>NC_134447.1:0-301730 GCF_030867145.1 Opisthocomus hoazin | reverse complement strand
AACCATCTTCCTATGACTGTCTGCTACAGATGCATCCCTGCAGTGATACAGAATTCCAACATTCCAGGGGAGCGCTCCCCAGAAACAGCATTCCCCAAAGCCTCCAAATTGACCCTGCCTGCCAAAACCCCAGCCTGAGCCTGCCCGTGGCCCAAACATTGGCCATGAATATCGCCTCGCAGAGCACCCAGGACTGGGGAAAACAAAACCCAGCTGGGGGAAGTAAAAAAAATCCCCCAGCTGGGGTTTTTTTGTTCTACTATGGTTTGGGTTTTTGTTTGGCTACTGCTGCATCTCTGGAAAAGAATACATCTCAAGCCCACATACAACCCCGCTACAGAAACACAATCATCTACCACACACCGTCAGACACAATTTGCAGTCACCTACCACACTAAATCACTCCACATGCTCACCTCATCCATTCGGCCACCTGCCTGCCATCACCCAGTGGCGGTGGTGCTCCTCGGGAACGCTATTCCTGGGAGCCTCAAAATTCACCCGGCCTGCAAAAGTCCCGGCCTGAGCCTGCCTGGGGCCCGAACACTAGCAATAAACATCACCTCGACAAGCGGTCAGGACCAGGGAAAAGAAACCCAGCTGGGGAAAGGCAAAATAAAAATCCCCCAGCTGAGCTGGTTTGGTGAGGTTTTGTTTTGTTTTAAAAACTATGTTCCTAATTCCTACATATCTCAACACAAATAGACTCAGCCACCCATACAGTCCGAAAGAAAAAACAAATTTAACCCTGACAGCATCATACAGTGTCAGACACATTCAAAATCTACCACTCATTCCACAGCCACTCATTCCACTCCTCACTCAGAACAGAGCCCCTTGGCCACATGCCTGCCACAAAAGCAGGTCACGGCACATCGAGAGCCATCCCTGGAAGTGCCTCACCAGGTACCTCAAAACTACATCGCCGCTCCACATGATCCCAAACGTTTAGCCTTCATAACCGGGTGCTGAGCAAGATGTTGAGCTACTTCCACTTCAACTCTGTCTTTGCCTATTGTTGTATACTCGAGCTAAATTCACTCAAGTATTTGTTCATGGATACAAATTACCCAGTGGCACCTGCAAGACATAATGGACAAGAGTCTACAACTTGCTGGCCCACAGCTACCAGCCATTCCCCAAAAAAAACATACAACCTCCACCCAAAAGGGGCGTGCTAATCAACACAGGACCATCCCATTCTGAGACTGTTCCACCCCTACTACCATTGCTATACAAACACACAAAGCATCTCTACCTCAAACGCACATGCTCTCTACACACATGACCTCGGGACACCAGACTGCCACGCAGAGGACAGTTACTGCTACACCAAGATACACAGCCTGACAAGAAACACAACACTGCTAAGGCTACGTAGCAGAGACCCTCTGGCGTGCCCCGCCTTGAGAGTGCCTTGGCTCTGGCTGAAAGACAGGGGATTGAGTCACAGTAACCGATGGAGACTAAATGCCACTAAAACAATGGTACTAGGATGCCACAGGAAATAAAGCCCTGGAATAACTGTCAGGAACAGTCAGAAAGGAAACACCTGCCAGTGCAGCCCAAACCGCAAAACAGAGTAGCCAAACACAAAAACGATGCTAGATCTGACTAGTGGCACTGCCCTGGCACATCATTCAGTGAAACAAGATGTGCTCAACTGACGCCGTGTCAATAACTCGACCCTGCATAGACACTACTGACAGCTGCTGCGATTGCAGCACGATGACAATATGCCTGATGCTCTACAAGCACCCTGGGCCGCTCTGTCACATGCGAAAACATAACACGAGCCTCCTTAACAGACACCACACCCAGAATATCAGGCAGCCCTCTGCAGCTTCGCTCCAAAACCAAGAATAACAGTCAGAGTCCTCTGTGACAAATAAGAATTCCAGAGCATCATAATCACTAATGAGCACCAAAGCAACCGACTGCTGAGGCCCGTCACGCTGCACCTCAGACCTCGTCTCAACTGTTTCTGGAGGCTGGCTGAAAAGTGCTTACAAAATCAATAGGAAAGACATTGCTGAGTTACAAGTTTACCTCATGCTAGCTCTCAATCCAATTGCGATCAGCTCGACTCCATCTCACATGCGTCAAGACCTCCGAGTCACTTCCAGCCTCTACCCTGACACTGCAATGCCATACCACATGGACTTAAACCCTGAACCAGAGAACACTGGCAACATTAATGCCGTACGATGTGACGCACTCTTACATAACCGAGAAGACAAACCGCAACACAGGCTCATACAATGCTTAACCGTCTCAGAGAGCGTCCCTAAAGAGCGCTGCAATGCAAGACCAACAGAGATATACAGTGCAATTCAGAATCAAGTACATACAGAGCTCCACGTTACAAAACGCAACACGGCCCTCGATACAAGGCAAGACAGTCTCCAAGAACAGAGAATACAAGTACAGAGCACTGCAATGCCAGACCGATACAGAGACAAGCACTGCAATGCAAAATCAAGTACAGAGTGCTGCAGTAAAAAACACAACACGGCATCATACGAAGCACGACGCTCTCAGGTAACATTCGACACAAGTACAGCTTGATGCAATGCAAGACAAAACACAGTACAGAGCCGTGCAATGCAAGACGGTCCCAGGAATCGGTCGCTACAAGTACAGAGCGCTGCAATCCAAGACCAGTACAGACACAAACAATGCAATGCTAGATCAAATACAGAGCTCCACAAGAAAAAAACAATACATGGCTATACAAGCCTATACATATTCAAATACAGAGCTCCACATTACAAAACACAATACGAGTTCATACAAGGCAAGACAGTCTCCGATAGCAGTCCATGCAAGCAATGAGTGCTGCACTGCAACACGCCCAAACATTGGAAATAAAAATTCAAATATAGAGCACTACAACACAACAACAATACAGAGCAATACAAGGCAATACAAATAAAAATACAGTGCTATGAGAAAAAAATACAGGGCCGTACAATTCAACAGAAATAGAGCACTGCAATACAACACACAATAAAGGACTATTCAGTGTGAGACACTCACATGGCAGGCAATACAAGGCATAATAATACAGTGCAAAATAACACAAAATGCTGCGAAACGATGCAGTCGCAGATGGTGGTCAAAATCAATACAGAGTTTTGAGAAGCCAGGATTTAAGACCTAAGCCCGTAACGAGGCAGAGATGAAATGCTGCAGGGGAACTCTATGGTAGCAGAACTGCCATGAGCAGAGCTTTCATTGTGGCCTAGATCACCTCCGCAAAGGGACTCGCTCTCAGCATTTGTGTGAACTCAGAGGAGAGCGGGCAGCACAGAGCAGGCCTTTGATGCTGAGGCTGCCTTTGGAGCAGCAGGCATTGCCCCAGAAGGAAATGGTCGTTGTCCAGTGCAGCCTGCGCTGGCTCCTGTTGATCCTGCTGCTCAAGCCGTTTTCCCCCTGAGGAACGGCAGGAGCTCCTTTAGCACATTAAAGAATTGCAGCAGCTTCTGGCGTGGAAATGGGCAGGGGCTAATGCTGCCCGACTGTGTTGGTGTTGGCCTCGGCCTTGGCCTCGGCCTTGGCCTCTGAAAGGGGGTTGAGGTGGAGACTGGCTGTGGCGCTGGAGTAGGCGTTAGTGCTGGGCGCAGTCCCATCTGTCGCAGGATCCAGTGGTGGAAGTGCTGAGTGGAGGTGTAGACTCCAGGCTGGTTTGGTCTGGCACAGCCTCTCCCCCAGCTGGTCACTCCAACAAGCCAGAAGTAGTTGTTGGTGTTATCTTTGCAGACCAGAGGACCACCGCTGTCACCCTGCAGCGGAGGAGAGAGGGTTAAGGTGGTGTTGGGTGGCCCCTGTCAGCACTCTGGCTGGCTCCTTGTCTCCCGCAGCACCTGTCAGAGCTGTCCTCACTGCACAGAAAGGCTCTGCTCAGGTGCTGGAGCCTACAGAAGCTTGTCTGGGAGCGGGTCGTGGGTCAGTACGGAAGGGCTCGCTCTGTGCTCTTTGCACAGCGATTCTGGATGTGTGGAAGGAGGATGTTGCAGGACCGGGATCTGGAGCTGTGGGCTGCCAAGAGCACTAGATGGGCTTTGTGGGCAGAGAGCCAGGCCTGTGGGACAAGGGCGGCCCTGGGCAAGGACCGGCATCTGGGCAAGGGGAGGAGAGCCCCACGAGTGGAGGGGGCCCAGCAGTGGCAGGGTGACTTGCCAGGCAAAGCACGCGCTGGGGAAGGTTGGGGCGGTTGCGACAGGGCTGCCTGTGCTGTTGGGGCTGGACTTGTAGCACGCTCCCACCTGGCAGGTGTCGATGCCGCCCTGCGGATAGCCAGCACACAAGTTGTGGCTGTGGATGGCCCCTCCGTACCAGCGGCTGCTGTTGCAGAGCTTGACATCGATGAGGCGGACCTTGGCCTCCTGCAGGACATCACTTGGTCCCCCAGCTGTCAGCACAGAAAGGAGTTAACAGCCAGCAGCTCGCTGCCAGTTCTGCCCCCCGCCACTGCACCGCCCCCTCGCGTCTGGGTGAACCCCTGCCCTAGGGCTGGGCTTTGCGTCTCCAGAGGCACTGTGCCGGTCTCTCCCTTCTCTCTTGCTTTGGGTAATGGACCAGGCCCACCTCTCCACCGGCATGCATCCCGCAGCCCGACCCTGGCTTTCGCCTCTGCTGTCAGGAAGCCCACCCCGCCTCCCCAGTGTGCCCGGCCTGCGCTCAGGACACCACTCCCTTTTGGAAACTCACCTCTTGCAGTCGTGGAACCCCAGCCACTGATGTAGCAGCTTCTCAGCTGCGACACTCTCAGCGAGGCGTCGGGCACACAGGCAAGCTGCACGTAGTAGCCGCACTGGACAGGCTGGTCCAATTCCAGCAAGGCAATGTCGTTCCTCTGCGTGATATTGCTGTAGTGCTCGTGAACCAGCAGCCGCTTAATAGTGCGCACTTGGGTCTCAGGGCCCAGCTGAGTCAACTGGGTGGCCCCGATCACCACGCGCCACAGGGTGAGGTGCCTGCAAGGCAGGTGGAGAGAGGCATCAGAGGAAGCGCAGCCAAGTGCTGCAGCAGCCCAGCAGTTGCCTGCCTTCTGCTGCACAGGACAGAGAGGAAGGCAGAGCTACGGAGGGTGCGACTGCCCTAGCACGCCTTGGGCACAAGGAGTGTCGAGCGGGAGGCCGCTAGGAAGCCGTGGCGTGAGCCCAGCCCTCTCCCGAGCAGTGTCTCGGCTGGGCTTGGCAGTGCTCAGGCACTGGGCGCGCTGCAAGGAAGCGGCATGGCAGTAGCACGTGGTGCTGTGCACCGGGCAGCTGCTAGTGCTGTGGGGCTGTTCCCTGGTTTTCCTTACCTGGCCGTGACGAAACAGTGGGCTGCGGTGAGCACCCACTGTGGGCTGATGAGCGACCCTCCGCAGACGTGCCCCGTGCCTGTTATGTTGAGATCCCGGATGCTGACAATCCAGGGCCAGGCCCCTGGCTGGGCATCGGTGCCACCCACGACGCGTAACACGCCGTAGTCAGCAGCCATGGGCCGGAGCCCGCAGGACCCTCTGTAAGGAGAAACTCATGAATGTCCTGCTCGGTGGTTTGCTGCTCTTCAGGCTGAAGGTCAGCCCCCTTCCCCCGCCCACTCCCACCAGGCGCTGCATGGACAGCAGGGTCAGGGAACCCTGTGGGGCATGCCGTCCATCTGCCCCTGTTTCTGCTTCAGCCCCGTAGACGAGCTGTGCCAGCAGCCTGGCTGCTGGCAAGGAACTGAGGCTCCCACATGGCGTTCGGGAAGCTTAGGTGTGGCCACGGGGGACAAGCGAGCACCCGCCAGTCAACCCCACAAGGGCTGCCCCAGCTGCCTCCCAGAGCCTCGGGCCACTTACCCACAGCTGTTCAACATGCCATGTGCCGGCCAGCACGTGGCCAGCAGGACGAGAACGGGGAGTAAATTCATGGCTGCCAGTGGCACGTAGCAGCTGCAAGAAGCGCGAGCTGGTGGCCAGCAGTGCAGCAGTCGACGTAGTGCCCGCAGCAGTCCCGCTGCCCAGGGAACCCTTGGCCCCGTGGCTGATGTCACAGAGTGGCTGGTTCCGCGTGCTGGGCACGGTGGATTCTAGGCGGGGGCGGGCAACATGGAGGGTTCCGAGCAGGAGGGGAGGCAGAAGCTGGGCTCGGACACCCCCAGCACACCCCCGCTGAATGCTCTGCTTGCGGGACGAGGCTCTGCAGACCTCGTGGCAGGCAGCAGCGCCTGCCTCCCAGTGCTGCCTGCTAACAGCTAGCCGGGAAAACCAAGTGTGGCACCGTAGCCTCTTTGGGAAGTCCACTGCCACCCCGCTCTGCACAGCCGCTTGCCACCAGGTCCTTCCTAAAGAAACTTACACCGGAGAACGCAACTACTACAGGCAGTAGGCACCCGTCTGGGGGCTGCAGAGCCAAGGGGGCTTACAGCCACGGCAGGCAAGCACGGATTTGCAAGGCAAAGAAGCCAAGCATACCCAAGCAGTGTCAATCTTCCTGCACAAGCACAGTGAAACACAGATGGAGCATAAGGGCAGTGGGGAGTTCCGCTTAAAAAGGCCCGACTGGAGGGAGAGGCAGGACTACTACTGGCAACAGTGTCTGGGTCATGCGGACACGCAGCAAAAATGAGAGGCAGGTGCCTGGAAAACATTCCTCGTTGCTGCACAGCAAGGGAACTGACGTGTTGTAAGCTGCAAAGCAGTTTTCATTTATAGCGCATCAGAATCCATCTCTAATTTACTCAGGCACCGTGGAGAAACCAACAAGAACTCTCTTGGTTTGTCGGGGAGGACTCTCCGTCGTGAGGCGGCCTTGACGGCTAAGTGGGGCTCTGGTCTCCATCTCTTCCACCCCTCCTGCATATGTTGGCGTTCTGCCTACAGTGATGTCTTACTGACCACTTCTCCTTTTTTTGCGCCCAGAGGATACAAAGGTGACCCAGAAAAGCTTCAGCTTTGCCCGGAAGTTCAGTTTGCCCTTTTACTTTGTGTCTGCTGCAGACGGCACCGAAGTAGTGAAGGTAAAACACAGCTGTTTGGCTAAGCATCCATGAGAGCCCTAGACAGTCCAAGGACATGGAGACTGCTGTAGGCACAGAGAGCAGAAAATGGGCTAAGAACATCTGTTTGGTCCTGGTAGCTGTAGGTAGTTGCAGAGGTTTGTGTTTGTTTCTTTTTTCTTGGGGTGTGGGAACATTTCCCCTGTCTTATAGAAAGCAAGTGCTCCTTACTTGGAGTGACAAGCATTCTCCTTCTCATCAGCTCTTCAAGGATGCTATCAAACTGGCAGTTGCTTACAAAGAGAATTCAGCAGATTTCATGGATGAAGCCATGCGAGAACCGGAGGTGAGAAAGGCTCCACTTAGGGCACTCCTCCTAAGTGATTAGCAGCTCTGCTCTTTTTTTCCCTGCGGGAAAGCAGAGCCTGTAGCAGAGGGTGAAACTTTGCAGGCATGGAAAGATTTGCCTTCTGCTGGTGACACCGGGAGGTTTGTGTGCTGCTCGTGGCTAGGTTGGAAGGGGCGAGGTGGTGACCCTCTGAAGAGCCCACGGTGCCCTAGACTGAATCTGAAAGAACCACAGCAGAGTGTAGCTGTTGCTCTCGCGCTTCTCAGCACTTCCTTGTCCTGCTCCTTTCCAGAGCTTTGACCGGCAGCAGAAGAGTGAGAATTGGTCGGATATGGAGGAGAGCTGCCCCAAAGAGAAGCCCCCATCTGCCTCAGGCAAGGACCCCAAGCCTCTTTTCCCCTTTGCTCTAGACTTCTGGGGCTAGTTAGAGCTGGCCTTCACAGAGGAGAGTGATTTTTTTCATGCCCAAGAGCTCTGGTAAAGGGCAGCTGGGCCTCTCGCCTTCTTGCGCGAGACTGTCTGGGCATGACCTTCCTTGACTCGGCCCTAGCCACTGCACTTCCGGGTCGAGGAAAGGGCCAGAGTAGCCACATGCTTGCTAGTTACTGCATGCTTCTTCAAGGCCAAGCTTGCCAGGAGAGCTAAGCCACTCTTGGACCGGCAGCGAAGGGTCCTGCCCAGATGCTTTATTGGTACCTACTGGAGAAAAGAAACACTAAAGAATTTTTTTATAAAGCTTTCAGCTTGCATCCTTCCTGCACTTTTGTTACAAGGCAGTCCAGTTACTATTCAAGTAGATATCCCAAGAGCAACTGCCAGCCCTCCCCGGTGCTTTCACAGCCTAGCCGGTGCTGCCTCTCTCTCCACCAGTGTGATCTCTGCTGTAGAGTTTCTTTCCAGACTGACGCTGCATTCCAAAAAGGCAGATACACAAACCCACACACAGACTGACGCAATTGATGGGAACGGCAAAACCGATGGACATAGAGCAATGCCTTTACCAGCGCCCATGTATACGTAACCACCACTTACGTAAACATGAACACAGCCCAGTCCTTTTCTCCCTTTCCGGGTGATCAGCAGTGGATGTTTTCTAGGGAAACATCAACACACCTGCACTCCCTACATTCGTATGAACAGCATCTTTACAGATTCCTCAACTAACAGGATGGAAATTCAGTCCATGTACTCTGTGTGGCTGGATGTCAAGCTCCTTACCCAGTCTTTGCTGCAAACCTTGGCCGTTTCTAGATCAGTGTCTCCAGGGTCATGAGAGCAGCCGGTTTCAAGTTCACTAGTGCGTTCTACACACACACACACACACACACACAGAGAGAGGGATCGCACCAGTAGCTGGCCTAGGACACTTTGTGTTCCTAAATGCTCTCCCCGAGACCTCTAGTCCCCTATCACCTGTGTTCACTTCTTGCACCGCACCCACACCCTCCTCTCTGACCAGGCAGGATTTCAGCCCTTCTGAGCTGACTCCTGCCCTTTGTGCCCCGCTTGACTGCCTGCAGCCTCATTTTGCCGGGCACGCAAGTCCTTGCCTTTGCACACGAGAGTGAATTGGACTCCGACATGCTTAGCTGTGAAAGCTGGCAACTTTATTTCAAGAACAAAGTCAGCTTCAGCATTTGTGTGCACTCAGAAGAGAGCGGGCAGCACAGAGCAGGCCTTGGATGCTGAGGCTGCCTTTGGAGCAGCAGGCATTGCCCCAGAAGGAAATGGTGGTGGTCCAGTGCAGCCTGCGCTGGCTCCTGTTGATCCTGCTGCTCAAGCCTTTTTTCCCCTGAGGAACGGCAGGAGCTCCTTTAGCACATTAAACAATTGCAGCAGCTTCTGGCGTGGAAATGGGCAGGGGCTAATGCTGCCCGACTGTGTTGGTGTTGGCCTCAGCCTTGGCCTCTGAAAGGGGGTTGAGGTGGAGACTGGCTGTGGCGCTGGAGTAGGCGTTAGTGCTGGGCGCAGTCCCATCTGTCGCAGGATCCAGTGGTGGAAGTGCTGAGTGGAGGTGTAGACTCCAGGCTGGTTTGGTCTGGCACAGCCTCTCCCCCAGCTGGTCACTCCAACAAGCCAGAAGGAGTCGTTGGTGTTATCTTTGCAGACCAGAGGACCACCGCTGTCACCCTGCAGCGGAGGAGAGAGGGTTAAGGTGGTGTTGGGTGGCCCCTGTCAGCACTCTGGCTGTCTGCTTCTCTCCCGCAGCACCTGCCAGAGCTGTCCTCACTGCACAGAAAGGCTCTGCTCAGGTGCTGGAGCCTACAGAAGCTTGTCTGGGAGCGGGTCGTGGGCCAGTAAGGTAGGGCTCTCTCTCTCCTCTTTGCACAGCCATCCTGGATGTGTGGAAGGAGGATGTTGCAGGACTGGGCTCTGGAGCTATGGGCTGCCAAGAGCACTAGATGGGCTTTGTGGGCAGAGAGCCAGGCCTGTGGGACAAGGGCGGCCCTGGGCAAGGACCGGCATCTGGGCAAGGGGAGGAGAGCCCCACGAGTGGAGGGGCCCCAGCAGTGGGAGGGTGACTTGCCAGGCAAAGTACGCGCTGGGGAAGGTTGGGGCGGTTGCGACAGGGCTGCCTGTGCTGTTGGGGCTGGACTTGTAGCACGCTCCCACCTGGCAGGTGTCGATGCCGCCCTGCGGATAGCCAGCACACAAGTTGTGGCTGTGGATGGCCCCTCCGTACCAGCGGCTGCTGTTGCAGAGCTTGACATCGATGAGGCGGACCTTGGCCTCCTGAAGGACATCACTTGGGTTGTTGGGACTTTTAGGTGGCAATGTTTGTTGTTGTATGTTTTAGTTGGCAAAGTGAGTTGTTGGGTCTTTTGGGTGGCAATGTGTGTTGTTGTATATTTTAAGTGGCAAAGTGAGTTCCTGGGTCTTTTACGTGGCAATGTGTGTTGTTGTATGTCTTAGGTGGCAATGTGTGTTGTAGGGTGTTTTAGGTGGCTAAAGTGTGTTGTCTTGTCTTTTATGTGTCAATGTGTGTTGTTGGGTCTTTTAGGTGGCAAAGTGAGTTCTATGTTTTAGGTGGCATTGTTTGTTGTTGGGTCTTTTAAGGTGGCCATGTATGTTGTTGGGAGTTTTAGGTGGCAGTGTGTGTTAATACTAACCCTAACCCTGAACCTAAAGCTAACCCTAACCCTAACCCTACCCCCTCACCCTAACACTAAGGATCCTAACTCTAACAATAAGACTAAAAACCCTAACCCTAACCGTAACTCTAACCCTAACCCTATACCTACCCGTACCCCTATCCCTAACCTTAACTCCTAACCACTAACCCAACCCTAACACTAACCGTAACCCCTATCCCTAACCCGAACCTTAATCTGAACCCTAACCCTGAACCCGAACTCCTAACTGCTAACCTCTAACCCTAACCCCTAATGCAACCCCCAATACGTAACCCCCAACCCATAACACCTAACCCCTAACCGTATTGTTCCTAAACTCTTAGCTGTCTAAAGTGCTAAAGCTTTAAATCCTGTGGTTAGTGTAACCTGTAGTATATAATGCAACTTGTAAGTGCTATCATTGTGAAGGTTGGAAACTGTAATGTCTGTATGTTTTGGACAGTAGTTTGTATTGTTAGGTTGTGTTTGGTAACCCTAATTTGTGCTTTTCTGGGTTGATTGTAATCCTGGGAGCATTTCTTGGTGATATAGGATTATGTTGGGGTGATAGGAAATCAGTTTTGGTGTTTTGGAGGACTTCCTGCATGTAGATGTGTGTGTATATGGTGTAAGTGGTTCCTTTATATGGTGTAAGTGGTTCCTTTTGTGTGTGTGGAGCAGTAATGGCTGCTGTACTCTGCTGTTGTGATCACAGAGCTTGTTGTTTTTGTTATCTTTTTACGTGTTTCCTGTTTCCGGAGGAGTTGGGGATCATAGAGTTGTGTTTGGCGATCATAGAGTGCGACTTCTAGTGTCCGGAGGACTTCTGCATCATAGACTTGACGTCCGGAACCACAGAGATTTAGTTCCTGTTCTGTGGAGGACTTCTGCACCATAGAGATGCGGTTCCCAAAGTGGGAAGTTGCATGGTAATCATAGAGTCGGGAGTGCAGAAGTAGTGTGTGGTTTCCGGGTTTTTGGTGATTTGGGGATCATAGAGTTGGAATTGGAACCATTTAGTTCATTTTCTTGTTTCTGGGTGGTGGTGTTGTTAGAGATATGTGTGTGTGTGTGACAGAGTTGATTTCAAAAAATAATTTTAATGCAATCATTCAACCACAGTAACCAAGAGCAAACATTTACTCAAAGGCTGAGACAGACGTTTTTGCCCTTCTTTAATATTAGTTTATTTCAGGGCTGAGACAGAGACAAAGAGGAAACAGACAGCTTGTGAGACATAGACAAAACAGACAAGTGTGACACATAGGATTAAAACAGAGTGACACGCTATGAGAACACAAACTTCACACAAAGAGCAATCACAACTACATCTGAAAGCCAGATTTTGTTTTGCACTGTTACCCTCCGTCTTAACCAAAGGTGACTGAGACAAGCAGAGCAAAAACTAGGACAAACAAAGACAAACGCAGACTCTGCCAAAAAAGAAAATTATTTCCTACTTCTGCTTTCTCTGCAAATGCTACCATTCAAAATGACTCACCTATCCAACACAGACAGAGGAAAAAAAAAAAACACACAGCACTATGACAGATAAACACAAAACATTTTAAAGACAAGAAGAAAGTCTAATGCTACTGAGGGAATGTGCACACAGAGGAATAAACCGCTCCATAAAAGGCACTGGAGACAGAAAAGTAAAAACTCTTTAGTAAACTTTATTACACTTGATTAAATTTTATTAAAAGATCCAGTTTTATTTTGCATGATACATATTTCTGGTGCACAATGTCTCCACAACCTTTTATACCTCTACTACTTCTGATGGATACTTCAATAGTCCAAAATCGAATTCCCTTTAGCAGCTCATTGGATTCTTTCTCCACAGTACAAGTCCCTGTTCATTCATCACCTCCATTGCCCCGTGAACATCGCTGTCCGGTTTGGACATATGTTACACCCACCGATTGCTCTATGGGACCTTCACACTACTCCTCCCTCTTCCATCAGCTGTTATGCTACCACTACTAAGCTATGCTTCAATTAGTAAGATGCATGATTTCTTTCAAACCATTGACAGCTACATTACGCTAAAGGGATGTACAACTGGCCCTCAAATGCCTGTTTCACCTTAATTGGTAATTTACAACACACAGATTCACTGCCCTTATACTCCCCGGCCACACCTGGCACTATCTGCAGCACAGTTTTTCCCCAAAGCATGTATTTACCTATGGACATTGAGGGCCGCCCTTAGCTTAGTACGGTCGTTTCCAAGTCTGTTGAGCGCAGGGATGGTAACCTGCATCCTTCACTGTCCTACACTTCAGTTTCTCTCATTTTTCCAGATTCATTTGGCTCATCACTGACACCAAGAATGTTTTCCATTATCAGTACCCATATGCCATTTCCACCATTTACTACAATCGTACAGTAGGACTTACTGCCTTGCTCATCTTAACTGCTGCTATTACTTTAGTCCATTTTAAGTCATTCCATGTGATCCTTAGATCAAACTCTACAAACCCTCCATTACAGCTTTCAACAACATGGGACCTGCAAATCCACAAACCATAGCTACAATCCTTCCTGCATTGCTCCCTTCCATTCAGCGCAGAAGCCACTGCTACACATAAATAATTGTTCCTCCGCAAGGCAACATCATCTCTGCTACTTGGACACCCAGGCAGACGATGACCGAGCTCTGCTCTGCCCAATGACCTCTCTTCTTCCCCACCTACATGCTCATATAAACTTTCAACAGACCATTCTGTCACCAACTACAATGACCACAGCACTTTACAACCCTAACCCTCTACAACACTATTAGGCCAACCTGCTACACGTGGCAGTCCTTGTCAATGCTGCCATCTAATCTAACTCCCTACACCCTTCTGCTCCATGAACCTCAATCATCTTCCTATGACTGTCTGCTACAGATGCATCCCTGCAGTGATACAGAATTCCAACATTCCAGGGGAGCGCTCCCCAGAAACAGCATTCCCCAAAGCCTCCAAATGGACCCTGCCTGCCAAAACCCCAGCCTGAGCCTGCCCGTGGACCAAACATTTGCCATGAATATCGCCTCGCAGAGCACCCAGGACTGAGGAAAACAAAACCCAGCTGGGGGAAGGAAAAAAAGTCCCCCAGCTGGGGTTTTTTTGTTCTAGGAGGGTTTGGTTTTTTTTTGGCTCCTCCTACATCTCTGGAAAAGAATACATCTCAAGCCCACATACAACCCCGCTACAGAAACACAATCATCTACCACACACCGTCAGACAAAATTTGCAGTCACCTACCACACTAAATCACTCCACATGCTCACCCCATCCATTCGGCCACCTGCCTGCCATCACCCAGTGGCGGTGGTGCTCCTCGGGAACGCTATTCCTGGGAGCCTCAAAATTCACCCTGCCTGCAAAAGTCCCAGCCTGAGCCTGCCTGGGGCCCGAACACTAGCAATAAACATCACCTCGACAAGCGGTCAGGACCAGGGAAATGAAACCCAGCTGGGGGAAGGCAAAATAAATATCCCCCAGCTGAGCTGGTTTGGTGAGGTTTTGTTTTGTTTTGTTTTAAAAACTATGTTCATTATTCCTACATATCTCAACACAAATAGACTCAGCCACCCATACAGTCCGAAAGAAAAAACAAATTTAACCCTGACAGCATCATACAGTGTCAGGCACATTCAAAATCTACCACTCATTCCACAGCCACTCATTCCACTCCTCACTCAGAACATAGCCCCTTGGCCACATGCCTGCCACAAAAGCAGGTCACGGCACATCGAGAGCCATCCCTGGAAGTGCCTCACCAGGTACCTCAAAACTACATCGCCGCTCCACATGATCCCAAACGTTTAGCCTTCATAACCGGGTGCTGAGCAAGATGTTGAGCTACTTCCACTTCAACTCTGTCTTTGCCTATTGTTGTATACTCGAGCTAAATTCACTCAAGTATTTGTTCATGGATACAAATTACCCAGTGGCACCTGCAAGACATAATGGACAAGAGTCTACAACTTGCTGGCCCACAGCTACCAGCCATTCCCCAAAAAAAACATACAACCTCCACCCAAAAGGGGCGTGCTAATCAACACAGGACCATC
The DNA here is from genome assembly GCF_030867145.1 of Opisthocomus hoazin. Taxonomy (NCBI): domain Eukaryota; kingdom Metazoa; phylum Chordata; class Aves; order Opisthocomiformes; family Opisthocomidae; genus Opisthocomus; species Opisthocomus hoazin. The sequence goes on along the minus strand of NC_134447.1, from coordinate 287,224 downwards.
CCATTCTGAGACTGTTCCACCCCTACTACCATTGCTATACAAACACACAAAGCATCTCTACCTCAAACGCACATGCTCTCTACACACATGACCTCGGGACACCAGACTGCCACGCAGAGGACAGTTACTGCTACACCAAGATACACAGCCTGACAAGAAACACAACACTGCTAAGGCTACGTAGCAGAGACCCTCTGGCGTGCCCCGCCTTGAGAGTGCCTTGGCTCTGGCTGAAAGACAGGGGATTGAGTCACAGTAACCGATGGAGACTAAATGCCACTAAAACAATGGAACTAGGATGCCACAGGAAATAAAGCCCTGGAATAACTGTCAGGAACAGTCAGAAAGGAAACACCTGCCAGTGCAGCCCAAACCGCAAAACAGAGTAGCCAAACACAAAAACGATGCTAGATCTGACTAGTGGCACTGCCCTGGCACATCATTCAGTGAAACAAGATGTGCTCAACTGACGCCGTGTCAATAACTCGACCCTGCATAGACACTACTGACAGCTGCTGCGATTGCAGCACGATGACAATATGCCTGATGCTCTACAAGCACCCTGGGCCGCTCTGTCACATGCGAAAACATAACACGAGCCTCCTTAACAGACACCACACCCAGAATATCAGGCAGCCCTCTGCAGCTTCGCTCCAAAACCAAGAATAACAGTCAGAGTCCTCTGTGACAAATAAGAATTCCAGAGCATCATAATCACTAATGAGCACCAAAGCAACCGACTGCTGAGGCCCGTCACGCTGCACCTCAAACCTCGTCTCAACTGTTTCTGGAGGCTGGCTGAAAAGTGCTTACAAAATCAATAGGAAAGACATTGCTGAGTTACAAGTTTACCTCATGCTAGCTCTCAATCCAATTGCGATCAGCTCGACTCCATCTCACATGCGTCAAGACCTCCGAGTCACTTCCAGCCTCTACCCTGACACTGCAATGCCATACCACATGGACTTAAACACCGAACCAGAGAACACTGGCAACATTAATGCCGTACGATGCCACGCACTCTTACATAACCGAGAAGACAAACCGCAACACAGGCTCATACAATGCTTAACCGTCTCAGAGAGCGTCCCTAAAGAGCGCTGCAATGCAAGACCAACAGAGATATACAGTGCAATTCAGAATCAAGTACATACAGAGCTCCACGTTACAAAACGCAACACGGCCCTCGATACAAGGCAAGACAGTCTCCAAGAACAGAGAATACAAGTACAGAGCACTGCAATGCCAGACCGATACAGAGACAAGCACTGCAATGCAAAATCAAGTACAGAGTGCTGCAGTAAAAAACACAACACGGCATCATACGAAGCACGACGCTCTCAGGTAACATTCGATACAAGTACAGCTTGATGCAATGCAAGACAAAACACAGTACAGAGCCGTGCAATGCAAGACGGTCCCAGGAATCGGTCGCTACAAGTACAGAGCGCTGCAATCCAAGACCAATACAGACACAAACAATGCAATGCTAGATCAAATACAGAGCTCCACAAGAAAAAAACAATACATGGCTATACAAGCCTATACATATTCAAATACAGAGCTCCACATTACAAAACACAATACGAGTTCATACAAGGCAAGACAGTCTACGATAGCAGTCCATGCAAGCAATGAGTGCTGCACTGCAACACGCCCAAACATTGGAAATAAAAATTCAAATATAGAGCACTACAACACAACAACAATACAGAGCAATACAAGGCAATACAAATAAAAATACAGTGCTATGAGAAAAAAATACAGGGCCATACAATTCAACAGAAATAGAGCACTGCAATACAACACACAATAAAGGACTATTCAGTGTGAGACACTCACATGGCAGGCAATACAAGGCATAATAATACAGTGCAAAATAACACAAAATGCTGCGAAACGATGCAGTCGCAGATGGTGGTCAAAACCAATACAGAGTTTTGAGAAGCCAGGATTTAAGACCTAAGCCCGTAACGAGGCAGAGATGAAATGCTGCAGGGGAACTCTATGGTAGCAGAACTGCCATGAGCAGAGCTTTCATTGTGGCCTAGATCACCTCCGCAAAGCGACTCGCTCTCAGCATTTGTGTGCACTCAGAGGAGAGCGGGCAGCACAGAGCAGGCCTTGGATGCTGAGGCTGCCTTTGGAGCAGCAGGCATTGCCCCAGAAGGAAATGGTGGTGGTCCAGTGCAGCCTGCGCTGGCTCCTGTTGATCCTACTGCTCAAGCCGTTTTCCCCCTGAGGAACGGCAGGAGCTCCTTTAGCACATTAAAGAATTGCAGCAGCTTCTGGCGTGGAAATGGGCAGGGGCTAATGCTGCCCGATTGTGTTGGTGTTGGCCTCGGCCTTGGCCTCGGCCTTGGCCTCTAAAAGGGGGTTGAGGTGGAGACTGGCTGTGGCGCTGGAGTAGGCCTTAGTGCTGGGCGCAGTCCCATCTGTCGCAGGATCCAGTGGTGGAAGTGCTGAGTGGAGGTGTAGACTCCAGGCTGGTTTGGTCTGGCACAGCCTCTCCCCCAGCTGGTCACTCCAACAAGCCAGAAGGAGTCGTTGGTGTTATCTTTGCAGACCAGAAGACCACCGCTGTCACCCTGCAGCGGAGGAGAGAGGGTTAAGGTGGTGTTGGGTGGCCCCTGTCAGCACTCTGGCTGTCTGCTTCTCTCCCGCAGCACCTGCCAGAGCTGTCCTCACTGCACAGAAAGGCTCTGCTCAGGTGCTGGAGCCTACAGAATCTTGTCTGGGAGCGGGTCGTGGGCCAGTACGGAAGGGCTTGCTCTGTGCTCTTTGCACAGTGATTCTGGATGTGTGGAAGGAGGATGTTGCAGGACTGGGCTCTGGAGCTGTGGGCTGCCAAGAGCACTAGATGGGCTTTGTGGGCAGAGAGCCAGGCCTGTGGGACAAGGGCGGCCCTGGGCAAGGACCGGCACCTGGGCAAGGGGAGGAGAGCCCCACGAGTGGAGGGGCCCCAGCAGTGGGAGGGTGACTTGCCAGGCAAAGTACGCGCTGGGGAAGGTTGGGGCGGTTGCGACAGGGCTGCCTGTGCTGTTGGGGCTGGACTTGTAGCACGCTCCCACCTGGCAGGTGTCGATGCCGCCCTGCGGATAGCCAGCACACAAGTTGTGGCTGTGGATGGCCCCTCCGTACCAGCGGCTGCTGTTGCAGAGCTTGACATCGATGAGGCGGACCTTGGCCTCCTGAAGGACATCACTTGGGTTGTTGGGACTTTTAGGTGGCAATGTTTGTTGTTGTATGTTTTAGTTGGCAAAGTGAGTTGTTGGGTCTTTTGGGTGGCAATGTGTGTTGTTGTATATTTTAAGTGGCAAAGTGAGTTCCTGGGTCTTTTACGTGGCAATGTGTGGTGTTGTATGTCTTAGGTGGCAATGTGTGTTGTAGGGTGTTTTAGGTGGCTAAAGTGTGTTGTCTTGTCTTTTATGTGTCAATGTGTGTTGTTGGGTCTTTTAGGTGGCAAAGTGAGTTCTGTGTTTTAGGTGGCATTGTTTGTTGTTGGGTCTTTTAAGGTGGCCATGTATGTTGTTGGGAGTTTTAGGTGGCAGTGTGTGTTAATACTAACCCTAACCCTGAACCTAAAGCTAACCCTAACCCTATTGCTAAACCTAAATTGTAACCGTAAAGTTAACCCTAACCCTAACCCTACCCCCTCACCCTAACACTAAGGATCCTAACTCTAACAATAAGACTAAAAACCCTAACCCTAACCGTAACTCTAACCCTAACCCTATACCTACCCGTACCCCTATCCCTAACCTTAACTCCTAACCACTAACCCAACCCTAACACTAACCGTAACCCCTATCCCTAACCCGAACCTTAATCCGAACCCTAACCCTGAACCCGAACTCCTAACTGCTAACCTCTAACCCTAACCCCTAATGCAACCCCCAATACGTAACCCCCAATCCATAACACCTAACCCCTAACCGTATTGTTCCTAAACTCTTAGCTGTCTAAAGTGCTAAAGCTTTAAATCCTGTGGTTAGTGTAACCTGTAGTATATAATGCAACTTGTAAGTGCTATCATTGTGAAGGTTGGAAACTGTAATGTCTGTATGTTTTGGACAGTAGTTTGTATTGTTAGGTTGTGTTTGGTAACCCTAATTTGTGCTTTTCTGGGTTGATTGTAATCCTGGGAGCATTTCTTGGTGATATAGGATTATGTTGGGGTGATAGGAAATCAGTTTTGGTGTTTTGGAGGACTTCCTGCATGTAGATGTGTGTGTATATGGTGTAAGTGGTTCCTTTTGTGTGTGTGGAGCAGTAATGGCTGCTGTACTCTGCTGTTGTGATCACAGAGCTTGTTGGTTTTGTTATCTTTTTACGTGTTTCCTGTTTCCGGAGGAGTTGGGGATCATAGAGTTGTGTTTGGCGATCATAGAGTGCGACTTCTAGTGTCCGGAGGACTTCTGCATCATAGACTTGACGTCCGGAACCACAGAGATTTAGTTCCTGTTCTGTGGAGGACTTCTTTACCATAGAGATGCGGTTCCCGAAGTGGGAAGTTGCATGGTAATCATAGAGTCAGGAGTGCAGAAGTAGTGTGTGGTTTCCGGGTTTTTGGTGATTTGGGGATCATAGAGTTGGAATTGGAACCATTTAGTTCATTTTCTTGTTTCTGGGTGGTGGTGTTGTTAGAGATATGTGTGTGTGTGTGACAGAGTTTGTGTTTTGTGTGTTATGTGGGTGTGTCTGTTTGGGGGGTGTCTTTTAAGGTTATGTGTGGTGTGGGTGGTTAGTGGTGTTGTGATATGTAGTGCTGTTTTAGGTAATTTTCGATTAGGAAGTTGTTGCTTTTGTGTGTGTAGGGGTAAAGTGTGTGGTGTTAGTTGTATATTTCATTCTGTTATTAATGTTATGGGGTCTTTAGTGAGGTGTAGTGGTAGTATGGAGTGTTATTTGGGTTTAGTATTTTATTTAATATTAACAAATACTAGAGCCTGGTGCAGCAGTAGAAATTTGCACCCATGCTGGCAGTAATTTTTTAAAATGTTTAAGTAATTCTTATTTGCATTACTCCCAAGGTGGGTGTAAAGCTGCAGTGCTCTAAAATGATTTCAAAAATAATTTTAATGCAATCATTCAACCACAGTAACCAAGAGCAAACATTTACTCAAAGGCTGAGACAGACGTTTTTGCCCTTCTTTAATATTAGTTTATTTCAGGGCTGAGACAGAGACAAAGAGGAAACAGACAGCTTGTGAGACACAGACAAGACAGACAAGTGTGACACATAGGATTAAAACAGAGTGACACGCTATGAGAACACAAACTTCACACAAAGAGCAATCACAACTACATCTGAAAGCCAGATTTTGTTTTGCACTGTTACCCTCCGTCTTAACCAAAGGTGACTGAGACAAGCAGAGCAAAAACTAGGACAAACAAAGACAAACGCAGACTCTGCCAAAAAAGAAAATTATTTCCTACTTCTGCTTTCTCTGCAAATGCTACCATTCAAAATGACTCACCTATCCAACACAGACAGAGGAAAAAAAAAAAACACACAGCACTATGACAGATAATCACAAAACATTTTAAAGACAAGAAGAAAGTCTAATGCTACTGAGGGAATGTGCACACAGAGGAATAAACCGCTCCATAAAAGGCACTGGAGACAGAAAAGTAAAAACTCTTTAGTAAACTTTATTACACTTGATTAAATTTTATTAAAAGATCCAGTTTTATTTTGCATGATACATATTTCTGGTGCACAATGTCTCCACAACCTTTTATACCTCTACTACTTCAATAGTCCAAAATCGAATTCCCTTTAGCAGCTCATTGGATTCTTTCTCCACAGTACAAGTCCCTGTTCATTCATCACCTCCGTTGCCCCGTGAACATCGCTGTCCGGTTTGGACATATGTTACACCCACCGATTGCTCTATGGGACCTTCACACTACTCCTCCCTCTTCCATCAGCTGTTATGCTACCACTACTAAGCTATGCTTCAATTAGTAAGATGCATGATTTCTTTCAAACCATTGACAGCTACATTACACTACAGGGATGTACAACTGGCCCTCAAATGCCTGTTTCACCTTAATTGGTAATTTACAACACACAGATTCACTGCCCTTATACTCCCCGGCCACACCTGGCACTACCTGCAGCACAGTTTTTCCCCAAAGCATTTATTTACCTATGGACATTGAGGGCCGCCCTTAGCTTAGTACGGTCGTTTCCAAGTCTGTTGAGCGCAGGGATGGTAACCTGCATCCTTCACTGTCCTACACTTCAGTTTCTCTCATTTTTCCAGATTCATTTGGCTCATCACTGACACCAAGAATGTTTTCCATTATCAGTACCCATATGCCATTTCCACCATTTACTACAATCGTACAGTAGGACTTACTGCCTTGCTCATCTTAACTGCTGCTATTACTTTAGTCCATTTTAAGTCATTCCATGTGATCCTTAAATCAAACTCTACAAACCCTCCATTACAGCTTTCAACAACATTGGATCTGCAAATCCACAAACCATAGCTACAATCCTTCCTGCATTGCTCCCTTCCATTCAGCACAGAAGCCACTGCTACACATAAATAATTGTTCCTCCGCAAGGCAACATCATCTCTGCTACTTGGACACCCAGGCAGACGATGACCGAGCTCTGCTCTGCCCAATGACCTCTCTTCTTCCCCACCTACATGCTCATATAAACTTTAAACAGACCATTCTGTCACCAGCTACAATGACCACAGCACTTTACAACCCTAACCCTCTACAACACTATTAGGCCAACCTGCTACACGTGGCAGTCCTTGTCAATGCTGCCATCTAATCCAACTCCCTACACCCTTCTGCTCCATGAACCTCAATCATCTTCCTATGACTGTCTGCTACAGATGCATCCCTGCAGTGATACAGAATTCCAACATTCCAGGGGAGCGCTCCCCAGAAACAGCATTCCCCAAAGCCTCCAAATGGACCCTGCCTGCCAAAACCCCAGCCTGAGCCTGCCCGTGGCCCAAACATTGGCCATGAATATCGCCTCGCAGAGCACCCAGGACTGGGGAAAACAAAACCCAGCTGGGGGAAGTAAAAAAAATCCCCCAGCTGGGGTTTTTTTGTTCTACTATGGTTTGGGTTTTTTTTGGCTACTGCTGCATCTCTGGAAAAGAATACATCTCAAGCCCACATACAACCCCGCTACAGAAACACAATCATCTACCACACACCGTCAGACACAATTTGCAGTCACCTACCACACTAAATCACTCCACATGCTCACCTCATCCATTCGGCCACCTGCCTGCCATCACCCAGTGGCGGTGGTGCTCATTGGGAACACTATTCCTGGGAGCCTCAAAATTCACACGGTCTGCAAAAGTCCCGGCCTGAGCCTGCCTGGGGCCCGAACACTAGCAATAAACGTCACCTCGACAAGCGGTCAGGACCAGGGAAATGAAACCCAGCTGGGGGAAGGCAAAATAAAAATCCCCCAGCTGAGCTGGTTTGGTGAGGTTTTGTTTTGTTTTAAAAACTATGTTCCTAATTCCTACATATCTCAACACAAATAGACTCAGCCACCCATACAGTCCGAAAGAAAAAACAAATTTAACCCTGACAGCATCATACAGTGTCAGGCACATTCAAAATCTACCACTCATTCCACAGCCACTCATTCCACTCCTCACTCAGAACAGAGCCCCTTGGCCACATGCCTGCCACAAAAGCAGGTCACGGCACATCGAGAGCCATCCCTGGAAGTGCCTCACCAGGTACCTCAAAACTACATCGCCGCTCCACATGATCCCAAACGTTTAGCCTTCATAACCGGGTGCTGAGCAAGATGTTGAGCTACTTCCACTTCAACTCTGTCTTTGCCTATTGTTGTATACTCGAGCTAAATTCACTCAAGTATTTGTTCATGGATACAAATTACCCAGTGGCACCTGCAAGACATAATGGACAAGAGTCTACAACTTGCTGGCCCACAGCTACCAGCCATTCCCCAAAAAAAACATACAACCTCCACCCAAAAGGGGCGTGCTAATCAACACAGGACCATCCCATTCTGAGACTGTTCCACCCCTACTACCATTGCTATACAAACACACAAAGCATCTCTACCTCAAACGCACATGCTCTCTACACACATGACCTCGGGACACCAGACTGCCACGCAGAGGACAGTTACTGCTACACCAAGATACACAGCCTGACAAGAAACACAACACTGCTAAGGCTACGTAGCAGAGACCCTCTGGCGTGCCCCGCCTTGAGAGTGCCTTGGCTCTGGCTGAAAGACAGGGGATTGAGTCACAGTAACCGATGGAGACTAAATGCCACTAAAACAATGGAACTAGGATGCCACAGGAAATAAACCCCTGGAATAACTGTCAGGAACAGTCAGAAAGGAAACACCTGCCAGTGCAGCCCAAACCGCAAAACAGAGTAGCCAAACACAAAAACGATGCTAGATCTGACTAGTGGCACTGCCCTGGCACATCATTCAGTGAAACAAGATGTGCTCAACTGACGCCGTGTCAATAACTCGACCCTGCATAGACACTACTGACAGCTGCTGCGATTGCAGCACGATGACAATATGCCTGATGCTCTACAAGCACCCTGGGCCGCTCTGTCACATGCGAAAACATAACACGAGCCTCCTTAACAGACACCACACCCAGAATATCAGGCAGCCCTCTGCAGCTTCGCTCCAAAACCAAGAATAACAGTCAGAGTCCTCTGTGACAAATAAGAATTCCAGAGCATCATAATCACTAATGAGCACCAAAGCAACCGACTGCTGAGGCCCGTCACGCTGCACCTCAGACCTCGTCTCAACTGTTTCTGGAGGCTGGCTGAAAAGTGCTTACAAAATCAATAGGAAAGACATTGCTGAGTTACAAGTTTACTACATGCTAGCTCTCAATCCAATTGCGATCAGCTCGACTCCATCTCACATGCGTCAAGACCTCCGAGTCGCTTCCAGCCTCTACCCTGACACTGCAATGCCATACCACATGGACTTAAACACCGAACCAGAGAACACTGGCAACATTAATGCCGTACGATGCCACGCACTCTTACATAACCGAGAAGACAAACCGCAACACAGGCTCATACAATGCTTAACCGTCTCAGAGAGCGTCCCTAAAGAGCGCTGCAATGCAAGACCAACAGAGATATACAGTGCAATTCAGAATCAAGTACATACAGAGCTCCACGTTACAAAACGCAACACGGCCCTCGATACAAGGCAAGACAGTCTCCAAGAACAGAGAATACAAGTACAGAGCACTGCAATGCCAGACCGATACAGAGACAAGCACTGCAATGCAAAATCAAGTACAGAGTGCTGCAGTAAAAAACACAACATGGCATCATACGAAGCACGACGCTCTCAGGTAACATTCGACACAAGTACAGCTTGATGCAATGCAAGACAAAACACAGTACAGAGCCGTGCAATGCAAGACGGTCCCAGGAATCGGTCGCTACAAGTACAGAGCGCTGCAATCCAAGACCAATACAGACACAAACAATGCAATGCTAGATCAAATACAGAGCTCCACAAGAAAAAAACAATACATGGCTATACAAGTCTATACATATTCAAATACAGACCTCCACATTACAAAACACAATACGAGTTCATACAAGGCAAGACAGTCTCCGATAGCAGTCCATGCAAGCAATGAGTGCTGCAGTGCAACACGCCCAAACATTGGAAATAAAAATTCAAATATAGAGCACTACAACACAACAATACAGAGCAATATAAGGCAATACAAATAAAAATACAGTGCTATGAGAAAAAAATACAGGGCCGTACAATTCAACAGAAATAGAGCACTGCAATACAACACACAATAAAGGACTATTCAGTGTGAGACACTCACATGGCAGGCAATACAAGGCATAATAATACAGTGCAAAATAACACAAAACACTGTGAAACGATGCAGTCGCAGATGGTGGTCAAAACCAATACAGAGTTTTGAGAAGCCAGGATTTAAGACCTAAGCCCGTAACGAGGCAGAGATGAAATGCTGCAGGGGAACTCTATGGTAGCAGAACTGCCATGAGCAGAGCTTTCATTGTGGCCTAGATCACCTCCGCAAAGGGACTCTCTCTCAGCATTTGTGTGCACTCAGAGGAGAGCGGGCAGCACAGAGCAGGCCTTGGATGCTGAGGCTGCCTTTGGAGCAGCAGGCATTGCCCCAGAAGGAAATGGTGGTGGTAGAGTGCAGCCTGCCCTGGCTCCTGTTGATCCTACTGCTCAAGCCGTTTTCCCCCTGAGGAACGGCAGGAGCTCCTTTAGCACATTAAAGAATTGCAGCAGCTTCTGGCGTGGAAATGGGCAGGGGCTAATGCTGCCCGACTGTGTTGGTGTTGGCCTCGGCCTTGGCCTCTGAAAGGGGGTTGAGGTGGAGACTGGCTGTGGCGCTGGAGTAGGCCTTAGTGCTGGGCGCAGTCCCATCTGTCGCAGGATCCAGTGGTGGAAGTGCTGAGTGGAGGTGTAGACTCCAGGCTGGTTTGGTCTGGCACAGCCTCTCCCCCAGCTGGTCACTCCAACAAGCCAGAAGTAGTTGTTGGTGTTATCTTTGCAGACCAGAGGACCACCGCTGTCACCCTGCAGCGGAGGAGAGAGGGTTAAGGTGGTGTTGGGTGGCCCCTGTCAGCACTCTGGCTGTCTGCTTCTCTCCTGCAGCACCTGTCAGAGCTGTCCTCACTGCACAGAAAGGCTCTGCTCAGGTGCTGGAGCCTACAGAAGCTTGTCTGGGAGCGGGTCGTGGGTCAGTACGGAAGGGCTCGCTCTGTGCTCTTTGCACAGCGATTCTGGATGTGTGGAAGGAGGATGTTGCAGGACCGGGATCTGGAGCTGTGGGCTGCCAAGAGCACTAGATGGGCTTTGTGGGCAGAGAGCCAGGCCTGTGGGACAAGGGCGGCCCTGGGCAAGGACCGGCATCTGGGCAAGGGGAGGAGAGCCCCAAGAGTGGAGGGGGCCCAGCAGTGGAAGGGTGACTTGCCAGGCAAAGCACGCGCTGAGGAAGGTTGGGGCGGTTGTCACAGGGCTGCCTGTGCTGTTGGGGCTGGACTTGTAGCACGCTCCCACCTGGCAGGTGTCGATGCCGCCCTGCGGATAGCCAGCACACAAGTTGTGGCTGTGGATGGCCCCTCCGTACCAGCGGCTGCTGTTGCAGAGCTTGACATCGATGAGGCGGACCTTGGCCTCCTGCAGGACATCACTTGGTCCCCCAGCTGTCAGCACAGAAAGGAGTTAACAGCCAGCAGCTCGCTGCCAGTTCTGCCCCCCGCCACTCCACCGCCCCCTCGCGTCTGGGTGAACCCCTGCCCTAGGGCTGGGCTTTGCGTCTCCAGAGGCACGGTGCCGGTCTCTCCCTTCTCTCTTGCTTTGGGTAATGGACCAGGCCCACCTCTCCACCGGCATGCATCCCGCAGCCCGACCCTGGCTTTCGCCTCTGCTGTCAGGAAGCCCACCCCGCCTCCCCAGTGTGCCCGGCCTGCGCTCAGGACACCACTCCCTTTTGGGAACTCACCTCTTGCAGTCGTGGAACCCCAGCCACTGACGTAGCAGCTTCTCAGCTGCGACACTCTCAGCGAGGCGTCGGGCACACAGGCAAGCTGCACGTAGTAGCCGCACTGGACAGGCTGGTCCAATTCCAGCAAGGCAATGTCGTTCCTCTGCGTGATATTGCTGTAGTGCTCGTGAACCAGCAGCCGCTTAATAGTGCGCACTTGGGCCTCAGGGCCCAGCTGAGTCAACTGGGTGGCCCCGATCACCACGCGCCACAGGGTGAGGTGCCTGCAAGGCAGGTGGAGAGAGGCATCAGAGGAAGCGCAGCCAAGTGCTGCAGCAGCCCAGCAGTTGCCTGCCTTCTGCTGCACAGGGCAGAGAGGAAGGCAACGCTACAGATGGTGCGACTGCCCTAGCACGCCTTGGGCACAAGGAGTGTCGAGCGGGAGGCCGCTAGGAAGCCGTGGCGTGAGCCCAGCCCTCTCCCAAGCAGTGTCTCGGCTGGGCTTGGCAGTGCTCAGGCACTGGGCGCGCTGCAAGGAAGCGGCATGGCAGTAGCACGTGGTGCTGTGCACCGGGCAGCTGCTAGTGCTGTGGGGCTGTTCCCTGGTCCTCCTTACCTGGCCATGACGAAACAGTGGGCTGCGGTGAGCACCCACTGTGGGCTGATGAGCGACCCTCCGCAGACGTGCCCCGTGCCTGTTATGTTGAGATCCCGGATGCTGACAATCCAGGGCCAGGCCCCTGGCTGGGCATCGGTGCCACCCACGACGCGTAACACGCCGTAGTCAGCAGCCATGGGCCGGAGCCCGCAGGACCCTCTGTAAGCAGAAACTCATGAATGTCCTGCTCGGTGGTTTGCTGCTCTTCAGGCTGAAGGTCAGCCCCCTTCCCCCGCCCACTCCCACCAGGCTGCATGGACAGCAGCTCCATTGTCAGCTGCATGGACAGCAGGCTCGGGGAACCCTGTGGGGCATGCCGTCCATCTGCCCCTGTTTCTGCTTCAGCCCCGTAGACGAGCTGTGCCAGCAGCCTGGCTGCTGGCAAGGAACTGAGGCTCCCACATGGCGTTCGGGAAGCTTAGGTGTGGCCACGGGGGACAAGCGAGCACCCGCCAGTCAACCCCACAAGGGCTGCCCCAGCTGCCTCCCAGAGCCTCGGGCCACTTACCCACAGCTGTTCAACATGCCATGTGCCGGCCAGCACGTGGCCAGCAGGACGAGAACGGGGAGCAAATTCATCGCTGCCAGTGGCACGTAGCAGCTGCAAGAAGCGAGAGCTGGTGGCCAGCAGTGCAGCAGTCGACGTAGTGCCCGCAGCAGTCCCGCTGCCCAGGGAACCCTTGGCCCTGTGGCTGATGTCACAGAGTGGCTGGTTCCGCGTGCTGGGCACGGTGGATTCTAGGCGGGGGCGGGCAACATGGAGGGTTCCGAGCAGGAGGGGAGGCAGAAGCTGGGCTCGGACACCCCCAGCACACCCCCGCTGAATGCTCTGCTTGCGGGACGAGGCTCTGCAGACCTCGTGGCAGGCAGCAGCGCCTGCCTCCCAGTGCTGCCTGCTAACAGCTAGCCGGGAAAACCAAGTGTGGCACCGTAGCCTCTTTGGGAAGTCCACTGCCACCCCGCTCTGCACAGCCCCTTGCCACCAGGTCCTTCCCAAAGAAACTTACACCGAAGAACGCAACTACTACAGGCAGTAGGCACCTGTTTGGGGGCTGCAGAGCCAAGGGGGCTTACAGCCACGGCAGGCAAGCACGGATTTGCAAGGCAAAGAAGCCAAGCATACCCAAGCAGTGTCAATCTTCCTGCACAAGCACAGTGAAACACAGATGGAGCATAAGGGCAGTGGGGAGTTCCGCTTAAAAAGGCCCGACTGGAGGGAGAGGCAGGACTACTACTGACAACAGTGTCTGGGTCATGCGGACACGCAGCAAAAATGAGAGGCAGGTGCCTGGAAAACATTCCTCGTTGCTGCACAGCAAGGGAACTGACGTGTTGTAAGCTGCAAAGCAGTTTTCATTTATAGCGCATCAGAATCCATCTCTAATTTACTCAGGCACCGTGGAGAAACCAACAAGAACTCTCTTGGTTTGTCGGGGAGGACTCTCCGTCGTGAGGCAGCCTTGACGGCTAAGCGGGGCTCTGGTCTCCATCTCTTCCACCCCTCCTGCATATGTTGGTGTTCTGCCTACAGTGATGTCTTACTGACCACTTCTCCTTTTTTTGCGCCCAGAGGATACAAAGGTGACCCAGAAAAGCTTCAGCTTTGCCCGGAAGTTCAGTTTGCCCTTTTACTTTGTGTCTGCTGCAGACGGCACCGAAGTAGTGAAGGTAAAACACAGCTGTTTGGCTAAGCATCCATGAGAGCCCTAGACAGTCCAAGGACATGGAGACTGCTGTAGGCACAGAGAGCAGAAAATGGGCTAAGAACATCTGTTTGGTCCTGGTAGCTGTAGGTAGTTGCAGAAGTTTGTGTTTGTTTCTTTTTTCTTGGGGTGTGGGAACATTTCCCCTGTCTTACAGAAAGCCAGTGCTCCTTACTTGGAGTGACAAGCATTCTCCTTCTCATCAGCTCTTCAAGGATCCTATCAAACTGGCAGTTGCTTACAAAGAGAATTCAGCAGATTTCATGGATGAAGCCATGCGAGAACCGGAGGTGAGAAAGGCTCCACTTAGGGCACTCCTCCTAAGTGATTAGCAGCTCTGCTCTTTTTTTCCCTGCGGGAAAGCAGAGCCTGTAGCAGAGGGTGAAACTTTGCAGGCATGGAAAGATTTGCCTTCTGCTGGTGACACCGGGAGGTTTGTGTGCTGCTCGTGGCTAGGTTGGAAGGGGCGAGGTGGTGACCCTCTGAAGAGCCCACGGTGCCCTAGACTGAATCTGAAAGAACCACAGCAGAGTGTAGCTGTTGCTCTCGCGCTTCTCAGCTCTTCCTTGTCCTGCTCCTTTCTAGAGCTTTGACCGGCAGCAGAAGAGTGAGAATTGGTCGGATATGGAGGAGAGCTGCCCCAAAGAGAAGCCCCCATCTGCCTCAGGCGAGGACCCCAAGCCTCTTTTCCCCTTTGCTCTAGACTTCTGGGGCTAGTTAGAGCTGGCCTTCACAGAGGAGAGTGATTTTTCTCATGCCCAAGAGCTCTGGTAAAGGGCAGCTGGGCCTCTCGCCTTCTTGCGCGAGACTGTCTGGGCATGACCTTCCTTGACTTGGCCCTAGCCACTGCACTTCCGGGTCGAGGAAAGGGCCAGAGTAGCCACATGCTTGCTAGTTACTGCATGCTTCTTCAAGGCCAAGCTTGCCAGGAGAGCTAAGCCACTCTTGGACCGGCAGCGAAGGGTCCTGCCCAGATGCTTTATTGGTACCTACTGGAGAAAAGAAACACTGAAGAATTTTTTTATGAAGCTTTCAGCTTGCATCCTTCCTGCACTTTTGTTACAACGCAGTTCAGTTACTATTCAAGTAGATATCCCAAGAGCAACTGCCAGCCCTCCCCGGTGCTTTCACAGCCTAGCCGGTGCTGCCTCTCTCTCCACCAGTGTGATCTCTGCTGTAGAGTTTCTTTCCAGACTGACGCTGCATTCCAAAAAGGCAGATACACAAACCCACACACAGACTGACGCAATTGATGGGAACGGCAAAACCGATGGACATAGAGCAATGCCTTTACCAGCGCCCATGTATACGTAACCACCACTTACGTAAACATGAACACAGCCCAGTCCTTTTCTCCCTTTCCGGGTGATCAGCAGTGGATGTTTTCTAGGGAAACATCAACACACCTGCACTCCCTACATTCGTATGAACAGCATCTTTACAGATTCCTCAACTAACAGGATGGAAATTCAGTCCATGTACTCTGTGTGGCTGGATGTCAAGCTCCTTACCCAGTCTTTGCTGCAAACCTTGGCCGTTTCCAGATCAGTGTCTCCAGGGTCATGAGAGCAGCCGGTTTCAAGTTCACTAGTGCGTTCTACACACACACACACACACACACAGAGAGAGGGATCGCACCAGTAGCTGGCCTAGGACACTTTGTGTTCCTAAATGCTCTCCCCGAGACCTCTAGTCCCCTATCACCTGTGTTCACTTCTTGCACCGCACCCACACCCTCCTCTCTGACCAGGCAGGATTTCAGCCCTTCTGAGCTGACTCCTGCCCTTTGTGCCCCCCTTGACTGCCTGCAGCCTCATTTTGCCGGGCACGCAAGTCCTTGCCTTTGCACACGAGAGTGAATTGGACTCCGACATGCTTAGCTGTGAAAGCTGGCAACTTTATTTCAAGAACAAAGTCAGCTTCAGCATTTGTGTGCACTTAGAAGAGAGCGGGCAGCACAGAGCAGGCCTTGGATGCTGAGGCTGCCTTTGGAGCAGCAGGCATTGCCCCAGAAGGAAATGGTGGTGGTCCAGTGCAACCTGCGCTGGCTCCTGTTGATCCTGCTGCTCAAGCCTTTTTTCCCCTGAGGAACGGCAGGAGCTCCTTTAGCACATTAAAGAATTGCAGCAGCTTCTGGCGTGGAAATGGGCAGGGGCTAATGCTGCCCGACTGTGTTGGTGTTGGCCTCGGCCTTGGCCTCTAAAAGGGGGTTGAGGTGGAGACTGGCTGTGGCGCTGGAGTAGGCGTTAGTGCTGGGCGCAGTCCCATCTGTCGCAGGATCCAGTGGTGGAAGTGCTGAGTGGAGGTGTAGACTCCAGGCTGGTTTGGTCTGGCACAGCCTCTCCCCCAGCTGGTCACTCCAACAAGCCAGAAGGAGTCGTTGGTGTTATCTTTGCAGACCAGAGGACCACCGCTGTCACCCTGCAGCGGAGGAGAGAGGGTTAAGGTGGTGTTGGGTGGCCCCTGTCAGCACTCTGGCTGTCTGCTTCTCTCCCGCAGCACCTGCCAGAGCTGTCCTCACTGCACAGAAAGGCTCTGCTCAGGTGCTGGAGCCTACAGAAGCTTGCCTGGGAGCGGGTCGTGGGCCAGTAAGGTAGGGCTCTCTCTCTCCTCTTTGCACAGCGATTCTTTATGTGTGGAAGGGGGATGTTGCAGGACTGGGATCTGGAGCTGTGGGCTGCCAAGAGCACTAGATGGGCTTTGTGGGCAGAGAGCCAGGCCTGTGGGACAAGGGCGGCCCTGGGCAAGGACCGGCATCTGGGCAAGGGGAGGAGAGCCCCACGAGTGGAGGGGCCCCAGCAGTGGGAGGGTGACTTGCCAGGCAAAGTACGCGCTGGGGAAGGTTGGGGCGGTTGCGACAGGGCTGCCTGTGCTGTTGGGGCTGGACTTGTAGCACGCTCCCACCTGGCAGGTGTCGATGCCGCCCTGCGGATAGCCAGCACACAAGTTGTGGCTGTGGATGGCCCCTCCGTACCAGCGGCTGCTGTTGCAGAGCTTGACATCGATGAGGCGGACCTTGGCCTCCTGAAGGACATCACTTGGGTTGTTGGGACTTTTAGGTGGCAATGTTTGTTGTTGTATGTTTTAGTTGGCAAAGTGAGTTGTTGGGTCTTTTGGGTGGCAATGTGTGTTGTTGTATATTTTAAGTGGCAAAGTGAGTTCCTGGGTCTTTTACGTGGCAATGTGTGGTGTTGTATGTCTTAGGTGGCAATGTGTGTTGTAGGGTGTTTTAGGTGGCTAAAGTGTGTTGTCTTGTCTTTTATGTGTCAATGTGTGTTGTTGGGTCTTTTAGGTGGCAAAGTGAGTTCTATGTTTTAGGTGGCATTGTTTGTTGTTGGGTCTTTTAAGGTGGCCATGTATGTTGTTGGGAGTTTTAGGTGGCAGTGTGTGTTAATACTAACCCTAACCCTGAACCTAAAGCTAACCCTAACCCTATTGCTAAACCTAAATTGTAACCCTAAAGTTAACCCTAACCCTAACCCTACCCCCTCACCCTAACACTAAGGATCCTAACTCTAACAATAAGACTAAAAACCCTAACCCTAACCGTAACTCTAACCCTAACCCTATACCTACCCGTACCCCTATCCCTAACCTTAACTCCTAACCACTAACCCAACCCTAACACTAACCGTAACCCCTATCCCTAACCCGAACCTTAATCCGAACCCTAACCCTGAACCCTAACTCCTAACTGCTAACCTCTAACCCTAACCCCTAATGCAACCCCCAACACGTAACCCCCAACCCATAACACCTAACCCCTAACCGTATTGTTCCTAAACTCTTAGCTGTCTAAAGTGCTAAAGCTTTAAATCCTGTGGTTAGTGTAACCTGTAGTATATAATGCAACTTGTAAGTGCTATCATTGTGAAGGTTGGAAACTGTAATGTCTGTATGTTTTGGACAGTAGTTTGTATTGTTAGGTTGTGTTTGGTAACCCTAATTTGTGCTTTTCTGGGTTGATTGTAATCCTGGGAGCATTTCTTGGTGATATAGGATTATGTTGGGGTGATAGGAAATCAGTTTTGGTGTTTTGGAGGACTTCCTGCATGTAGATGTGTGTGTATATGGTGTAAGTGGTTCCTTTTGTGTGTGTGTGGAGCAGTAATGGCTGCTGTACTCTGCTGTTGTGATCACAGAGCTTGTTGGTTTTGTTATCTTTTTATGTGTTTCCTGTTTCCGGAGGAGTTGGGGATCATAGAGTTGTGTTTGGCGATCATAGAGTGCGACTTCTAGTGTCCGGAGGACTTCTGCATCATAGACTTGACGTCCGGAACCACAGAGATTTAGTTCCTGTTCTGTGGAGGACTTCTGCACCATAGAGATGCGGTTCCCGAAGTGGGAAGTTGCATGGTAATCATAGAGTCGGGAGTGCAGAAGTAGTGTGTGGTTTCAGGGTTTTTGGTGATTTGGGGATCATAGAGTTGGAATTGGAACCATTTAGTTCATTTTCTTGTTTCTGGGTGGTGGTGTTGTTACAGATATGTGTGTGTGTGTGACAGAGTTGATTTCAAAAAATAATTGAAAAAAATTAAAGACACAAAGAGCAATCACAACTACATCTGAAAGCCAGATTTTGTTTTGCACTGTTACCCTCCGTCTTAACCAAAGGTGACTGAGACAAGCAGAGCAAAAACTAGGACAAACAAAGACAAACGCAGACTCTGCCAAAAAAGAAAATTATTTCCTACTTCTGCTTTCTCTGCAAATGCTACCATTCAAAATGACTCACCTATCCAACACAGACAGAGGAAAAAAAACACACAGCACTATGACAGATAAACACAAAACATTTTAAAGACAAGAAGAAAGTCTAATGCTACTGAAGGAATGTGCACACAGAGGAATAAACCACTCCATAAAAGGCACTGGAGACAGAAAAGTAAAAACTCTTTAGTAAACTTTATTACACTTGATTAAATTTTATTAAAAGATCCAGTTTTATTTTGCATGATACATATTTCTGGTGCACAATGTCTCCACAACCTTTTATACCTCTACTACTTCTGATGGATACTTCAATAGTCCAAAATCGAATTCCCTTTAGCAGCTCATTGGATTCTTTCTCCACAGTACAAGTCCCCGTTCATTTATCACCTCCGTTGCCCCGTGAACATCGCTGTCCGGTTTGGACATATGTTACACCCACCGATTGCTCTATGGGACCTTCACACTACTCCTCCCTCTTCCATCAGCTGTTATGCTACCACTATTAAGCTACGCTTCAATTAGTAAGATGCATGATTTCTTTCAAACCATTGACAGCTACATTACACTAAAGGGATGTACAACTGGCCCTCAAATGCCTGTTTCACCTTAATTGGTAATTTACAACACACAGATTCACTGCCCTTATACTCCCCGGCCACACCTGGCACTACCTGCAGCACAGTTTTTCCCCAAAGCATATATTTACCTATGGACATTGAGGGCCGCCCTTAGCTTAGTACGGTCGTTTCCAAGTCTGTTGAGCGCAGGGATGGTAACCTGCATCCTTCACTGTCCTACACTTCAGTTTCTCTCATTTTTCCAGATTCATTTGGCTCATCACTGACACCAAGAATGTTTTCCATTATCAGTACCCATATGCCATTTCCACCATTTACTACAATCGTACAGTAGGACTTACTGCCTTGCTCATCTTAACTGCTGCTATTACTTTAGTCCATTTTAAGTGATTCCATGTGATCCTTAAATCAAACTCTACAAACCCTCCATTACAGCTTTCAATAACATTGGATCTGCAAATCCACAAACCATAGCTACAATCCTTCCTGCATTGCTCCCTTCCATTCAGCACAGAAGCCACTGCTACACATAAATAATTGTTCCTCCGCAAGGCAACATCATCTCTGCTACTTGGACACCCAGGCAGACGATGACCGAGCTCTGCTCTGCCCAATGACCTCTCTTCTTCCCCACCTACATGCTCATATAAACTTTAAACAGACCATTCTGTCACCAACTACAATGACCACAGCACTTTACAACCCTAACCCTCTACAACACTATTAGGCCAACCTGCTGCACGTGGCAGTCCTTGTCAATGCTGCCATCTAATCCAACTCCCTACACCCTTCTGCTCCATGAACCTCAACCATCTTCCTATGACTGTCTGCTACAGATGCATCCCTGCAGTGATACAGAATTCCAACATTCCAGGGGAGCGCTCCCCAGAAACAGCATTCCCCAAAGCCTCCAAATTGACCCTGCCTGCCAAAACCCCAGCCTGAGCCTGCCCGTGGCCCAAACATTGGCCATGAATATCGCCTCGCAGAGCACCCAGGACTGGGGAAAACAAAACCCAGCTGGGGGAAGGAAAACAAATCCCCCAGCTGGGGTTTTTTTGTTCTACTATGGTTTGGGTTTTTTTTGGCTACTGCTGCATCTCTGGAAAAGAATACATCTCAAGCCCACATACAACCCCGCTACAGAAACACAATCATCTACCACACACCGTCAGACACAATTTGCAGTCACCTACCACACTAAATCACTCCACATGCTCACCTCATCCATTCGGCCACCTGCCTGCCATCACCCAGTGTCGGTGGTGCTCCTCGGGAACGCTATTCCTGGGAGCCTCAAAATTCACCCGGCCTGCAAAAGTCCCGGCCTGAGCCTGCCTGGGGCCCGAACACTAGCAATAAACATCACCTCGACAAGCGGTCAGGACCAGGGAAAAGAAACCCAGCTGGGGGAAGGCAAAATAAAAATCCCCCAGCTGAGCTGGTTTGGTGAGGTTTTGTTTTGTTTTGTTTTAAAAACTATGTTCCTAATTCCTACATATCTCAACACAAATAGACTCAGCCACCCATACAGTCTGAAAGAAAAAACAAATTTAACCCTGACAGCATCATACAGTGTCAGACACATTCAAAATCTACCACTCATTCCACAGCCACTCATTCCACTCGTCACTCAGAACAGAGCCCCTTGGCCACATGCCTGCCACAAAAGCAGGTCACGGCACATCGAGAGCCATCCCTGGAAGTGCCTCACCAGGTACCTCAAAACTACATCGCCGCTCCACATGATCCCAAACGTTTAGCCTTCATAACCGGGTGCTGAGCAAGATGTTGAGCTACTTCCACTTCAACTCTGTCTTTGCCTATTGTTGTATACTCGAGCTAAATTCACTCAAGTATTTGTTCATGGATACAAATTACCCAGTGGCACCTGCAAGACATAATGGACAAGAGTCTACAACTTGCTGGCCCACAGCTACCAGCCATTCCCCAAAAAAAACATACAACCTCCACCCAAAAGGGGCGTGCTAATCAACACAGGACCATCCCATTCTGAGACTGTTCCACCCCTACTACCATTGCTATACAAACACACAAAGCATCTCTACCTCAAACGCACATGCTCTCTACACACTTGACCTCGGGACACCAGACTGCCACGCAGAGGACAGTTACTGCTACACCAAGATACACAGCCTGACAAGAAACACAACACTGCTAAGGCTACGTAGCAGAGACCCTCTGGCGTGCCCCGCCTTGAGAGTGCCTTGGCTCTGGCTGAAAGACAGGGGATTGAGTCACAGTAACCGATGGAGACTAAATGCCACTAAAACAATGGAACTAGGATGCCACAGGAAATAAAGCCCTGGAATAACTGTCAGGAACAGTCAGAAAGGAAACACCTGCCAGTGCAGCCCAAACCGCAAAACAGAGTAGCCAAACACAAAAACGATGCTAGATCTGACTAGTGGCACTGCCCTGGCACATCATTCAGTGAAACAAGATGTGCTCAACTGACGCCGTGTCAATAACTCGACCCTGCATAGACACTACTGACAGCTGCTGCGATTGCAGCACGATGACAATATGCCTGATGCTCTACAAGCACCCTGGGCCGCTCTGTCACATGCGAAAACATAACACGAGCCTCCTTAACAGACACCACACCCAGAATATCAGGCAGCCCTCTGCAGCTTCGCTCCAAAACCAAGAATAACAGTCAGAGTCCTCTGTGACAAATAAGAATTCCAGAGCATCATAATCACTAATGAGCACCAAAGCAACCGACTGCTGAGGCCCGTCACGCTGCACCTCAGACCTCGTCTCAACTGTTTCTGGAGGCTGGCTGAAAAGTGCTTACAAAATCAATAGGAAAGACATTGCTGAGTTACAAGTTTACTACATGCTAGCTCTCAATCCAATTGCGATCAGCTCGACTCCATCTCACATGCGTCAAGACCTCCGAGTCACTTCCAGCCTCTACCCTGACACTGCAATGCCATACCACATGGACTTAAACACCGAACCAGAGAACACTGGCAACATTAATGCCGTACGATGCCACGCACTCTTACATAACCGAGAAGACAAACCGCAACACAGGCTCATACAATGCTTAACCGTCTCAGAGAGCGTCCCTAAAGAGCGCTGCAATGCAAGACCAACAGAGATATACAGTGCAATTCAGAATCAAGTACATACAGAGCTCCACGTTACAAAACGCAACACGGCCCTCGATACAAGGCAAGACAGTCTCCAAGAACAGAGAATACAAGTACAGAGCACTGCAATGCCAGACCGATACAGAGACAAGCACTGCAATGCAAAATCAAGTACAGAGTGCTGCAGTAAAAAACACAACACGGCATCATACGAAGCACGACGCTCTCAGGTAACATTCGATACAAGTACAGATTGATGCAATGCAAGACAAAACACAGTACAGAGCCGTGCAATGCAATACTGTCCCAGGAATCGGTCGCTACAAGTACAGAGCGCTGCAATCCAAGACCAGTACAGACACAAACAATGCAATGCTAGATCAAATACAGAGCTCCACAAGAAAAAAACAATACATGGCTATACAAGCCTATACATATTCAAATACAGAGCTCCACATTACAAAACACAATACGAGTTCATACAAGGCAAGACAGTCTCCGATAGCAGTCCATGCAAGCAATGAGTGCTGCAGTGCAACACGCCCAAACATTGGAAATAAAAATTCAAATATAGAGCACTACAACACAACAACACATAGCAATACAAGGCAATACAAATAAAAATACAGTGCTATGAGAAAAAAATACAGGGCCGTACAATTCAACAGAAATAGAGCACTGCAATACAACACACAATAAAGGACTATTCAGTGTGAGACACTCACATGGCAGGCAATACAAGGCATAATAATACAGTGCAAAATAACACAAAACGCTGCGAAACGATGCAGTCGCAGATGGTGGTCAAAACCAATACAGAGTTTTGAGAAGCCAGGATTTAAGACCTAAGCCCGTAACGAGGCAGAGATGAAATGCTGCAGGGGAACTCTATGGTAGCAGAACTGCCATGAGCAGAGCTTTCATTGTGGCCTAGATCACCTCCGCAAAGGGACTCTCTCTCAGCATTTGTGTGCACTCAGAGGAGAGCGGGCAGCACAGAGCAGGCCTTTGATGCTGAGGCTGCCTTTGGAGCAGCAGGCATTGCCCCAGAAGGAAATGGTGGTGGTAGAGTGCAGCCTGCGCTGGCTCCTGTTGATCCTACTGCTCAAGCCGTTTTCCCCCTGAGGAACGGCAGGAGCTCCTTTAGCACATTAAAGAATTGCAGCAGCTTCTGGCGTGGAAATGGGCAGGGGCTAATGCTGCCCGATTGTGTTGGTGTTGGCCTCGGCCTTGGCCTCGGCCTTGGCCTCTGAAAGGGGGTTGAGGTGGAGACTGGCTGTGGCGCTGGAGTAGGCCTTAGTGCTGGGCGCAGTCCCATCTGTCGCAGGATCCAGTGGTGGAAGCGCTGAGTGGAGGTGTAGACTCCAGGCTGGTTTGGTCTGGCACAGCCTCTCCCCCAGCTGGTCACTCCAACAAGCCAGAAGTAGTTGTTGGTGTTATCTTTGCAGACCAGAGGACCACCGCTGTCACCCTGCAGCGGAGGAGAGAGGGTTAAGGTGGTGTTGGGTGGCCCCTGTCAGCACTCTGGCTGGCTCCTTGTCTCCCGCAGCACCTGTCAGAGCTGTCCTCACTGCACAGAAAGGCTCTGCTCAGGTGCTGGAGCCTACAGAAGCTTGTCTGGGAGCGGGTCGTGGGTCAGTACGGAAGGGCTCGCTCTGTGCTCTTTGCACAGCGATTCTGGATGTGTGGAAGGAGGATGTTGCAGGACTGGGCTCTGGAGCTGTGGGCTGCCAAGAGCACTAGATGGGCTTTGTGGGCAGAGAGCCAGGCCTGTGGGACAAGGGCGGCCCTGGGCAAGGACCGGCATCTGGGCAAAGGGAGGAGAGCCCCAAGAGTGGAGGGGGCCCAGCAGTGGGAGGGTGACTTGCCAGGCAAAGACGCGCTGAGGAAGGTTGGGGCGGTTGTCACAGGGCTGCCTGTGCTGTTGGGGCTGGACTTGTAGCACGCTCCCACCTGGCAGGTGTCGATGCCGCCCTGCGGATAGCCAGCACACAAGTTGTGGCTGTGGATGGCCCCTCCGTACCAGCGGCTGCTGTTGCAGAGCTTGACATCGATGAGGCGGACCTTGGCCTCCTGCAGGACATCACTTGGTCCCCCAGCTGTCAGCACAGAAAGGAGTTAACAGCCAGCAGCTCGCTGCCAGTTCTGCCCCCCGCCACTCCACCGCCCCCTCGCGTCTGGGTGAACCCCTGCCCTAGGGCAGGACTTTGCGTCTCCAGAGGCACGGTGCCGGTCTCTCCCTTTTCTCTTGCTTTGGGTAATGGACCAGGCCCACCTCTCCACCGGCATGCATCCCGCAGCCCGACCCTGGCTTTCGCCTCTGCTGTCAGGAAGCCCACCCCGCCTCCCCAGTGTGCCCAGCCTGCGCTCAGGACACCACTCGCTTTTGGGAACTCACCTCTTGCAGTCGTGGAACCCCAGCCACTGACGTAGCAGCTTCTCAGCTGCGACACTCTCAGCGAGGCGTCGGGCACACAGGCAAGCTGCACGTAGTAGCCGCACTGGACAGGCTGGTCCAATTCCAGCAAGGCAATGTCGTTCCTCTGCGTGATATTGCTGTAGTGCTCGTGAACCAGCAGCCGCTTAATAGTGCGCACTTGGGCCTCAGGGCCCAGCTGAGTCAACTGGGTGGCCCCGATCACCACGCGCCACAGGGTGAGGTGCCTGCAAGGCAGGTGGAGAGAGGCGTCAGAGGAAGCGCAGCCAAGTGCTGCAGCAGCCCAGCAGTTGCCTGCCTTCTGCTGCACAGGGCAGAGAGGAAGGCAGCGCTATGGAGGGTGCGACTGCCCTAGCACGCCTTGGGCACAAGGAGTGTCGAGCGGGAGGCCGCTAGGAAGCCGTGGCGTGAGCCCAGCCCTCTCCCGAGCAGTGTCTCGGCTGGGCTTGGCAGTGCTCAGGCACTGGGCGCGCTGCAAGGAAGCGGCATGGCAGTAGCACGTGGTGCTGTGCACCGGGCAGCTGCTAGTGCTGTGGGGCTGTTCCCTGGTCCTCCTTACCTGGCCGTGACGAAACAGTGGGCTGCGGTGAGCACCCACTGTGGGCTGATGAGCGACCCTCCGCAGACGTGCCCCGTGCCTGTTATGTTGAGATCCCGGATGCTGACGATCCAGGGCCAGGCCCCTGGCTGGGCATCGGTGCCACCCACGACGCGTAACACGCCGTAGTCAGCAGCCATGGGCCGGAGCCCGCAGGACCCTCTGTAAGCAGAAACTCATGAATGTCCTGCTCGGTGGTTTGCTGCTCTTCAGGCTGAAGGTCAGCCCCCTTCCCCCGCCCACTCCCACCAGGCGCTGCATGGACAGCAGGCTCGGGGAACCCTGTGGGGCATGCCGTCCATCTGCCCCTGTTTCTGCTTCAGCCCCGTAGACGAGCTGTGCCAGCAGCCTGGCTGCTGGCAAGGAACTGAGGCTCCCACATGGCGTTCGGGAAGCTTAGGTGTGGCCACGGGGGACAAGCGAGCACCCGCCAGTCAACCCCACAAGGGCTGCCCCAGCTGCCTCCCAGAGCCTCGGGCCACTTACCCACAGCTGTTCAACATGCCATGTGCCGGCCAGCACGTGGCCAGCAGGACGAGAACGGGGAGTAAATTCATGGCTGCCAGTGGCACGTAGCAGCTGCAAGAAGCGAGAGCTGGTGGCCAGCAGTGCAGCAGCCGACGTAGTGCCCGCAGCAGTCCCGCTGCCCAGGGAACCCTTGGCCCCATGGCTGATGTCACAGAGTGGCTGGTTCCGCGTGCTGGGCACGGTGGATTCTAGGCGGGGGCGGGCAACATGGAGGGTTCCGAGCAGGAGGGGAGGCAGAAGCTGGGCTCGGACACCCCCAGCACACCCCCGCTGAATGCTCTGCTTGCGGGACGAGGCTCTGCAGACCTCGTGGCAGGCAGCAGCGCCTGCCTCCCAGTGCTGCCTGCTAACAGCTAGCCGGGAAAACCAAGTGTGGCACCGTAGCCTCTTTGGGAAGTCCACTGCCACCCCGCTCTGCACAGCCCCTTGCCACCAGGTCCTTCCCAAAGAAACTTACACCGAAGAACGCAACTACTACAGGCAGTAGGCACCTGTTTGGGGGCTGCAGAGCCAAGGGGGCTTACAGCCACGGCAGGCAAGCACGGATGTGCAAGGCAAAGAAGCCAAGCATACCCAAGCAGTGTCAATCTTCCTGCACAAGCACAGTGAAACACAGATGGAGCATAAGGGCAGTGGGGAGTTCCGCTTAAAAAGGCCCGACTGGAGGGAGAGGCAGGACTACTACTGGCAACAGTGTCTGGGTCATGCGGACACGCAGCAAAAATGAGAGGCAGGTGCCTGGAAAACATTCCTCGTTGCTGCACAGCAAGGGAACTGACGTGTTGTAAGCTGCAAAGCAGTTTTCATTTATAGCGCATCAGAATCCATCTCTAATTTACTCAGGCACCGTGGAGAAACCAACAAGAACTCTCTTGGTTTGTCGGGGAGGACTCTCCGTCGTGAGGCGGCCTTGACGGCTAAGTGGGGCTCTGGTCTCCATCTCTTCCACCCCTCCTGCATATGTTGGCGTTCTGCCTACAGTGATGTCTTACTGACCACTTCTCCTTTTTTTGCGCCCAGAGGATACAAAGGTGACCCAGAAAAGCTTCAGCTTTGCCCGGAAGTTCAGTTTGCCCTTTTACTTTGTGTCTGCTGCAGACGGCACCGAAGTAGTGAAGGTAAAACACAGCTGTTTGGCTAAGCATCCATGAGAGCCCTAGACAGTCCAAGGACATGGAGACTGCTGTAGGCACAGAGAGCAGAAAATGGGCTAAGAACATCTGTTTGGTCCTGGTAGCTGTAGGTAGTTGCAGAGGTTTGTGTTTGTTTCTTTTTTCTTGGGGTGTGGCAACATTTCCCCTGTCTTATAGAAAGCCAGTGCTCCTTACTTGGAGTGACAAGCATTCTCCTTCTCATCAGCTCTTCAAGGATGCTATCAAACTGGCAGTTGCTTACAAAGAGAATTCAGCAGATTTCATGGATGAAGCCATGCGAGAACCGGAGGTGAGAAAGGCTCCACTTAGGGCACTCCTCCTAAGTGATTAGCAGCTCTGCTCTTTTTTTCCCTGCGGGAAAGCAGAGCCTGTAGCAGAGGGTGAAACTTTGCAGGCATGGAAAGATTTGCCTTCTGCTGGTGACACCGGGAGGTTTGTGTGCTGCTCGTGGCTAGGTTGGAAGGGGCGAGGTGGTGACCCTCTGAAGAGCCCACGGTGCCCTAGACTGAATCTGAAAGAACCACAGCAGAGTGTAGCTGTTGCTCTCGCGCTTCTCAGCACTTCCTTATCCTGCTCCTTTCCAGAGCTTTGACCGGCAGCAGAAGAGTGAGAATTGGTCGGATATGGAGGAGAGCTGCCCCAAAGAGAAGCCCCCATCTGCCTCAGGCGAGGACCCCAAGCCTCTTTTCCCCTTTGCTCTAGACTTCTGGGGCTAGTTAGAGCTGGCCTTCACAGAGGAGAGTGATTTTTCTCATGCCCAAGAGCTCTGGTAAAGGGCAGCTGGGCCTCTCGCCTTCTTGCGCGAGACTGTCTGGGCATGACCTTCCTTGACTCGGCCCTAGCCACTGCACTTCCGGGTCGAGGAAAGGGCCAGAGTAGCCACATGCTTGCTAGTTACTGCATGCTTCTTCAAGGCCAAGCTTGCCAGGAGAGCTAAGCCACTCTTGGACCGGCAGCGAAGGGTCCTGCCCAGATGCTTTATTGGTACCTACTGGAGAAAAGAAACACTGAAGAATTTTTTTATGAAGCTTTCAGCTTGCATCCTTCCTGCACTTTTGTTACAAGGCAGTCCAGTTACTATTCAAGTAGATATCCCAAGAGCAACTGCCAGCCCTCCCCGGTGCTTTCACAGCCTAGCCGGTGCTGCCTCTCTCTCCACCAGTGTGATCTCTGCTGTAGAGTTTCTTTCCAGACTGACGCTGCATTCCAAAAAGGCAGATACACAAACCCACACACAGACTGACGCAATTGATGGGAACGGCAAAACCGATGGGCATAGAGCAATGCCTTTACCAGCGCCCATGTATACGTAACCACCACTTACGTAAACATGAACACAGCCCAGTCCTTTTCTCCCTTTCCGGGTGATCAGCAGTGGATGTTTTCTAGGGAAACATCAACACACCTGCACTCCCTACATTCGTATGAACAGCATCTTTACAGATTCCTCAACTAACAGGATGGAAATTCAGTCCATGTACTCTGTGTGGCTGGATGTCAAGCTCCTTACCCAGTCTTTGCTGCAAACCTTGGCCGTTTCCAGATCAGTGTCTCCAGGGTCATGAGAGCAGCCGGTTTCAAGTTCACTAGTGCGTTCTACACACACACACACACACACACAGAGAGAGGGATCGCACCAGTAGCTGGCCTAGGACACTTTGTGTTCCTAAATGCTCTCCCCGAGACCTCTAGTCCCCTATCACCTGTGTTCACTTCTTGCACCGCACCCACACCCTCCTCTCTGACCAGGCAGGATTTCAGCCCTTCTGAGCTGACTCCTGCCCTTTGTGCCCCGCTTGACTGCCTGCAGCCTCATTTTGCCGGGCACGCAAGTCCTTGCCTTTGCACACGAGAGTGAATTGGACTCCGACATGCTTAGCTGTGAAAGCTGGCAACTTTATTTCAAGAACAAAGTCAGCTTCAGCATTTGTGTGCACTCAGAAGAGAGCGGGCAGCACAGAGCAGGCCTTGGATGCTGAGGCTGCCTTTGGAGCAGCAGGCATTGCCCCAGAAGGAAATGGTGGTGGTCCAGTGCAGCCTGCGCTGGCTCCTGTTGATCCTGCTGCTCAAGCCTTTTTTCCCCTGAGGAACGGCAGGAGCTCCTTTAGCACATTAAAGAATTGCAGCAGCTTCTGGCGTGGAAATGGGCAGGGGCTAATGCTGCCCGACTGTGTTGGTGTTGGCCTCGGCCTTGGCCTCTAAAAGGGGGTTGAGGTGGAGACTGGCTGTGGCGCTGGAGTAGGCGTTATGCTGGGCGCAGTCGCATCTGTCGCAGGATCCAGTGGTGGAAGTGCTGAGTGGAGGTGTAGACTCCAGGCTGGTTTGGTCTGGCACAGCCTCTCCCCCAGCTGGTCACTCCAACAAGCCAGAAGGAGTCGTTGGTGTTATCTTTGCAGACCAGAAGACCACTGCTGTCACCCTGCAGCGGAGGAGAGAGGGTTAAGGTGGTGTTGGGTGGCCCCTGTCAGCACTCTGGCTGGCTGCTTCTCTCCCGCAGCACCTGCCAGAGCTGTCCTCACTGCACAGAAAGGCTCTGCTCAGGTGCTGGAGCCTACAGAAGCTTGTCTGGGAGCGGGTCGTGGGCCAGTACGGAAGGGCTTGCTCTGTGCTCTTTGCACAGTGATTCTTTATGTGTGGAAGGAGGATGTTGCAGGACTGGGCTCTGGAGCTGTGGGCTGCCAAGAGCACTAGATGGGCTTTGTGGGCAGAGAGCCAGGCCTGTGGGACAAGGGCGGCCCTGGGCAAGGACCGGCATCTGGGCAAGGGGAGGAGAGCCCCACGAGTGGAGGGGCCCCAGCAGTGGGAGGGTGACTTGCCAGGCAAAGTACGCGCTGGGGAAGGTTGGGGCGGTTGCGACAGGGCTGCCTGTGCTGTTGGGGCTGGACTTGTAGCACGCTCCCACCTGGCAGGTGTCGATGCCGCCCTGCGGATAGCCAGCACACAAGTTGTGGCTGTGGATGGCCCCTCCGTACCAGCGGCTGCTGTTGCAGAGCTTGACATCGATGAGGCGGACCTTGGCCTCCTGAAGGACATCACTTGGGTTGTTTGAACTTTTAGGTGGCGATGTTTGTTGTTGTATGTTTTAGTTGGCAAAGTGAGTTGTTGGGTCTTTTGGGTGGCAATGTGTGTTGTTGTATATTTTAAGTGGCAAAGTGAGTTCCTGGGTCTTTTACGTGGCAATGTGTGTTGTTGTATGTCTTAGGTGGCAATGTGTGTTGTAGGGTGTTTTAGGTGGCTAAAGTGTGTTGTCTTGTCTTTTATGTGTCAATGTGTGTTGTTGGGTCTTTTAGGTGGCAAAGTGAGTTCTATGTTTTAGGTGGCATTGTTTGTTGTTGGGTCTTTTAAGGTGGCCATGTATGTTGTTGGGAGTTTTAGGTGGCAGTGTGTGTTAATACTAACCCTAACCCTGAACCTAAAGCTAACCCTAACCCTATTGCTAAACCTAAATTGTAACCCTAAAGTTAACCCTAACCCTAACCCTACCCCCTCACCCTAACACTAAGGATCCTAACTCTAACAATAAGACTAAAAACCCTAACCCTAACCGTAACTCTAACCCTAACCCTATACCTACCCGTACCCCTATCCCTAACCTTAACTCCTAACCACTAACCCAACCCTAACACTAACCGTAACCCCTATCCCTAACCCGAACCTTAATCTGAACCCTAACCCTGAACCCGAACTCCTAACTGCTAACCTCTAACCCTAACCCCTAATGCAACCCCCAACACGTAACCCCCAACCCATAACACCTAACCCCTAACCGTATTGTTCCTAAACTCTTAGCTGTCTAAAGTGCTAAAGCTTTAAATCCTGTGGTTAGTGTAACCTGTAGTATATAATGCAACTTGTAAGTGCTATCGTTGTGAAGGTTGGAAACTGTAATGTCTGTATGTTTTGGACAGTAGTTTGTATTGTTAGGTTGTGTTTGGTAACCCTAATTTGTGCTTTTCTGGGTTGATTGTAATCCTGGGAGCATTTCTTGGTGATATAGGATTATGTTGGGGTGATAGGAAATCAGTTTTGGTGTTTTGGAGGACTTCCTGCATGTAGATGTGTGTGTATATGGTGTAAGTGGTTCCTTTTGTGTGTGTGTGGAGCAGTAATGGCTGCTGTACTCTGCTGTTGTGATCACAGAGCTTGTTGGTTTTGTTATCTTTTTACGTGTTTCCTGTTTCCGGAGGAGTTGGGGATCATAGAGTTGTGTTTGGCGATCATAGAGTGCGACTTCTAGTGTCCGGAGGACTTCTGCATCATAGACTTGACGTCCGGAACCACAGAGATTTAGTTCCTGTTCTGTGGAGGACTTCTGCACCATAGAGATGCGGTTCCCGAAGTGGGAAGTTGCATGGTAATCATAGAGTCGGGAGTGCAGAAGTAGTGTGTGGTTTCCGGGTTTTTGGTGATTTGGGGATCATAGAGTTGGAATTGGAACCATTTAGTTCATTTTCTTGTTTCTGGGTGGTGGTGTTGTTACAGATATGTGTGTGTGTGTGACAGAGTTGATTTCAAAAAATAATTGAAAAAAATTAAAGACACAAAGAGCAATCACAACTACATCTGAAAGCCAGATTTTGTTTTGCACTGTTACCCTCCGTCTTAACCAAAGGTGACTGAGACAAGCAGAGCAAAAACTAGGACAAACAAAGACAAACGCAGACTCTGCCAAAAAAGAAAATTATTTCCTACTTCTGCTTTCTCTGCAAATGCTACCATTCAAAATGACTCACCTATCCAACACAGACAGAGGAAAAAAAACACACAGCACTATGACAGATAAACACAAAACATTTTAAAGACAAGAAGAAAGTCTAATGCTACTGAAGGAATGTGCACACAGAGGAATAAACCGCTCCATAAAAGGCACTGGAGACAGAAAAGTAAAAACTCTTTAGTAAACTTTATTACACTTGATTAAATTTTATTAAAAGATCCAGTTTTATTTTGCATGATACATATTTCTGGTGCACAATGTCTCCACAACCTTTTATACCTCTACTACTTCTGATGGATACTTCAATAGTCCAAAATCGAATTCCCTTTAGCAGCTCATTGGATTCTTTCTCCACAGTACAAGTCCCCGTTCATTCATCACCTCCATTGCCCCGTGAACATCGCTGTCCGGTTTGGACATATGTTACACCCACCGATTGCTCTATGGGACCTTCACACTACTCCTCCCTCTTCCATCAGCTGTTATGCTACCACTATTAAGCTACGCTTCAATTAGTAAGATGCATGATTTCTTTCAAACCATTGACAGCTACATTACACTAAAGGGATGTACAACTGGCCCTCAAATGCCTGTTTCACCTTAATTGGTAATTTACAACACACAGATTCACTGCCCTTATACTCCCCGGCCACACCTGGCACTACCTGCAGCACAGTTTTTCCCCAAAGCATATATTTACCTATGGACATTGAGGGCCGCCCTTAGCTTAGTACGGTCGTTTCCAAGTCTGTTGAGCGCAGGGATGGTAACCTGCATCCTTCACTGTCCTACACTTCAGTTTCTCTCATTTTTCCAGATTCATTTGGCTCATCACTGACACCAAGAATGTTTTCCATTATCAGTACCCATATGCCATTTCCACCATTTACTACAATCGTACAGTAGGACTTACTGCCTTGCTCATCTTAACTGCTGCTATTACTTTAGTCCATTTTAAGTCATTCCATGTGATCCTTAAATCAAACTCTACAAACCCTCCATTACAGCTTTCAACAACATTGGATCTGCAAATCCACAAACCATAGCTACAATCCTTCCTGCATTGCTCCCTTCCATTCAGCACAGAAGCCACTGCTACACATAAATAATTGTTCCTCCGCAAGGCAACATCATCTCTGCTACTTGGACACCCAGGCAGACGATGACCGAGCTCTGCTCTGCCCAATGACCTCTCTTCTTCCCCACCTACATGCTCATATAAACTTTAAACAGACCATTCTGTCACCAACTACAATGACCACAGCACTTTACAACCCTAACCCTCTACAACACTATTAGGCCAACCTGCTACACGTGGCAGTCCTTGTCAATGCTGCCATCTAATCCAACTCCCTACACCCTTCTGCTCCATGAACCTCAACCATCTTCCTATGACTGTCTGCTACAGATGCATCCCTGCAGTGATACAGAATTCCAACATTCCAGGGGAGCGCTCCCCAGAAACAGCATTCCCCAAAGCCTCCAAATTGACCCTGCCTGCCAAAACCCCAGCCTGAGCCTGCCCGTGGCCCAAACATTGGCCATGAATATCGCCTCGCAGAGCACCCAGGACTGGGGAAAACAAAACCCAGCTGGGGGAAGGAAAAAAAATCCCCCAGCTGGGGTTTTTTAATTCTAGGAGGGTTTGGTTTTTTGTTTGGCTACTCCTACATCTCTGGAAAAGAATACATCTCAAGCCCACAAACAACCTGCTACCATAACACAAACATCAACCACACACCACCCAACAACACTGGCAGTCAACTACCACACCAATCACCCCACACACTCACCCCATCCATTCAGCTGCCTGCTAGCCAGCCATCGCCCAGTGTCTGCAGATCTCCTCGGGAACGCTGTTCCTGGGAGCCTCAAAATTCACCCTGCCTGCAAAAGTCCCGGCCTGAGCCTGCCTGGGGCCCGAACACTAGCAATAAACATCACCTCGACAAGCGGTCAGGACCAGGGAAAAGAAACCCAGCTGGGGGAAGGCAAAATAAAAATCCCCCAGCTGAGCTGGTTTGGTGAGGTTTTGTTTTGTTTTGTTTTAAAAACTATGTTCCTAATTCCTACATATCTCAACACAAATAGACTCAGCCACCCATACAGTCTGAAAGAAAAAACAAATTTAACCCTGACAGCATCATACAGTGTCAGACACATTCAAAATCTACCACTCATTCCACAGCCACTCATTCCACTCGTCACTCAGAACAGAGCCCCTTGGCCACATGCCTGCCACAAAAGCAGGTCACGGCACATCGAGAGCCATCCCTGGAAGTGCCTCACCAGGTACCTCAAAACTACATCGCCGCTCCACATGATCCCAAACGTTTAGCCTTCATAACCGGGTGCTGAGCAAGATGTTGAGCTACTTCCACTTCAACTCTGTCTTTGCCTATTGTTGTATACTCGAGCTAAATTCACTCAAGTATTTGTTCATGGATACAAATTACCCAGTGGCACCTGCAAGACATAATGGACAAGAGTCTACAACTTGCTGGCCCACAGCTACCAGCCATTCCCCAAAAAAAACATACAACCTCCACCCAAAAGGGGCGTGCTAATCAACACAGGACCATCCCATTCTGAGACTGTTCCACCCCTACTACCATTGCTATACAAACACACAAAGCATCTCTACCTCAAACGCACATGCTCTCTACACACTTGACCTCGGGACACCAGACTGCCACGCAGAGGACAGTTACTGCTACACCAAGATACACAGCCTGACAAGAAACACAACACTGCTAAGGCTACGTAGCAGAGACCCTCTGGCGTGCCCCGCCTTGAGAGTGCCTTGGCTCTGGCTGAAAGACAGGGGATTGAGTCACAGTAACCGATGGAGACTAAATGCCACTAAAACAATGGAACTAGGATGCCACAGGAAATAAACCCCTGGAATAACTGTCAGGAACAGTCAGAAAGGAAACACCTGCCAGTGCAGCCCAAACCGCAAAACAGAGTAGCCAAACACAAAAACGATGCTAGATCTGACTAGTGGCACTGCCCTGGCACATCATTCAGTGAAACAAGATGTGCTCAACTGACGCCGTGTCAATAACTCGACCCTGCATAGACACTACTGACAGCTGCTGCGATTGCAGCACGATGACAATATGCCTGATGCTCTACAAGCACCCTGGGCCGCTCTGTCACATGCGAAAACATAACATGAGCCTCCTTAACAGACACCACACCCAGAATATCAGGCAGCCCTCTGCAGCTTCGCTCCAAAACCAAGAATAACAGTCAGAGTCCTCTGTGACAAATAAGAATTCCAGAGCATCATAATCACTAATGAGCACCAAAGCAACCGACTGCTGAGGCCCGTCACGCTGCACCTCAGACCTCGTCTCAACTGTTTCTGGAGGCTGGCTGAAAAGTGCTTACAAAATCAATAGGAAAGACATTGCTGAGTTACAAGTTTACTACATGCTAGCTCTCAATCCAATTGCGATCAGCTCGACTCCATCTCACATGCGTCAAGACCTCCGAGTCACTTCCAGCCTCTACCCTGACACTGCAATGCCATACCACATGGACTTAAACCCTGAACCAGAGAACACTGGCAACATTAATGCCGTACGATGCCACGCACTCTTACATAACCGAGAAGACAAACCGCAACACAGGCTCATACAATGCTTAACCGTCTCAGAGAGCGTCCCTAAAGAGCGCTGCAATGCAAGACCAACAGAGATATACAGTGCAATTCAGAATCAAGTACATACAGAGCTCCACGTTACAAAACGCAACACGGCCCTCAATACAAGGCAAGACAGTCTCCAAGAACAGAGAATACAAGTACAGAGCACTGCAATGCCAGACCGATACAGAGACAAGCACTGCAATGCAAAATCAAGTACAGAGTGCTGCAGTAAAAAACACAACACGGCATCATACGAAGCACGACGCTCTCAGGTAACATTCGATACAAGTACAGATTGATGCAATGCAAGACAAAACACAGTACAGAGCCGTGCAATGCAATACTGTCCCAGGAATCGGTCGCTACAAGTACAGAGCGCTGCAATCCAAGACCAGTACAGACACAAACAATGCAATGCTAGATCAAATACAGAGCTCCACAAGAAAAAAACAATACATGGCTATACAAGCCTATACATATTCAAATACAGAGCTCCACATTACAAAACACAATACGAGTTCATACAAGGCAAGACAGTCTCCGATAGCAGTCCATGCAAGCAATGAGTGCTGCAGTGCAACACGCCCAAACATTGGAAATAAAAATTCAAATATAGAGCACTACAACACAACAACACATAGCAATACAAGGCAATACAAATAAAAATACAGTGCTATGAGAAAAAAATACAGGGCCGTACAATTCAACAGAAATAGAGCACTGCAATACAACACACAATAAAGGACTATTCAGTGTGAGACACTCACATGGCAGGCAATACAAGGCATAATAATACAGTGCAAAATAACACAAAACGCTGCGAAACGATGCAGTCGCAGATGGTGGTCAAAACCAATACAGAGTTTTGAGAAGCCAGGATTTAAGACCTAAGCCCGTAACGAGGCAGAGATGAAATGCTGCAGGGGAACTCTATGGTAGCAGAACTGCCATGAGCAGAGCTTTCATTGTGGCCTAGATCACCTCCGCAAAGGGACTCTCTCTCAGCATTTGTGTGCACTCAGAGGAGAGCGGGCAGCACAGAGCAGGCCTTTGATGCTGAGGCTGCCTTTGGAGCAGCAGGCATTGCCCCAGAAGGAAATGGTGGTGGTAGAGTGCAGCCTGCGCTGGCTCCTGTTGATCCTACTGCTCAAGCCGTTTTCCCCCTGAGGAACGGCAGGAGCTCCTTTGGCACATTAAAGAATTGCAGCAGCTTCTGGCGTGGAAATGGGCAGGGGCTAATGCTGCCCGATTGTGTTGGTGTTGGCCTCGGCCTTGGCCTCGGCCTTGGCCTCTGAAAGGGGGTTGAGGTGGAGACTGGCTGTGGCGCTGGAGTAGGCCTTAGTGCTGGGCGCAGTCCCATCTGTCGCAGGATCCAGTGGTGGAAGCGCTGAGTGGAGGTGTAGACTCCAGGCTGGTTTGGTCTGGCACAGCCTCTCCCCCAGCTGGTCACTCCAACAAGCCAGAAGTAGTTGTTGGTGTTATCTTTGCAGACCAGAGGACCACTGCTGTCACCCTGCAGCGGAGGAGAGAGGGTTAAGGTGGTGTTGGGTGGCCCCTGTCAGCACTCTGGCTGGCTCCTTGTCTCCCGCAGCACCTGTCAGAGCTGTCCTCACTGCACAGAAAGGCTCTGCTCAGGTGCTGGAGCCTACAGAAGCTTGTCTGGGAGCGGGTCGTGGGTCAGTACGGAAGGGCTCGCTCTGTGCTCTTTGCACAGCGATTCTGGATGTGTGGAAGGAGGATGTTGCAGGACTGGGATCTGGAGCTGTGGGCTGCCAAGAGCACTAGATGGGCTTTGTGGGCAGAGAGCCAGGCCTGTGGGACAAGGGCGGCCCTGGGCAAGGACCGGCATCTGGGCAAAGGGAGGAGAGCCCCAAGAGTGGAGGGGGCCCAGCAGTGGGAGGGTGACTTGCCAGGCAAAGACGCGCTGAGGAAGGTTGGGGCGGTTGTCACAGGGCTGCCTGTGCTGTTGGGGCTGGACTTGTAGCACGCTCCCACCTGGCAGGTGTCGATGCCGCCCTGCGGATAGCCAGCACACAAGTTGTGGCTGTGGATGGCCCCTCCGTACCAGCGGCTGCTGTTGCAGAGCTTGACATCGATGAGGCGGACCTTGGCCTCCTGCAGGACATCACTTGGTCCCCCAGCTGTCAGCACAGAAAGGAGTTAACAGCCAGCAGCTCGCTGCCAGTTCTGCCCCCCGCCACTCCACCGCCCCCTCGCGTCTGGGTGAACCCCTGCCCTAGGGCAGGACTTTGCGTCTCCAGAGGCACGGTGCCGGTCTCTCCCTTCTCTCTTGCTTTGGGTAATGGACCAGGCCCACCTCTCCACCGGCATGCATCCCGCAGCCCGACCCTGGTTTTCGCCTCTGCTGTCAGGAAGCCCACCCCGCCTCCCCAGTGTGCCCGGCCTGCGCTCAGGACACCACTCCCTTTTGGGAACTCACCTCTTGCAGTCGTGGAACCCCAGCCACTGACGTAGCAGCTTCTCAGCTGCGACACTCTCAGCGAGGCGTCGGGCACACAGGCAAGCTGCACGTAGTAGCCGCACTGGACAGGCTGGTCCAATTCCAGCAAGGCAATGTCGTTCCTCTGCGTGATATTGCTGTAGTGCTCGTGAACCAGCAGCCGCTTAATAGTGCGCACTTGGGCCTCAGGGCCCAGCTGAGTCAACTGGGTGGCCCCGATCACCACACGCCACAGGGTGAGGTGCCTGCAAGGCAGGTGGAGAGAGGCGTCAGAGGAAGCGCAGCCAAGTGCTGCAGCAGCCCAGCAGTTGCCTGCCTTCTGCTGCACAGGGCAGAGAGGAAGGCAGCGCTATGGAGGGTGCGACTGCCCTAGCACGCCTTGGGCACAAGGAGTGTCGAGCGGGAGGCCGCTAGGAAGCCGTGGCGTGAGCCCAGCCCTCTCCCGAGCAGTGTCTCGGCTGGGCTTGGCAGTGCTCAGGCACTGGGCGCGCTGCAAGGAAGCGGCATGGCAGTAGCACGTGGTGCTGTGCACCGGGCAGCTGCTAGTGCTGTGGGGCTGTTCCCTGGTCCTCCTTACCTGGCCGTGACGAAACAGTGGGCTGCGGTGAGCACCCACTGTGGGCTGATGAGCGACCCTCCGCAGACGTGCCCCGTGCCTGTTATGTTGAGATCCCGGATGCTGACGATCCAGGGCCAGGCCCCTGGCTGGGCATCGGTGCCACCCACGACGCGTAACACGCCGTAGTCAGCAGCCATGGGCCGGAGCCCGCAGGACCCTCTGTAAGCAGAAACTCATGAATGTCCTGCTCGGTGGTTTGCTGCTCTTCAGGCTGAAGGTCAGCCCCCTTCCCCCGCCCACTCCCACCAGGCGCTGCATGGACAGCAGGGTCAGGGAACCCTGTGGGGCATGCCGTCCATCTGCCCCTGTTTCTGCTTCAGCCCCGTAGACGAGCTGTGCCAGCAGCCTGGCTGCTGGCAAGGAACTGAGGCTCCCACATGGCGTTCGGGAAGCTTAGGTGTGGCCACGGGGGACAAGCGAGCACCCGCCAGTCAACCCCACAAGGGCTGCCCCAGCTGCCTCCCAGAGCCTCGGGCCACTTACCCACAGCTGTTCAACATGCCATGTGCCGGCCAGCACGTGGCCAGCAGGACGAGAACGGGGAGTAAATTCATGGCTGCCAGTGGCACGTAGCAGCTGCAAGAAGCGAGAGCTGGTGGCCAGCAGTGCAGCAGCCGACGTAGTGCCCGCAGCAGTCCCGCTGCCCAGGGAACCCTTGGCCCCATGGCTGATGTCACAGAGTGGCTGGTTCCGCGTGCTGGGCACGGTGGATTCTAGGCGGGGGCGGGCAACATGGAGGGTTCCGAGCAGGAGGGGACGCAGAAGCTGGGCTCGGACACCCCCAGCACACCCCCGCTGAATGCTCTGCTTGCGGGACGAGGCTCTGCAGACCTCGTGGCAGGCAGCAGCGCCTGCCTCCCAGTGCTGCCTGCTAACAGCTAGCCGGGAAAACCAAGTGTGGCACCGTAGCCTCTTTGGGAAGTCCACTGCCACCCCGCTCTGCACAGCCCCTTGCCACCAGGTCCTTCCCAAAGAAACTTACACCGAAGAACGCAACTACTACAGGCAGTAGGCACCTGTTTGGGGGCTGCAGAGCCAAGGGGGCTTACAGCCACGGCAGGCAAGCACGGATGTGCAAGGCAAAGAAGCCAAGCATACCCAAGCAGTGTCAATCTTCCTGCACAAGCACAGTGAAACACAGATGGAGCATAAGGGCAGTGGGGAGTTCCGCTTAAAAAGGCCCGACTGGAGGGAGAGGCAGGACTACTACTGGCAACAGTGTCTGGGTCATGCGGACACGCAGCAAAAATGAGAGGCAGGTGCCTGGAAAACATTCCTCGTTGCTGCACAGCAAGGGAACTGACGTGTTGTAAGCTGCAAAGCAGTTTTCATTTATAGCGCATCAGAATCCATCTCTAATTTACTCAGGCACCGTGGAGAAACCAACAAGAACTCTCTTGGTTTGTCGGGGAGGACTCTCCGTCGTGAGGCGGCCTTGACGGCTAAGTGGGGCTCTGGTCTCCATCTCTTCCACCCCTCCTGCATATGTTGGCGTTCTGCCTACAGTGATGTCTTACTGACCACTTCTCCTTTTTTTGCGCCCAGAGGATACAAAGGTGACCCAGAAAAGCTTCAGCTTTGCCCGGAAGTTCAGTTTGCCCTTTTACTTGGTGTCTGCTGCAGACGGCACCGAAGTAGTGAAGGTAAAACACAGCTGTTTGGCTAAGCATCCATGAGAGCCCTAGACAGTCCAAGGACATGGAGACTGCTGTAGGCACAGAGAGCAGAAAATGGGCTAAGAACATCTGTTTGGTCCTGGTAGCTGTAGGTAGTTGCAGAGGTTTGTGTTTGTTTCTTTTTTCTTGGGGTGTGGCAACATTTCCCCTGTCTTATAGAAAGCCAGTGCTCCTTACTTGGAGTGACAAGCATTCTCCTTCTCATCAGCTCTTCAAGGATGCTATCAAACTGGCAGTTGCTTACAAAGAGAATTCAGCAGATTTCATGGATGAAGCCATGCGAGAACCGGAGGTGAGAAAGGCTCCACTTAGGGCACTCCTCCTAAGTGATTAGCAGCTCTGCTCTTTTTTTCCCTGCGGGAAAGCAGAGCCTGTAGCAGAGGGTGAAACTTTGCAGGCATGGAAAGATTTGCCTTCTGCTGGTGACACCTGGAGGTTTGTGTGCTGCTCGTGGCTAGGTTGGAAGGGGCGAGGTGGTGACCCTCTGAAGAGCCCACGGTGCCCTAGACTGAATCTGAAAGAACCACAGCAGAGTGTAGCTGTTGCTCTCGCGCTTCTCAGCACTTCCTTACCCTGCTCCTTTCCAGAGCTTTGACCGGCAGCAGAAGAGTGAGAATTGGTCGGATATGGAGGAGAGCTGCCCCAAAGAGAAGCCCCCATCTGCCTCAGGCAAGGACCCCAAGCCTCTTTTCCCCTTTGCTCTAGACTTCTGGGGCTAGTTAGAGCTGGCCTTCACAGAGGAGAGTGATTTTTTTCATGCCCAAGAGCTCTGGTAAAGGGCAGCTGGGCCTCTCGCCTTCTTGCGCGAGACTGTCTGGGCATGACCTTCCTTGACTCGGCCCTAGCCACTGCACTTCCGGGTCGAGGAAAGGGCCAGAGTAGCCACATGCTTGCTAGTTACTGCATGCTTCTTCAAGGCCAAGCTTGCCAGGAGAGCTAAGCCACTCTTGGACCGGCAGCGAAGGGTCCTGCCCAGATGCTTTATTGGTACCTACTGGAGAAAAGAAACACTGAAGAATTTTTTTATGAAGCTTTCAGCTTGCATCCTTCCTGCACTTTTGTTACAAGGCAGTCCAGTTACTATTCAAGTAGATATCCCAAGAGCAACTGCCAGCCCTCCCCGGTGCTTTCACAGCCTAGCCGGTGCTGCCTCTCTCTCCACCAGTGTGATCTCTGCTGTAGAGTTTCTTTCCAGACTGACGCTGCATTCCAAAAAGGCAGATACACAAACCCACACACAGACTGACGCAATTGATGGGAACGGCAAAACCGATGGGCATAGAGCAATGCCTTTACCAGCGCCCATGTATACGTAACCACCACTTACGTAAACATGAACACAGCCCAGTCCTTTTCTCCCTTTCCGGGTGATCAGCAGTGGATGTTTTCTAGGGAAACATCAACACACCTGCACTCCCTACATTCGTATGAACAGCATCTTTACAGATTCCTCAACTAACAGGATGGAAATTCAGTCCATGTACTCTGTGTGGCTGGATGTCAAGCTCCTTACCCAGTCTTTGCTGCAAACCTTGGCCGTTTCCAGATCAGTGTCTCCAGGGTCATGAGAGCAGCCGGTTTCAAGTTCA
This sequence comes from Opisthocomus hoazin, assembly GCF_030867145.1. Classification (NCBI taxonomy): domain Eukaryota; kingdom Metazoa; phylum Chordata; class Aves; order Opisthocomiformes; family Opisthocomidae; genus Opisthocomus; species Opisthocomus hoazin. The sequence continues at coordinate 245,503 of NC_134447.1, read as the reverse complement.
CTAGTGCGTTCTACACACACACACACACACACACAGAGAGAGGGATCGCACCAGTAGCTGGCCTAGGACACTTTGTGTTCCTAAATGCTCTCCCCGAGACCTCTAGTCCCCTATCACCTGTGTTCACTTCTTGCACCGCACCCACACCCTCCTCTCTGACCAGGCAGGATTTCAGCCCTTCTGAGCTGACTCCTGCCCTTTGTGCCCCGCTTGACTGCCTGCAGCCTCATTTTGCCGGGCACGCAAGTCCTTGCCTTTGCACACGAGAGTGAATTGGACTCCGACATGCTTAGCTGTGAAAGCTGGCAACTTTATTTCAAGAACAAAGTCAGCTTCAGCATTTGTGTGCACTCAGAAGAGAGCGGGCAGCACAGAGCAGGCCTTGGATGCTGAGGCTGCCTTTGGAGCAGCAGGCATTGCCCCAGAAGGAAATGGTGGTGGTCCAGTGCAGCCTGCGCTGGCTCCTGTTGATCCTGCTGCTCAAGCCTTTTTTCCCCTGAGGAACGGCAGGAGCTCCTTTAGCACATTAAAGAATTGCAGCAGCTTCTGGCGTGGAAATGGGCAGGGGCTAATGCTGCCCGACTGTGTTGGTGTTGGCCTCGGCCTTGGCCTCTAAAAGGGGGTTGAGGTGGAGACTGGCTGTGGCGCTGGAGTAGGCGTTAGTGCTGGGCGCAGTCCCATCTGTCGCAGGATCCAGTGGTGGAAGCGCTGAGTGGAGGTGTAGACTCCAGGCTGGTTTGGTCTGGCACAGCCTCTCCCCCAGCTGGTCACTCCAACAAGCCAGAAGGAGTCGTTGGTGTTATCTTTGCAGACCAGAGGACCACCGCTGTCACCCTGCAGCGGAGGAGAGAGGGTTAAGGTGGTGTTGGGTGGCCCCTGTCAGCACTCTGGCTGGCTGCTTCTCTCCCGCAGCACCTGCCAGAGCTGTCCTCACTGCACAGAAAGGCTCTGCTCAGGTGCTGGAGCCTACAGAAGCTTGTCTGGGAGCGGGTCGTGGGCCAGTACGGAAGGGCTTGCTCTGTGCTCTTTGCACAGTGATTCTTTATGTGTGGAAGGAGGATGTTGCAGGACTGGGCTCTGGAGCTGTGGGCTGCCAAGAGCACTAGATGGGCTTTGTGGGCAGAGAGCCAGGCCTGTGGGACAAGGGCGGCCCTGGGCAAGGACCGGCATCTGGGCAAGGGGAGGAGAGCCCCACGAGTGGAGGGGCCCCAGCAGTGGGAGGGTGACTTGCCAGGCAAAGTACGCGCTGGGGAAGGTTGGGGCGGTTGCGACAGGGCTGCCTGTGCTGTTGGGGCTGGACTTGTAGCACGCTCCCACCTGGCAGGTGTCGATGCCGCCCTGCGGATAGCCAGCACACAAGTTGTGGCTGTGGATGGCCCCTCCGTACCAGCGGCTGCTGTTGCAGAGCTTGACATCGATGAGGCGGACCTTGGCCTCCAGAAGGACATCACTTGGGTTGTTTGGACTTTTAGGTGGCGATGTTTGTTGTTGTATGTTTTAGTTGGCAAAGTGAGTTGTTGGGTCTTTTGGGTGGCAATGTGTGTTGTTGTATATTTTAAGTGGCAAAGTGAGTTCCTGGGTCTTTTACGTGGCAATGTGTGTTGTTGTATGTCTTAGGTGGCAATGTGTGTTGTAGGGTGTTTTAGGTGGCTAAAGTGTGTTGTCTTGTCTTTTATGTGTCAATGTGTGTTGTTGGGTCTTTTAGGTGGCAAAGTGAGTTCTATGTTTTAGGTGGCATTGTTTGTTGTTGGGTCTTTTAAGGTGGCCATGTATGTTGTTGGGAGTTTTAGGTGGCAGTGTGTGTTAATACTAACCCTAACCCTGAACCTAAAGCTAACCCTAACCCTATTGCTAAACCTAAATTGTAACCCTAAAGTTAACCCTAACCCTAACCCTACCCCCTCACCCTAACACTAAGGATCCTAACTCTAACAATAAGACTAAAAACCCTAACCCTAACCGTAACTCTAACCCTAACCCTATACCTACCCGTACCCCTATCCCTAACCTTAACTCCTAACCACTAACCCAACCCTAACACTAACCGTAACCCCTATCCCTAACCCGAACCTTAATCTGAACCCTAACCCTGAACCCGAACTCCTAACTGCTAACCTCTAACCCTAACCCCTAATGCAACCCCCAACACGTAACCCCCAACCCATAACACCTAACCCCTAACCGTATTGTTCCTAAACTCTTAGCTGTCTAAAGTGCTAAAGCTTTAAATCCTGTGGTTAGTGTAACCTGTAGTATATAATGCAACTTGTAAGTGCTATCGTTGTGAAGGTTGGAAACTGTAATGTCTGTATGTTTTGGACAGTAGTTTGTATTGTTAGGTTGTGTTTGGTAACCCTAATTTGTGCTTTTCTGGGTTGATTGTAATCCTGGGAGCATTTCTTGGTGATATAGGATTATGTTGGGGTGATAGGAAATCAGTTTTGGTGTTTTGGAGGACTTCCTGCATGTAGATGTGTGTGTATATGGTGTAAGTGGTTCCTTTATATGGTGTAAGTGGTTCCTTTTGTGTGTGTGGAGCAGTAATGGCTGCTGTACTCTGCTGTTGTGATCACAGAGCTTGTTATTTTTGTTATCTTTTTACATGTTTCCTGTTTCCGGAGGAGTTGGGGATCATAGAGTTGTGTTTGGCGATCATAGAGTGCGACTTCTAGTGTCCGGAGGACTTCTGCATCATAGACTTGACGTCCGGAACCACAGAGATTTAGTTCCTGTTCTGTGGAGGACTTCTGTACCATAGAGATGCGGTTCCCAAAGTGGGAAGTTGCATGGTAATCATAGAGTCGGGAGTGCAGAAGTAGTGTGTGGTTTCCGGGTTTTTGGTGATTTGGGGATCATAGAGTTGGAATTGGAACCATTTAGTTCATTTTCTTGTTTCTGGGTGGTGGTGTTGTTAGAGATGTGTGTGTGTGTGTGACAGAGTTGATTTCAAAAAATAATTTGAATGCAATCATTCAACCACAGTAACCAAGAGCAAACATTTACTCAAAGGCTGAGACAGACGTTTTTGCCCTTCTTTAATATTAGTTTATTTCAGGGCTGAGACAGAGACAAAGAGGAAACAGACAGCTTGTGAGACATAGACAAAACAGACAAGTGTGACACATAGGATTAAAACAGAGTGACACGCTATGAGAACACAAACTTCACACAAAGAGCAATCACAACTACATCTGAAAACCAGATTATGTTTTGCACTGTTACCCTCCGTCTTAACCAAAGGTGACTGAGACAAGCAGAGCAAAAACTAGGACAAACAAAGACAAACGCAGACTCTGCCAAAAAAGAAAATTATTTCCTACTTCTGCTTTCTCTGCCAATGCTACCATTCAAAATGACTCACCTATCCAACACAGACAGAGGAAAAAAAAAAAACACACAGCACTATGACAGATAAACACAAAACATTTTAAAGACAAGAAGAAAGTCTAATGCTACTGAGGGAATGTGCACACAGAGGAATAAACCGCTCCATAAAAGGCACTGGAGACAGAAAAGTAAAAACTCTTTAGTAAACTTTATTACACTTGATTAAATTTTATTAAAAGATCCAGTTTTATTTTGCATGATACATATTTCTGGTGCACAATGTCTCCACAACCTTTTATACCTCTACTACTTCTGATGGATACTTCAATAGTCCAAAATCGAATTCCCTTTAGCAGCTCATTGGATTCTTTCTCCACAGTACAAGTCCCTGTTCATTCATCACCTCCGTTGCCCCGTGAACATCGCTGTCCGGTTTGGACATATGTTACACCCACCGATTGCTCTATGGGACCTTCACACTACTCCTCCCTCTTCCATCAGCTGTTATGCTACCGCTATTAAGCTACGCTCCAATTAGTAAGATGCACGATTTCTTTCAAACCATTGACAGCTACATTACACTAAAGGGATGTACAACTGGCCCTCAAATGCCTGTTTCACCTTAATTGGTAATTTACAACACACAGATTCACTGCCCTTATACTCCCCGGCCACACCTGGCACTACCTGCAGCACAGTTTTTCCCCAAAGCATATATTTACCTATGGACATTGAGGGCCGCCCTTAGCTTAGTACGGTCGTTTCCAAGTCTGTTGAGCGCAGGGATGGTAACCTGCATCCTTCACTGTCCTACACTTCAGTTTCTCTCATTTTTCCAGATTCATTTGGCTCATCACTGACACCAAGAATGTTTTCCATTATCAGTACCCATATGCCATTTCCACCATTTACTACAATCGTACAGTAGGACTTACTGCCTTGCTCATCTTAACTGCTGCTATTACTTTAGTCCATTTTAAGTCATTCCATGTGATCCTTAAATCAAACTCTACAAACCCTCCATTACAGCTTTCAACAACATTGGATCTGCAAATCCACAAACCATAGCTACAATCCTTCCTGCATTGCTCCCTTCCATTCAGCACAGAAGCCACTGCTACACATAAATAATTGTTCCTCCGCAAGGCAACATCATCTCTGCTACTTGGACACCCAGGCAGACGATGACCGAGCTCTGCTCTGCCCAATGACCTCTCTTCTTCCCCACCTACATGCTCATATGAACTTTCAACAGACCATTCTGTCACCAACTACAATGACCACAGCACTTTACAACCCTAACCCTCTACAACACTATTAGGCCAACCTGCTACACGTGGCAGTCCTTGTCAATGCTGCCATCTAATCCAACTCCCTACACCCTTCTGCTCCATGAACATCAATCATCTTCCTATGACTGTCTGCTACAGATGCATCCCTGCAGTGATACAGAATTCCAACATTCCAGGGGAGCGCTCCCCAGAAACAGCATTCCCCAAAGCCTCCAAATTGACCCTGCCTGCCAAAACCCCAGCCTGAGCCTGCCCGTGGCCCAAACATTGGCCATGAATATCGCCTCGCAGAGCACCCAGGACTGGGGAAAACAAAACCCAGCTGGGGGAAGGAAAAAAAGTCCCCCAGCTGGGGTTTTTTTGTTCTACTATGGTTTGGGTTTTTTTTGGCTCCTCCTACATCTCTGGAAAAGAATACATCTCAAGCCCACATACAACCCCGCTACAGAAACACAATCATCTACCACACACCGTCAGACACAATTTGCAGTCACCTACCACACTAAATCACTCCACATACTCACCTCATCCATTCGGCCACCTGCCTGCCATCACCCAGTGTCGGTGGTGCTCCTCGGGAACGCTATTCCTGGGAGCCTCAAAATTCACCCTGCCTGCCAAAAGCCCGGCCTGAGACTGCCCGCGGCCCAAACATTGGCCATGAACAACGCCTCGCAGAGCGGCCGGGACTGAGGAAAAAAAAACCCAGCTGGGGCAAGGAAAAAATATCCCCCAGCTGGGGTTTTTTAATTCTAGGAGGGTTTGGTTTTTTGTTTGGCTACTCCTACATCTCTGGAAAAGAATACATCTCAAGCCCACAAACAACCTGCTACCATAACACAAACATCAACCACACACCACCCAACAACACTGGCAGTCAACTACCACACCAATCACCCCACACACTCACCCCATCCATTCAGCTGCCTGCTAGCCAGCCATCGCCCAGTGTCTGCAGATCTCCTCGGGAACGCTGTTCCTGGGAGCCTCAAAATTCACCCTGCCTGCAAAAGTCCCGGCCTGAGCCTGCCTGGGGCCCGAACACTAGCAATAAACATCACCTCGACAAGCGGTCAGGACCAGGGAAAAGAAACCCAGCTGGGGGAAGGCAAAATAAAAATCCCCCAGCTGAGCTGGTTTGGTGAGGTTTTGTTTTGTTTTAAAAACTATGTTCCTAATTCCTACATATCTCAACACAAATAGACTCAGCCACCCATACAGTCTGAAAGAAAAAACAAATTTAACCCTGACAGCATCATACAGTGTCAGACACATTCAAAATCTACCACTCATTCCACAGCCACTCATTCCACTCCTCACTCAGAACAGAGCCCCTTGGCCACATGCCTGCCACAAAAGCAGGTCACGGCACATCGAGAGCCATCCCTGGAAGTGCCTCACCAGGTACCTCAAAACTGCATCGCCGCTCCACATGATCCCAAACGTTTAGCCTTCATAACCGGGTGCTGAGCAAGATGTTGAGCTACTTCCACTTCAACTCTGTCTTTGCCTATTGTTGTATACTCGAGCTAAATTCACTCAAGTATTTGTTCATGGATACAAATTACCCAGTGGCACCTGCAAGACATAATGGACAAGAGTCTACAACTTGCTGGCCCACAGCTACCAGCCATTCCCCAAAAAAAACATACAACCTCCACCCAAAAGGGGCGTGCTAATCAACACAGGACCATCCCATTCTGAGACTGTTCCACCCCTACTACCATTGCTATACAAACACACAAAGCATCTCTACCTCAAACGCACATGCTCTCTACACACATGACCTCGGGACACCAGACTGCCACGCAGAGGACAGTTACTGCTACACCAAGATACACAGCCTGACAAGAAACACAACACTGCTAAGGCTACGTAGCAGAGACCCTCTGGCGTGCCCCGCCTTGAGAGTGCCTTGGCTCTGGCTGAAAGACAGGGGATTGAGTCACAGTAACCGATGGAGACTAAATGCCACTAAAACAATGGAACTAGGATGCCACAGGAAATAAAGCCCTGGAATAACTGTCAAGAACAGTCAGAAACACCTGCCAGTGCAGCCCAAACCGCAAAACAGAGTAGCCAAACACAAAAACGATGCTAGATCTGACTAGTGGCACTGCCCTGGCACATCATTCAGTGAAACAAGATGTGCTCAACTGACGCCGTGTCAATAACTCGACCCTGCATAGACACTACTGACAGCTGCTGCGATTGCAGCACGATGACAATATGCCTGATGCTCTACAAGCACCCTGGGCCGCTCTGTCACATGCGAAAACATAACACGAGCCTCCTTAACAGACACCACACCCAGAATATCAGGCAGCCCTCTGCAGCTTCGCTCCAAAACCAAGAATAACAGTCAGAGTCCTCTGTGACAAATAAGAATTCCAGAGCATCATAATCACTAATGAGCACCAAAGCAACCGACTGCTGAGGCCCGTCACGCTGCACCTCAGACCTCGTCTCAACTGTTTCTGGAGGCTGGCTGAAAAGTGCTTACAAAATCAATAGGAAAGACATTGCTGAGTTACAAGTTTACCTCATGCTAGCTCTCAATCCAATTGCGATCAGCTCGACTCCATCTCACATGCGTCAAGACCTCCGAGTCACTTCCAGCCTCTACCCTGACACTGCAATGCCATACCACATGGACTTAAACACCGAACCAGAGAACACTGGCAACATTAATGCCGTACGATGCCACGCACTCTTACATAACCGAGAAGACAAACCGCAACACAGGCTCATACAATGCTTAACCGTCTCAGAGAGCGTCCCTAAAGAGCGCTGCAATGCAAGACCAACAGAGATATACAGTGCAATTCAGAATCAAGTACATACAGAGCTCCACGTTACAAAACGCAACACGGCCCTCGATACAAGGCAAGACAGTCTCCAAGAACAGAGAATACAAGTACAGAGCACTGCAATGCCAGACCGATACAGAGACAAGCACTGCAATGCAAAATCAAGTACAGAGTGCTGCAGTAAAAAACACAACACGGCATCATACGAAGCACGACGCTCTCAGGTAACATTCGATACAAGTACAGCTTGATGCAATGCAAGACAAAACACAGTACAGAGCCGTGCAATGCAAGACGGTCCCAGGAATCGGTCGCTACAAGTACAGAGCGCTGCAATCCAAGACCAATACAGACACAAACAATGCAATGCTAGATCAAATACAGAGCTCCACAAGAAAAAAACAATACATGGCTATACAAGCCTATACATATTCAAATACAGAGCTCCACATTACAAAACACAATACGAGTTCATACAAGGCAAGACAGTCTCCGATAGCAGTCCATGCAAGCAATGAGTGCTGCAGTGCAACACGCCCAAACATTGGAAATAAAAATTCAAATATAGAGCACTACAACACAACAACAATACAGAGCAATACAAGGCAATACAAATAAAAATACAGTGCTATGAGAAAAAAATACAGGGCCATACAATTCAACAGAAATAGAGCACTGCAATACAACACACAATAAAGGACTATTCAGTGTGAGACACTCACATGGCAGGCAATACAAGGCATAATAATACAGTGCAAAATAACACAAAACGCTGCGAAACGATGCAGTCGCAGATGGTGGTCAAAACCAATACAGAGTTTTGAGAAGCCAGGATTTAAGACCTAAGCCCGTAACGAGGCAGAGATGAAATGCTGCAGGGGAACTCTATGGTAGCAGAACTGCCATGAGCAGAGCTTTCATTGTGGCCTAGATCACCTCCGCAAAGCGACTCGCTCTCAGCATTTGTGTGCACTCAGAGGAGAGCGGGCAGCACAGAGCAGGCCTTGGATGCTGAGGCTGCCTTTGGAGCAGCAGGCATTGCCCCAGAAGGAAATGGTGGTGGTCCAGTGCAGCCTGCGCTGGCTCCTGTTGATCCTACTGCTCAAGCCGTTTTCCCCCTGAGGAACGGCAGGAGCTCCTTTAGCACATTAAAGAATTGCAGCAGCTTCTGGCGTGGAAATGGGCAGGGGCTAATGCTGCCCGGTTGTGTTGGTGTTGGCCTCGGCCTTGGCCTCGGCCTTGGCCTCTGAAAGGGGGTTGAGGTGGAGACTGGCTGTGGCGCTGGAGTAGGCCTTAGTGCTGGGCGCAGTCCCATCTGTCGCAGGATCCAGTGGTGGAAGTGCTGAGTGGAGGTGTAGACTCCAGGCTGGTTTGGTCTGGCACAGCCTCTCCCCCAGCTGGTCACTCCAACAAGCCAGAAGTAGTTGTTGGTGTTATCTTTGCAGACCAGAGGACCACCGCTGTCACCCTGCAGCGGAGGAGAGAGGGTTAAGGTGGTGTTGGGTGGCCCCTGTCAGCACTCTGGCTGGCTCCTTGTCTCCCGCAGCACCTGTCAGAGCTGTCCTCACTGCACAGAAAGGCTCTGCTCAGGTGCTGGAGCCTACAGAAGCTTGTCTGGGAGCGGGTCGTGGGCCAGTACGGAAGGGCTCGCTCTGTGCTCTTTGCACAGTGATTCTGGATGTGTGGAAGAAGGATGTTGCAGGACCGGGATCTGGATCTGTGGGCTGCCAAGAGCACTAGATGGGCTTTGTGGGCAGAGAGCCAGGCCTGTGGGACAAGGGCGGCCCTGGGCAAGGACCGGCATCTGGGCAAGGGGAGGAGAGCCCCAAGAGTGGAGGGGGCCCAGCAGTGGCAGGGTGACTTGCCAGGCAAAGCACGCGCTGGGGAAGGTTGGGGCGGTTGTCACAGGGCTGCCTGTGCTGTTGGGGCTGGACTTGTAGCACGCTCCCACCTGGCAGGTGTCGATGCCGCCCTGCGGATAGCCAGCACACAAGTTGTGGCTGTGGATGGCCCCTCCGTACCAGCGGCTGCTGTTGCAGAGCTTGACATCGATGAGGCGGACCTTGGCCTCCTGCAGGACATCACTTGGTCCCCCAGCTGTCAGCACAGAAAGGAGTTAACAGCCAGCAGCTCGCTGCCAGTTCTGCCCCCCGCCACTCCACCGCCCCCTCGCGTCTGGGTGAACCCCTGCCCTAGGGCAGGACTTTGCGTCTCCAGAGGCACTGTGCCGGTCTCTCCCTTCTCTCTTGCTTTGGGTAATGGACCAGGCCCACCTCTCCACCGGCATGCATCCCGCAGCCCGACCCTGGCTTTCGCCTCTGCTGTCAGGAAGCCCACCCCGCCTCCCCAGTGTGCCCAGCCTGCGCTCAGGACACCACTCCCTTTTGGGAACTCACCTCTTGCAGTCGTGGAACCCCAGCCACTGACGTAGCAGCTTCTCAGCTGCGACACTCTCAGCGAGGCGTCGGGCACACAGGCAAGCTGCACGTAGTAGCCGCACTGGACAGGCTGGTCCAATTCCAGCAAGGCAATGTCGTTCCTCTGCGTGATATTGCTGTAGTGCTCGTGAACCAGCAGCCGCTTAATAGTGCGCACTTGGGCCTCAGGGCCCAGCTGAGTCAACTGGGTGGCCCCGATCACCACGCGCCACAGGGTGAGGTGCCTGCAAGGCAGGTGGAGAGAGGCATCAGAGGAAGCGCAGCCAAGTGCTGCAGCAGCCCAGCAGTTGCCTGCCTTCTGCTGCACAGGGCAGAGAGGAAGGCAGCGCTACGGAGGGTGCGACTGCCCTAGCACGCCTTGGGCACAAGGAGTGTCGAGCGGGAGGCCGCTAGGAAGCCGTGGCGTGAGCCCAGCCCTCTCCCGAGCAGTGTCTCGGCTGGGCTTGGCAGTGCTCAGGCACTGGGCGCACTGCAAGGAAGCGGCATGGCAGTAGCACGTGGTGCTGTGCACCGGGCAGCTGCTAGTGCTGTGGGGCTGTTCCCTGGTCCTCCTTACCTGGCCGTGACGAAACAGTGGGCTGCGGTGAGCACCCACTGTGGGCTGATGAGCGACCCTCCGCAGACGTGCCCCGTGCCTGTTATGTTGAGATCCCGGATGCTGACAATCCAGGGCCAGGCCCCTGGCTGGGCATCGGTGCCACCCACGACGCGTAACACGCCGTAGTCAGCAGCCATGGGCCGGAGCCCGCAGGACCCTCTGTAAGCAGAAACTCATGAATGTCCTGCTCGGTGGTTTGCTGCTCTTCAGGCTGAAGGTCAGCCCCCTTCCCCCGCCCACTCCCACCAGGCGCTGCATGGACAGCAGGCTCGGGGAACCCTGTGGGGCATGCCGTCCATCTGCCCCTGTTTCTGCTTCAGCCCCGTAGACGAGCTGTGCCAGCAGCCTGGCTGCTGGCAAGGAACTGAGGCTCCCACATGGCGTTCGGGAAGCTTAGGTGTGGCCACGGGGGACAAGCGAGCACCCACCAGTCAACCCCACAAGGGCTGCCCCAGCTGCCTCCCAGAGCCTCGGGCCACTTACCCACAGCTGTTCCACATGCCATGTGCCGGCCAGCACGTGGCCAGCAGGACGAGAACGGGGAGCAAATTCATCGCTGCCAGTGGCACGTAGCAGCTGCAAGAAGCGAGAGCTGGTCGCCAGCAGTGCAGCAGCCGATGTAGTGCCCGCAGCAGTCCCACTGCCCAGGGAACCCTTGGCCCTGTGGCTGATGTCACAGAGTGGCTGGTTCCGCTTGCTGGGCACGGTGGATTCTAGGCGGGGGCGGGCAACATGGAGGGTTCCGAGCAGGAGGGGACGCAGAACCTGGGCTCGGACACCCCCAGCACACCCCGCTGAATGCTCTGCTTGCGGGACGAGGCTCTGCAGACCTCGTGGCAGACAGCAGCGCCTGCCTCCCAGTGCTGCCTGCTAACAGCTAGCCGGGAAAACCAAGTGTGGCACCGTAGCCTCTTTGGGAAGTCCACTGCCACCCCGCTCTGCACAGCCGCTTGCCACCAGGTCCTTCCCAAAGAAACTTACACCGGAGAACGCAACTACTACAGGCAGTAGGCACCTGTTTGGGGGCTGCAGAGCCAAGGGGGCTTACAGCCACGGCAGGCAAGCACGGATTTGCAAGGCAAAGAAGCCAAGCATACCCAAGCAGTGTCAATCTTCCTGCACAAGCACAGTGAAACACAGATGGAGCATAAGGGCAGTGGGGAGTTCCGCTTAAAAAGGCCCGACTGGAGGGAGAGGCAGGACTACTACTGGCAACAGTGTCTGGGTCATGCGGACACGCAGCAAAAATGAGAGGCAGGTGCCTGGAAAACATTCCTCGTTGCTGCACAGCAAGGGAACTGACGTGTTGTAAGCTGCAAAGCAGTTTTCATTTATAGCGCATCAGAATCCATCTCTAATTTACTCAGGCACCGTGGAGAAACCAACAAGAACTCTCTTGGTTTGTCGGGGAGGACTCTCCGTCGTGAGGCGGCCTTGACGGCTAAGTGGGGCTCTGGTCTCCATCTCTTCCACCCCTCCTGCATATGTTGGCGTTCTGCCTACAGTGATGTCTTACTGACCACTTCTCCTTTTTTTGCGCCCAGAGGATACAAAGGTGACCCAGAAAAGCTTCAGCTTTGCCCGGAAGTTCAGTTTGCCCTTTTACTTTGTGTCTGCTGCAGACGGCACCGAAGTAGTGAAGGTAAAACACAGCTGTTTGGCTAAGCATCCATGAGAGCCCTAGACAGTCCAAGGACATGGAGACTGCTGTAGGCACAGAGAGCAGAAAATGGGCTAAGAACATCTGTTTGGTCCTGGTAGCTGTAGGTAGTTGCAGAGGTTTGTGTTTGTTTCTTTTTTCTTGGGGTGTGGCAACATTTCCCCTGTCTTATAGAAAGCCAGTGCTCCTTACTTGGAGTGACAAGCATTCTCCTTCTCATCAGCTCTTCAAGGATGCTATCAAACTGGCAGTTGCTTACAAAGAGAATTCAGCAGATTTCATGGATGAAGCCATGCGAGAACCGGAGGTGAGAAAGGCTCCACTTAGGGCACTCCTCCTAAGTGATTAGCAGCTCTGCTCTTTTTTTCCCTGCGGGAAAGCAGAGCCTGTAGCAGAGGGTGAAACTTTGCAGGCATGGAAAGATTTGCCTTCTGCTGGTGACACCGGGAGGTTTGTGTGCTGCTCGTGGCTAGGTTGGAAGGGGCGAGGTGGTGACCCTCTGAAGAGCCCACGGTGCCCTAGACTGAATCTGAAAGAACCACAGCAGAGGGTAGCTGTTGCTCTCGCGCTTCTCAGCACTTCCTTGTCCTGCTCCTTTCTAGAGCTTTGACCGGCAGCAGAAGAGTGAGAATTGGTCGGATATGGAGGAGAGCTGCCCCAAAGAGAAGCCCCCATCTGCCTCAGGCGAGGACCCCAAGCCTCTTTTCCCCTTTGCTCTAGACTTCTGGGGCTAGTTAGAGCTGGCCTTCACAGAGGAGAGTGATTTTTCTCATGCCCAAGAGCTCTGGTAAAGGGCAGCTGGGCCTCTCGCCTTCTTGCGCGAGACTGTCTGGGCATGACCTTCCTTGACTCGGCCCTAGCCACTGCACTTCCGGGTCGAGGAAAGGGCCAGAGTAGCCACATGCTTGCTAGTTACTGCATGCTTCTTCAAGGCAAAGCTTGCCAGGAGAGCTAAGCCACTCTTGGACCGGCAGCGAAGGGTCCTGCCCAGATGCTTTATTGGTACCTACTGGAGAAAAGAAACACTGAAGAATTTTTTTATGAAGCTTTCAGCTTGCATCCTTCCTGCACTTTTGTTACAAGGCAGTCCAGTTACTATTCAAGTAGATATCCCAAGAGCAACTGCCAGCCCTCCCCGGTGCTTTCACAGCCTAGCCGGTGCTGCCTCTCTCTCCACCAGTGTGATCTCTGCTGTAGAGTTTCTTTCCAGACTGACGCTGCATTCCAAAAAGGCAGATACACAAACCCACACACAGACTGACGCAATTGATGGGAACGGCAAAACCGATGGACATAGAGCAATGCCTTTACCAGCGCCCATGTATACGTAACCACCACTTACGTAAACATGAACACAGCCCAGTCCTTTTCTCCCTTTCCGGGTGATCAGCAGTGGATGTTTTCTAGGGAAACATCAACACACCTGCACTCCCTACATTCGTATGAACAGCATCTTTACAGATTCCTCAACTAACAGGATGGAAATTCAGTCCATGTACTCTGTGTGGCTGGATGTCAAGCTCCTTACCCAGTCTTTGCTGCAAACCTTGGCCGTTTCCAGATCAGTGTCTCCAGGGTCATGAGAGCAGCCAGTTTCAAGTTCACTAGTGCGTTCTACACACACACACACACACAGAGAGAGGGATCGCACCAGTAGCTGGCCTAGGACACTTTGTGTTCCTAAATGCTCTCCCCGAGACCTCTAGTCCCCTATCACCTGTGTTCACTTCTTGCACCGCACCCACACCCTCCTCTCTGACCAGGCAGGATTTCAGCCCTTCTGAGCTGACTCCTGCCCTTTGTGCCCCCCTTGACTGCCTGCAGCCTCATTTTGCCGGGCACGCAAGTCCTTGCCTTTGCACACGAGAGTGAATTGGACTCCGACATGCTTAGCTGTGAAAGCTGGCAACTTTATTTCAAGAACAAAGTCAGCTTCAGCATTTGTGTGCACTCAGAAGAGAGCGGGCAGCACAGAGCAGGCCTTGGATGCTGAGGCTGCCTTTGGAGCAGCAGGCATTGCCCCAGAAGGAAATGGTGGTGGTCCAGTGCAGCCTGCGCTGGCTCCTGTTGATCCTACTGCTCAAGCCGTTTTCCCCCTGAGGAACGGCAGGAGCTCCTTTAGCACATTAAAGAATTGCAGCAGCTTCTGGCGTGGAAATGGGCAGGGGCTAATGCTGCCCGACTGTGTTGGTGTTGGCCTCGGCCTTGGCCTCTTAAAAGGGGGTTGAGGTGGAGACTGGCTGTGGCGCTGGAGTAGGCGTTAGTGCTGGGCGCAGTCCCATCTGTCGCAGGATCCAGTGGTGGAAGTGCTGAGTGGAGGTGTAGACTCCAGGCTGGTTTGGTCTGGCACAGCCTCTCCCCCAGCTGGTCACTCCAACAAGCCAGAAGGAGTCGTTGGTGTTATCTTTGCAGACCAGAGGACCACCGCTGTCACCCTGCAGCGGAGGAGAGAGGGTTAAGGTGGTGTTGGGTGGCCCCTGTCAGCACTCTGGCTGGCTGCTTCTCTCCCGCAGCACCTGCCAGAGCTGTCCTCACTGCACAGAAAGGCTCTGCTCAGGTGCTGGAGCCTACAGAAGCTTGCCTGGGAGCGGGTCGTGGGCCAGTAAGGTAGGGCTCTCTCTCTCCTCTTTGCACAGCGATTCTTTATGTGTGGAAGGGGGATGTTGCAGGACTGGGATCTGGAGCTGTGGGCTGCCAAGAGCACTAGATGGGCTTTGTGGGCAGAGAGCCAGGCCTGTGGGACAAGGGCGGCCCTGGGCAAGGACCGGCATCTGGGCAAGGGGAGGAGAGCCCCACGAGTGGAGGGGGCCCAGCAGTGGGAGGGTGACTTGCCAGGCAAAGTACGCGCTGGGGAAGGTTGGGGCGGTTGCGACAGGGCTGCCTGTGCTGTTGGGGCTGGACTTGTAGCACGCTCCCACCTGGCAGGTGTCGATGCCGCCCTGCGGATAGCCAGCACACAAGTTGTGGCTGTGGATGGCCCCTCCGTACCAGCGGCTGCTGTTGCAGAGCTTGACATCGATGAGGCGGACCTTGGCCTCCTGAAGGACATCACTTGGGTTGTTGGGACTTTTAGGTGGCAATGTTTGTTGTTGTATGTTTTAGTTGGCAAAGTGAGTTGTTGGGTCTTTTGGGTGGCAATGTGTGTTGTTGTATATTTTAAGTGGCAAAGTGAGTTCCTGGGTCTTTTACGTGGCAATGTGTGTTGTTGTATGTCTTAGGTGGCAATGTGTGTTGTAGGGTGTTTTAGGTGGCTAAAGTGTGTTGTCTTGTCTTTTATGTGTCAATGTGTGTTGTTGGGTCTTTTAGGTGGCAAAGTGAGTTCTGTGTTTTAGGTGGCATTGTTTGTTGTTGGGTCTTTTAAGGTGGCCATGTATGTTGTTGGGAGTTTTAGGTGGCAGTGTGTGTTAATACTAACCCTAACCCTGAACCTAAAGCTAACCCTAACCCTATTGCTAAACCTAAATTGTAACCGTAAAGTTAACCCTAACCCTAATCCTACCCCCTCACCCTAACACTAAGGATCCTAACTCTAACAATAAGACTAAAAACCCTAACCCTAACCGTAACTCTAACCCTAACCCTATACCTACCCGTACCCCTATCCCTAACCTTAACTCCTAACCACTAACCCAACCCTAACACTAACCGTAACCCCTATCCCTAACCCGAACCTTAATCTGAACCCTAACCCTGAACCCTAACTCCTAACTGCTAACCTCTAACCCTAACCCCTAATGCAACCCCCAACACGTAACCCCCAACCCATAACACCTAACCCCTAACCGTATTGTTCCTAAACTCTTAGCTGTCTAAAGTGCTAAAGCTTTAAATCCTGTGGTTAGTGTAACCTGTAGTATATAATGCAACTTGTAAGTGCTATCATTGTGAAGGTTGGAAACTGTAATGTCTGTATGTTTTGGACAGTAGTTTGTATTGTTAGGTTGTGTTTGGTAACCCTAATTTGTGCTTTTCTGGGTTGATTGTAATCCTGGGAGCATTTCTTGGTGATATAGGATTATGTTGGGGTGATAGGAAATCAGTTTTGGTGTTTTGGAGGACTTCCTGCATGTAGATGTGTGTGTATATGGTGTAAGTGGTTCCTTTTGTGTGTGTGGAGCAGTAATGGCTGCTGTACTCTGCTGTTGTGATCACAGAGCTTGTTGGTTTTGTTATCTTTTTACGTGTTTCCTGTTTCCGGAGGAGTTGGGGATCATAGAGTTGTGTTTGGCGATCATAGAGTGCGACTTCTAGTGTCCGGAGGACTTCTGCATCATAGACTTGACGTCCGGAACCACAGAGATTTAGTTCCTGTTCTGTGGAGGACTTCTGCACCATAGAGATGCGGTTCCCGAAGTGGGAAGTTGCATGGTAATCATAGAGTCGGGAGTGCAGAAGTAGTGTGTGGTTTCAGGGTTTTTGGTGATTTGGGGATCATAGAGTTGGAATTGGAACCATTTAGTTCATTTTCTTGTTTCTGGGTGGTGGTGTTGTTACAGATATGTGTGTGTGTGTGACAGAGTTGATTTCAAAAAATAATTGAAAAAAATTAAAGACACAAAGAGCAATCACAACTACATCTGAAAGCCAGATTTTGTTTTGCACTGTTACCCTCCGTCTTAACCAAAGGTGACTGAGACAAGCAGAGCAAAAACTAGGACAAACAAAGACAAACGCAGACTCTGCCAAAAAAGAAAATTATTTCCTACTTCTGCTTTCTCTGCAAATGCTACCATTCAAAATGACTCACCTATCCAACACAGACAGAGGAAAAAAAAAAAACACACAGCACTATGACAGATAAACACAAAACATTTTAAAGACAAGAAGAAAGTCTAATGCTACTGAGGGAATGTGCACACAGAGGAATAAACCGCTCCATAAAAGGCACTGGAGACAGAAAAGTAAAAACTCTTTAGTAAACTTTATTACACTTGATTAAATTTTATTAAAAGATCCAGTTTTATTTTGCATGATACATATTTCTGGTGCACAATGTCTCCACAACCTTTTATACCTCTACTACTTCTGATGGATACTTCAATAGTCCAAAATCGAATTCCCTTTAGCAGCTCATTGGATTCTTTCTCCACAGTACAAGTCCCCGTTCATTCATCACCTCCATTGCCCCGTGAACATCGCTGTCCGGTTTGGACATATGTTACACCCACCGATTGCTCTATAGGACCTTCACACTACTCCTCCCTCTTCCATCAGCTGTTATGCTACCACTATTAAGCTACGCTCCAATTAGTAAGATGCATGATTTCTTTCAAACCATTGACAGCTACATTACACTAAAGGGATGTACAACTGGCCCTCAAATGCCTGTTTCACCTTAATTGGTAATTTACAACACACAGATTCACTGCCCTTATACTCCCCGGCCACACCTGGCACTACCTGCAGCACAGTTTTTCCCCAAAGCATATATTTACCTATGGACATTGAGGGCCGCCCTTAGCTTAGTACGGTCGTTTCCAAGTCTGTTGAGCGCAGGGATGGTAACCTGCATCCTTCACTGTCCTACACTTCAGTTTCTCTCATTTTTCCAGATTCATTTGGCTCATCACTGACACCAAGAATGTTTTCCATTATCAGTACCCATATTGCATTTCCACCATTTACTACAATCGTACAGTAGGACTTACTGCCTTGCTCATCTTAACTGCTGCTATTACTTTAGTCCATTTTAAGTCATTCCATGTGATCCTTAAATCAAACTCTACAAACCCTCCATTACAGCTTTCAACAACATTGGATCTGCAAATCCACAAACCATAGCTACAATCCTTCCTGCATTGCTCCCTTCCATTCAGCACAGAAGCCACTGCTACACATAAATAATTGTTCCTCCGCAAGGCAACATCATCTCTGCTACTTGGACACCCAGGCAGACGATGACCGAGCTCTGCTCTGCCCAATGACCTCTCTTCTTCCCCACCTACATGCTCATATAAACTTTCAACAGACCATTCTGTCACCAACTACAATGACCACAGCACTTTACAACCCTAACCCTCTACAACACTATTAGGCCAACCTGCTACACGTGGCAGTCCTTGTCAATGCTGCCATCTAATCCAACTCCCTACACCCTTCTGTTCCATGAACCTCAACCATCTTCCTATGACTGTCTGCTACAGATGCATCCCTGCAGTGATACAGAATTCCAACATTCCAGGGGAGCGCTCCCCAGAAACAGCATTCCCCAAAGCCTCCAAATTGACCCTGCCTGCCAAAACCCCAGCCTGAGCCTGCCCGTGGCCCAAACATTGGCCATGAATATCGCCTCGCAGAGCACCCAGGACTGGGGAAAACAAAACCCAGCTGGGGGAAGTAAAAAAAATCCCCCAGCTGGGGTTTTTTTGTTCTACTATGGTTTGGGTTTTTGTTTGGCTACTGCTGCATCTCTGGAAAAGAATACATCTCAAGCCCACATACAACCCCGCTACAGAAACACAATCATCTACCACACACCGTCAGACACAATTTGCAGTCACCTACCACACTAAATCACTCCACATGCTCACCTCATCCATTCGGCCACCTGCCTGCCATCACCCAGTGGCGGTGGTGCTCCTCGGGAACGCTATTCCTGGGAGCCTCAAAATTCACCCTGTCTGCAAAAGTCCCGGCCTGAGCCTGCCTGGGGCCCGAACACTAGCAATAAACATCACCTCGACAAGCGGTCAGGACCAGGGAAAAGAAACCCAGCTGGGGAAAGGCAAAATAAAAATCCCCCAGCTGAGCTGGTTTGGTGAGGTTTTGTTTTGTTTTAAAAACTATGTTCCTAATTCCTACATATCTCAACACAAATAGACTCAGCCACCCATACAGTCCGAAAGAAAAAACAAATTTAACCCTGACAGCATCATACAGTGTCAGACACTTTCAAAATCTACCACTCATTCCACAGCCACTCATTCCACTCCTCACTCAGAACAGAGCCCCTTGGCCACATGCCTGCCACAAAAGCAGGTCACGGCACATCGAGAGCCATCCCTGGAAGTGCCTCACCAGGTACCTCAAAACTACATCGCCGCTCCACATGATCCCAAACGTTTAGCCTTCATAACCGGGTGCTGAGCAAGATGTTGAGCTACTTCCACTTCAACTCTGTCTTTGCCTATTGTTGTATACTCGAGCTAAATTCACTCAAGTATTTGTTCATGAATACAAATTACCCAGTGGCACCTGCAAGACATAATGGACAAGAGTCTACAACTTGCTGGCCCACAGCTACCAGCCATTCCCCAAAAAAAACATACAACCTCCACCCAAAAGGGGCGTGCTAATCAACACAGGACCATCCCATTCTGAGACTGTTCCACCCCTACTACCATTGCTATACAAACACACAAAGCATCTCTACCTCAAACGCACATGCTCTCTACACACTTGACCTCGGGACACCAGACTGCCACGCAGAGGACAGTTACTGCTACACCAAGATACACAGCCTGACAAGAAACACAACACTGCTAAGGCTACGTAGCAGAGACCCTCTGGCGTGCCCCGCCTTGAGAGTGCCTTGGCTCTGGCTGAAAGACAGGGGATTGAGTCACAGTAACCGATGGAGACTAAATGCCACTAAAACAATGGAACTAGGATGCCACAGGAAATAAACCCCTGGAATAACTGTCAGGAACAGTCAGAAAGGAAACACCTGCCAGTGCAGCCCAAACCGCAAAACAGAGTAGCCAAACACAAAAACGATGCTAGATCTGACTAGTGGCACTGCCCTGGCACATCATTCAGTGAAACAAGATGTGCTCAACTGACGCCGTGTCAATAACTCGACCCTGCATAGACACTACTGACAGCTGCTGCGATTGCAGCACGATGACAATATGCCTGATGCTCTACAAGCACCCTGGGCCGCTCTGTCACATGCGAAAACATAACACGAGCCTCCTTAACAGACACCACACCCAGAATATCAGGCAGCCCTCTGCAGCTTCGCTCCAAAACCAAGAATAACAGTCAGAGTCCTCTGTGACAAATAAGAATTCCAGAGCATCATAATCACTAATGAGCACCAAAGCAACCGACTGCTGAGGCCCGTCACGCTGCACCTCAGACCTCGTCTCAACTGTTTCTGGAGGCTGGCTGAAAAGTGCTTACAAAATCAATAGGAAAGACATTGCTGAGTTACAAGTTTACCTCATGCTAGCTCTCAATCCAATTGCGATCAGCTCGACTCCATCTCACATGCGTCAAGACCTCCGAGTCACTTCCAGCCTCTACCCTGACACTGCAATGCCATACCACATGGACTTAAACCCTGAACCAGAGAACACTGGCAACATTAATGCCGTACGATGCGACGCACTCTTACATAACCGAGAAGACAAACCGCAACACAGGCTCATACAATGCTTAACCGTCTCAGAGAGCGTCCCTAAAGAGCGCTGCAATGCAAGACCAACAGAGATATACAGTGCAATTCAGAATCAAGTACATACAGAGCTCCACGTTACAAAACGCAACACGGCCCTCGATACAAGGCAAGACAGTCTCCAAGAACAGAGAATACAAGTACAGAGCACTGCAATGCCAGACCGATACAGAGACAAGCACTGCAATGCAAAATCAAGTACAGAGTGCTGCAGTAAAAAACACAACACGGCATCATACGAAGCACGACGCTCTCAGGTAACATTCGACACAAGTACAGATTGATGCAATGCAAGACAAAACACAGTACAGAGCCGTGCAATGCAAGACGGTCCCAGGAATCGGTCGCTACAAGTACAGAGCGCTGCAATCCAAGACCAGTACAGACACAAACAATGCAATGCTAGATCAAATACAGAGCTCCACAAGAAAAAAACAATACATGGCTATACAAGCCTATACATATTCAAATACAGAGCTCCACATTACAAAACACAATACGAGTTCATACAAGGCAAGACAGTCTCCGATAGCAGTCCATGCAAGCAATGAGTGCTGCACTGCAACACGCCCAAACATTGGAAATAAAAATTCAAATATAGAGCACTACAACACAACAACAATACAGAGCAATACAAGGCAATACAAATAAAAATACAGTGCTATGAGAAAAAAATACAGGGCCGTACAATTCAACAGAAATAGAGCACTGCAATACAACACACAATAAAGGACTATTCAGTGTGAGACACTCACATGGCAGGCAATACAAGGCATAATAATACAGTGCAAAATAACACAAAATGCTGTGAAACGATGCAGTCGCAGATGGTGGTCAAAATCAATACAGAGTTTTGAGAAGCCAGGATTTAAGACCTAAGCCCGTAACGAGGCAGAGATGAAATGCTGCAGGGGAACTCTATGGTAGCAGAACTGCCATGAGCAGAGCTTTCATTGTGGCCTAGATCACCTCCGCAAAGGGACTCGCTCTCAGCATTTGTGTGAACTCAGAGGAGAGCGGGCAGCACAGAGCAGGCCTTTGATGCTGAGGCTGCCTTTGGAGCAGCAGGCATTGCCCCAGAAGGAAATGGTCGTTGTCCAGTGCAGCCTGCGCTGGCTCCTGTTGATCCTGCTGCTCAAGCCGTTTTCCCCCTGAGGAACGGCAGGAGCTCCTTTAGCACATTAAAGAATTGCAGCAGCTTCTGGCGTGGAAATGGGCAGGGGCTAATGCTGCCCGACTGTGTTGGTGTTGGCCTCGGCCTTGGCCTCGGCCTTGGCCTCTGAAAGGGGGTTGAGGTGGAGACTGGCTGTGGCGCTGGAGTAGGCGTTAGTGCTGGGCGCAGTCCCATCTGTCGCAGGATCCAGTGGTGGAAGTGCTGAGTGGAGGTGTAGACTCCAGGCTGGTTTGGTCTGGCACAGCCTCTCCCCCAGCTGGTCACTCCAACAAGCCAGAAGTAGTTGTTGGTGTTATCTTTGCAGACCAGAGGACCACCGCTGTCACCCTGCAGCGGAGGAGAGAGGGTTAAGGTGGTGTTGGGTGGCCCCTGTCAGCACTCTGGCTGGCTCCTTGTCTCCCGCAGCACCTGTCAGAGCTGTCCTCACTGCACAGAAAGGCTCTGCTCAGGTGCTGGAGCCTACAGAAGCTTGTCTGGGAGCGGGTCGTGGGTCAGTACGGAAGGGCTCGCTCTGTGCTCTTTGCACAGCGATTCTGGATGTGTGGAAGGAGGATGTTGCAGGACCGGGATCTGGAGCTGTGGGCTGCCAAGAGCACTAGATGGGCTTTGTGGGCAGAGAGCCAGGCCTGTGGGACAAGGGCGGCCCTGGGCAAGGACCGGCATCTGGGCAAGGGGAGGAGAGCCCCAAGAGTGGAGGGGGCCCAGCAGTGGCAGGGTGACTTGCCAGGCAAAGCACGCGCTGGGGAAGGTTGGGGCGGTTGCGACAGGGCTGCCTGTGCTGTTGGGGCTGGACTTGTAGCACGCTCCCACCTGGCAGGTGTCGATGCCGCCCTGCGGATAGCCAGCACACAAGTTGTGGCTGTGGATGGCCCCTCCGTACCAGCGGCTGCTGTTGCAGAGCTTGACATCGATGAGGCGGACCTTGGCCTCCTGCAGGACATCACTTGGTCCCCCAGCTGTCAGCACAGAAAGGAGTTAACAGCCAGCAGCTCGCTGCCAGTTCTGCCCCCCGCCACTCCACCGCCCCCTCGCGTCTGGGTGAACCCCTGCCCTAGGGCTGGGCTTTGCGTCTCCAGAGGCACTGTGCCGGTCTCTCCCTTCTCTCTTGCTTTGGGTAATGGACCAGGCCCACCTCTCCACCGGCATGCATCCCGCAGCCCGACCCTGGCTTTCGCCTCTGCTGTCAGGAAGCCCACCCCGCCTCCCCAGTGTGCCCGGCCTGCGCTCAGGACACCACTCCCTTTTGGAAACTCACCTCTTGCAGTCGTGGAACCCCAGCCACTGATGTAGCAGCTTCTCAGCTGCGACACTCTCAGCGAGGCGTCGGGCACACAGGCAAGCTGCACGTAGTAGCCGCACTGGACAGGCTGGTCCAATTCCAGCAAGGCAATGTCGTTCCTCTGCGTGATATTGCTGTAGTGCTCGTGAACCAGCAGCCGCTTAATAGTGCGCACTTGGGTCTCAGGGCCCAGCTGAGTCAACTGGGTGGCCCCGATCACCACGCGCCACAGGGTGAGGTGCCTGCAAGGCAGGTGGAGAGAGGCATCAGAGGAAGCGCAGCCAAGTGCTGCAGCAGCCCAGCAGTTGCCTGCCTTCTGCTGCACAGGACAGAGAGGAAGGCAGAGCTACGGAGGGTGCGACTGCCCTAGCACGCCTTGGGCACAAGGAGTGTCGAGCGGGAGGCCGCTAGGAAGCCGTGGCGTGAGCCCAGCCCTCTCCCGAGCAGTGTCTCGGCTGGGCTTGGCAGTGCTCAGGCACTGGGCGCGCTGCAAGGAAGCGGCATGGCAGTAGCACGTGGTGCTGTGCACCGGGCAGCTGCTAGTGCTGTGGGGCTGTTCCCTGGTTTTCCTTACCTGGCCGTGACGAAACAGTGGGCTGCGGTGAGCACCCACTGTGGGCTGATGAGCGACCCTCCGCAGACGTGCCCCGTGCCTGTTATGTTGAGATCCCGGATGCTGACAATCCAGGGCCAGGCCCCTGGCTGGGCATCGGTGCCACCCACGACGCGTAACACGCCGTAGTCAGCAGCCATGGGCCGGAGCCCGCAGGACCCTCTGTAAGCAGAAACTCATGAATGTCCTGCTCGGTGGTTTGCTGCTCTTCAGGCTGAAGGTCAGCCCCCTTCCCCCGCCCACTCCCACCAGGCGCTGCATGGACAGCAGGCTCGGGGAACCCTGTGGGGCATGCCGTCCATCTGCCCCTGTTTCTGCTTCAGCCCCGTAGACGAGCTGTGCCAGCAGCCTGGCTGCTGGCAAGGAACTGAGGCTCCCACATGGCGTTCGGGAAGCTTAGGTGTGGTCACGGGGGACAAGCGAGCACCCACCAGTCAACCCCACAAGGGCTGCCCCAGCTGCCTCCCAGAGCCTCGGGCCACTTACCCACAGCTGTTCCACATGCCATGTGCCGGCCAGCACGTGGCCAGCAGGACGAGAACGGGGAGCAAATTCATCGCTGCCAGTGGCACGTAGCAGCTGCAAGAAGCGAGAGCTGGTCGCCAGCAGTGCAGCAGCCGATGTAGTGCCCGCAGCAGTCCCACTGCCCAGGGAACCCTTGGCCCTGTGGCTGATGTCACAGAGTGGCTGGTTCCGCTTGCTGGGCACGGTGGATTCTAGGCGGGGGCGGGCAACATGGAGGGTTCCGAGCAGGAGGGGACGCAGAACCTGGGCTCGGACACCCCCAGCACACCCCGCTGAATGCTCTGCTTGCGGGACGAGGCTCTGCAGACCTCGTGGCAGACAGCAGCGCCTGCCTCCCAGTGCTGCCTGCTAACAGCTAGCCGGGAAAACCAAGTGTGGCACCGTAGCCTCTTTGGGAAGTCCACTGCCACCCCGCTCTGCACAGCCGCTTGCCACCAGGTCCTTCCCAAAGAAACTTACACCGGAGAACGCAACTACTACAGGCAGTAGGCACCTGTTTGGGGGCTGCAGAGCCAAGGGGGCTTACAGCCACGGCAGGCAAGCACGGATTTGCAAGGCAAAGAAGCCAAGCATACCCAAGCAGTGTCAATCTTCCTGCACAAGCACAGTGAAACACAGATGGAGCATAAGGGCAGTGGGGAGTTCCGCTTAAAAAGGCCCGACTGGAGGGAGAGGCAGGACTACTACTGGCAACAGTGTCTGGGTCATGCGGACACGCAGCAAAAATGAGAGGCAGGTGCCTGGAAAACATTCCTCGTTGCTGCACAGCAAGGGAACTGACGTGTTGTAAGCTGCAAAGCAGTTTTCATTTATAGCGCATCAGAATCCATCTCTAATTTACTCAGGCACCGTGGAGAAACCAACAAGAACTCTCTTGGTTTGTCGGGGAGGACTCTCCGTCGTGAGGCGGCCTTGACGGCTAAGTGGGGCTCTGGTCTCCATCTCTTCCACCCCTCCTGCATATGTTGGCGTTCTGCCTACAGTGATGTCTTACTGACCACTTCTCCTTTTTTTGCGCCCAGAGGATACAAAGGTGACCCAGAAAAGCTTCAGCTTTGCCCGGAAGTTCAGTTTGCCCTTTTACTTTGTGTCTGCTGCAGACGGCACCGAAGTAGTGAAGGTAAAACACAGCTGTTTGGCTAAGCATCCATGAGAGCCCTAGACAGTCCAAGGACATGGAGACTGCTGTAGGCACAGAGAGCAGAAAATGGGCTAAGAACATCTGTTTGGTCCTGGTAGCTGTAGGTAGTTGCAGAGGTTTGTGTTTGTTTCTTTTTTCTTGGGGTGTGGCAACATTTCCCCTGTCTTATAGAAAGCCAGTGCTCCTTACTTGGAGTGACAAGCATTCTCCTTCTCATCAGCTCTTCAAGGATGCTATCAAACTGGCAGTTGCTTACAAAGAGAATTCAGCAGATTTCATGGATGAAGCCATGCGAGAACCGGAGGTGAGAAAGGCTCCACTTAGGGCACTCCTCCTAAGTGATTAGCAGCTCTGCTCTTTTTTTCCCTGCGGGAAAGCAGAGCCTGTAGCAGAGGGTGAAACTTTGCAGGCATGGAAAGATTTGCCTTCTGCTGGTGACACCGGGAGGTTTGTGTGCTGCTCGTGGCTAGGTTGGAAGGGGCGAGGTGGTGACCCTCTGAAGAGCCCACGGTGCCCTAGACTGAATCTGAAAGAACCACAGCAGAGGGTAGCTGTTGCTCTCGCGCTTCTCAGCACTTCCTTGTCCTGCTCCTTTCTAGAGCTTTGACCGGCAGCAGAAGAGTGAGAATTGGTCGGATATGGAGGAGAGCTGCCCCAAAGAGAAGCCCCCATCTGCCTCAGGCGAGGACCCCAAGCCTCTTTTCCCCTTTGCTCTAGACTTCTGGGGCTAGTTAGAGCTGGCCTTCACAGAGGAGAGTGATTTTTCTCATGCCCAAGAGCTCTGGTAAAGGGCAGCTGGGCCTCTCGCCTTCTTGCGCGAGACTGTCTGGGCATGACCTTCCTTGACTCGGCCCTAGCCACTGCACTTCCGGGTCGAGGAAAGGGCCAGAGTAGCCACATGCTTGCTAGTTACTGCATGCTTCTTCAAGGCAAAGCTTGCCAGGAGAGCTAAGCCACTCTTGGACCGGCAGCGAAGGGTCCTGCCCAGATGCTTTATTGGTACCTACTGGAGAAAAGAAACACTGAAGAATTTTTTTATGAAGCTTTCAGCTTGCATCCTTCCTGCACTTTTGTTACAAGGCAGTCCAGTTACTATTCAAGTAGATATCCCAAGAGCAACTGCCAGCCCTCCCCGGTGCTTTCACAGCCTAGCCGGTGCTGCCTCTCTCTCCACCAGTGTGATCTCTGCTGTAGAGTTTCTTTCCAGACTGACGCTGCATTCCAAAAAGGCAGATACACAAACCCACACACAGACTGACGCAATTGATGGGAACGGCAAAACCGATGGACATAGAGCAATGCCTTTACCAGCGCCCATGTATACGTAACCACCACTTACGTAAACATGAACACAGCCCAGTCCTTTTCTCCCTTTCCGGGTGATCAGCAGTGGATGTTTTCTAGGGAAACATCAACACACCTGCACTCCCTACATTCGTATGAACAGCATCTTTACAGATTCCTCAACTAACAGGATGGAAATTCAGTCCATGTACTCTGTGTGGCTGGATGTCAAGCTCCTTACCCAGTCTTTGCTGCAAACCTTGGCCGTTTCCAGATCAGTGTCTCCAGGGTCATGAGAGCAGCCAGTTTCAAGTTCACTAGTGCGTTCTACACACACACACACACACAGAGAGAGGGATCGCACCAGTAGCTGGCCTAGGACACTTTGTGTTCCTAAATGCTCTCCCCGAGACCTCTAGTCCCCTATCACCTGTGTTCACTTCTTGCACCGCACCCACACCCTCCTCTCTGACCAGGCAGGATTTCAGCCCTTCTGAGCTGACTCCTGCCCTTTGTGCCCCCCTTGACTGCCTGCAGCCTCATTTTGCCGGGCACGCAAGTCCTTGCCTTTGCACACGAGAGTGAATTGGACTCCGACATGCTTAGCTGTGAAAGCTGGCAACTTTATTTCAAGAACAAAGTCAGCTTCAGCATTTGTGTGCACTCAGAAGAGAGCGGGCAGCACAGAGCAGGCCTTGGATGCTGAGGCTGCCTTTGGAGCAGCAGGCATTGCCCCAGAAGGAAATGGTGGTGGTCCAGTGCAGCCTGCGCTGGCTCCTGTTGATCCTACTGCTCAAGCCGTTTTCCCCCTGAGGAACGGCAGGAGCTCCTTTAGCACATTAAAGAATTGCAGCAGCTTCTGGCGTGGAAATGGGCAGGGGCTAATGCTGCCCGACTGTGTTGGTGTTGGCCTCGGCCTTGGCCTCTAAAAGGGGGTTGAGGTGGAGACTGGCTGTGGCGCTGGAGTAGGCCTTAGTGCTGGGCGCAGTCCCATCTGTCGCAGGATCCAGTGGTGGAAGTGCTGAGTGGAGGTGTAGACTCCAGGCTGGTTTGGTCTGGCACAGCCTCTCCCCCAGCTGGTCACTCCAACAAGCCAGAAGGAGTCGTTGGTGTTATCTTTGCAGACCAGAGGACCACCGCTGTCACCCTGCAGCGGAGGAGAGAGGGTTAAGGTGGTGTTGGGTGGCCCCTGTCAGCACTCTGGCTGGCTGCTTCTCTCCCGCAGCACCTGCCAGAGCTGTCCTCACTGCACAGAAAGGCTCTGCTCAGGTGCTGGAGCCTACAGAAGCTTGCCTGGGAGCGGGTCGTGGGCCAGTAAGGTAGGGCTCTCTCTCTCCTCTTTGCACAGCGATTCTTTATGTGTGGAAGGGGGATGTTGCAGGACTGGGATCTGGAGCTGTGGGCTGCCAAGAGCACTAGATGGGCTTTGTGGGCAGAGAGCCAGGCCTGTGGGACAAGGGCGGCCCTGGGCAAGGACCGGCATCTGGGCAAGGGGAGGAGAGCCCCACGAGTGGAGGGGCCCAGCAGTGGGAGGGTGACTTGCCAGGCAAAGTACGCGCTGGGGAAGGTTGGGGCGGTTGCGACAGGGCTGCCTGTGCTGTTGGGGCTGGACTTGTAGCACGCTCCCACCTGGCAGGTGTCGATGCCGCCCTGCGGATAGCCAGCACACAAGTTGTGGCTGTGGATGGCCCCTCCGTACCAGCGGCTGCTGTTGCAGAGCTTGACATCGATGAGGCGGACCTTGGCCTCCTGAAGGACATCACTTGGGTTGTTGGGACTTTTAGGTGGCAATGTTTGTTGTTGTATGTTTTAGTTGGCAAAGTGAGTTGTTGGGTCTTTTGGGTGGCAATGTGTGTTGTTGTATATTTTAAGTGGCAAAGTGAGTTCCTGGGTCTTTTACGTGGCAATGTGTGTTGTTGTATGTCTTAGGTGGCAATGTGTGTTGTAGGGTGTTTTAGGTGGCTAAAGTGTGTTGTCTTGTCTTTTATGTGTCAATGTGTGTTGTTGGGTCTTTTAGGTGGCAAAGTGAGTTCTGTGTTTTAGGTGGCATTGTTTGTTGTTGGGTCTTTTAAGGTGGCCATGTATGTTGTTGGGAGTTTTAGGTGGCAGTGTGTGTTAATACTAACCCTAACCCTGAACCTAAAGCTAACCCTAACCCTATTGCTAAACCTAAATTGTAACCGTAAAGTTAACCCTAACCCTAATCCTACCCCCTCACCCTAACACTAAGGATCCTAACTCTAACAATAAGACTAAAAACCCTAACCCTAACCGTAACTCTAACCCTAACCCTATACCTACCCGTACCCCTATCCCTAACCTTAACTCCTAACCACTAACCCAACCCTAACACTAACCGTAACCCCTATCCCTAACCCGAACCTTAATCTGAACCCTAACCCTGAACCCTAACTCCTAACTGCTAACCTCTAACCCTAACCCCTAATGCAACCCCCAACACGTAACCCCCAACCCATAACACCTAACCCCTAACCGTATTGTTCCTAAACTCTTAGCTGTCTAAAGTGCTAAAGCTTTAAATCCTGTGGTTAGTGTAACCTGTAGTATATAATGCAACTTGTAAGTGCTATCATTGTGAAGGTTGGAAACTGTAATGTCTGTATGTTTTGGACAGTAGTTTGTATTGTTAGGTTGTGTTTGGTAACCCTAATTTGTGCTTTTCTGGGTTGATTGTAATCCTGGGAGCATTTCTTGGTGATATAGGATTATGTTGGGGTGATAGGAAATCAGTTTTGGTGTTTTGGAGGACTTCCTGCATGTAGATGTGTGTGTATATGGTGTAAGTGGTTCCTTTTGTGTGTGTGGAGCAGTAATGGCTGCTGTACTCTGCTGTTGTGATCACAGAGCTTGTTGGTTTTGTTATCTTTTTACGTGTTTCCTGTTTCCGGAGGAGTTGGGGATCATAGAGTTGTGTTTGGCGATCATAGAGTGCGACTTCTAGTGTCCGGAGGACTTCTGCATCATAGACTTGACGTCCGGAACCACAGAGATTTAGTTCCTGTTCTGTGGAGGACTTCTGCACCATAGAGATGCGGTTCCCGAAGTGGGAAGTTGCATGGTAATCATAGAGTCGGGAGTGCAGAAGTAGTGTGTGGTTTCAGGGTTTTTGGTGATTTGGGGATCATAGAGTTGGAATTGGAACCATTTAGTTCATTTTCTTGTTTCTGGGTGGTGGTGTTGTTACAGATATGTGTGTGTGTGTGACAGAGTTGATTTCAAAAAATAATTGAAAAAAATTAAAGACACAAAGAGCAATCACAACTACATCTGAAAGCCAGATTTTGTTTTGCACTGTTACCCTCCGTCTTAACCAAAGGTGACTGAGACAAGCAGAGCAAAAACTAGGACAAACAAAGACAAACGCAGACTCTGCCAAAAAAGAAAATTATTTCCTACTTCTGCTTTCTCTGCAAATGCTACCATTCAAAATGACTCACCTATCCAACACAGACAGAGGAAAAAAAAAAAACACACAGCACTATGACAGATAAACACAAAACATTTTAAAGACAAGAAGAAAGTCTAATGCTACTGAGGGAATGTGCACACAGAGGAATAAACCGCTCCATAAAAGGCACTGGAGACAGAAAAGTAAAAACTCTTTAGTAAACTTTATTACACTTGATTAAATTTTATTAAAAGATCCAGTTTTATTTTGCATGATACATATTTCTGGTGCACAATGTCTCCACAACCTTTTATACCTCTACTACTTCTGATGGATACTTCAATAGTCCAAAATCGAATTCCCTTTAGCAGCTCATTGGATTCTTTCTCCACAGTACAAGTCCCCGTTCATTCATCACCTCCATTGCCCCGTGAACATCGCTGTCCGGTTTGGACATATGTTACACCCACCGATTGCTCTATAGGACCTTCACACTACTCCTCCCTCTTCCATCAGCTGTTATGCTACCACTATTAAGCTACGCTCCAATTAGTAAGATGCATGATTTCTTTCAAACCATTGACAGCTACATTACACTAAAGGGATGTACAACTGGCCCTCAAATGCCTGTTTCACCTTAATTGGTAATTTACAACACACAGATTCACTGCCCTTATACTCCCCAGCCACACCTGGCACTACCTGCAGCACAGTTTTTCCCCAAAGCATATATTTACCTATGGACATTGAGGGCCGCCCTTAGCTTAGTACGGTCGTTTCCAAGTCTGTTGAGCGCAGGGATGGTAACCTGCATCCTTCACTGTCCTACACTTCAGTTTCTCTCATTTTTCCAGATTCATTTGGCTCATCACTGACACCAAGAATGTTTTCCATTATCAGTACCCATATTGCATTTCCACCATTTACTACAATCGTACAGTAGGACTTACTGCCTTGCTCATCTTAACTGCTGCTATTACTTTAGTCCATTTTAAGTCATTCCATGTGATCCTTAAATCAAACTCTACAAACCCTCCATTACAGCTTTCAACAACATTGGATCTGCAAATCCACAAACCATAGCTACAATCCTTCCTGCATTGCTCCCTTCCATTCAGCACAGAAGCCACTGCTACACATAAATAATTGTTCCTCCGCAAGGCAACATCATCTCTGCTACTTGGACACCCAGGCAGACGATGACCGAGCTCTGCTCTGCCCAATGACCTCTCTTCTTCCCCACCTACATGCTCATATAAACTTTCAACAGACCATTCTGTCACCAACTACAATGACCACAGCACTTTACAACCCTAACCCTCTACAACACTATTAGGCCAACCTGCTACACATGGCAGTCCTTGTCAATGCTGCCATCTAATCCAACTCCCTACACCCTTCTGTTCCATGAACCTCAACCATCTTCCTATGACTGTCTGCTACAGATGCATCCCTGCAGTGATACAGAATTCCAACATTCCAGGGGAGCGCTCCCCAGAAACAGCATTCCCCAAAGCCTCCAAATTGACCCTGCCTGCCAAAACCCCAGCCTGAGCCTGCCCGTGGCCCAAACATTGGCCATGAATATCGCCTCGCAGAGCACCCAGGACTGGGGAAAACAAAACCCAGCTGGGGGAAGTAAAAAAAATCCCCCAGCTGGGGTTTTTTTGTTCTACTATGGTTTGGGTTTTTGTTTGGCTACTGCTGCATCTCTGGAAAAGAATACATCTCAAGCCCACATACAACCCCGCTACAGAAACACAATCATCTACCACACACCGTCAGACACAATTTGCAGTCACCTACCACACTAAATCACTCCACATGCTCACCTCATCCATTCGGCCACCTGCCTGCCATCACCCAGTGGCGGTGGTGCTCCTCGGGAACGCTATTCCTGGGAGCCTCAAAATTCACCCTGTCTGCAAAAGTCCCGGCCTGAGCCTGCCTGGGGCCCGAACACTAGCAATAAACATCACCTCGACAAGCGGTCAGGACCAGGGAAAAGAAACCCAGCTGGGGAAAGGCAAAATAAAAATCCCCCAGCTGAGCTGGTTTGGTGAGGTTTTGTTTTGTTTTAAAAACTATGTTCCTAATTCCTACATATCTCAACACAAATAGACTCAGCCACCCATACAGTCCGAAAGAAAAAACAAATTTAACCCTGACAGCATCATACAGTGTCAGACACATTCAAAATCTACCACTCATTCCACAGCCACTCATTCCACTCCTCACTCAGAACAGAGCCCCTTGGCCACATGCCTGCCACAAAAGCAGGTCACGGCACATCGAGAGCCATCCCTGGAAGTGCCTCACCAGGTACCTCAAAACTACATCGCCGCTCCACATGATCCCAAACGTTTAGCCTTCATAACCGGATGCTGAGCAAGATGTTGAGCTACTTCCACTTGAACTCTGTCTTTGCCTATTGTTGTATACTCGAGCTAAATTCACTCAAGTATTTGTTCATGGATACAAATTACCCAGTGGCACCTGCAAGACATAATGGACAAGAGTCTACAACTTGCTGGCCCACAGCTACCAGCCATTCCCCAAAAAAAACATACAACCTCCACCCAAAAGGGGCGTGCTAATCAACACAGGACCATCCCATTCTGAGACTGTTCCACCCCTACTACCATTGCTATACAAACACACAAAGCATCTCTACCTCAAACGCACATGCTCTCTACACACATGACCTCGGGACACCAGACTGCCACGCAGAGGACAGTTACTGCTACACCAAGATACACAGCCTGACAAGAAACACAACACTGCTAAGGCTACGTAGCAGAGACCCTCTGGCGTGCCCCGCCTTGAGAGTGCCTTGGCTCTGGCTGAAAGACAGGGGATTGAGTCACAGTAACCGATGGAGACTAAATGCCACTAAAACAATGGAACTAGGATGCCACAGGAAATAAAGCCCTGGAATAACTGTCAGGAACAGTCAGAAAGGAAACACCTGCCAGTGCAGCCCAAACCGCAAAACAGAGTAGCCAAACACAAAAACGATGCTAGATCTGACTAGTGGCACTGCCCTGGCACATCATTCAGTGAAACAAGATGTGCTCAACTGACGCCGTGTCAATAACTCGACCCTGCATAGACACTACTGACAGCTGCTGCGATTGCAGCACGATGACAATATGCCTGATGCTCTACAAGCACCCTGGGCCGCTCTGTCACATGCGAAAACATAACACGAGCCTCCTTAACAGACACCACACCCAGAATATCAGGCAGCCCTCTGCAGCTTCGCTCCAAAACCAAGAATAACAGTCAGAGTCCTCTGTGACAAATAAGAATTCCAGAGCATCATAATCACTAATGAGCACCAAAGCAACCGACTGCTGAGGCCCGTCACGCTGCACCTCAGACCTCGTCTCAACTGTTTCTGGAGGCTGGCTGAAAAGTGCTTACAAAATCAATAGGAAAGACATTGCTGAGTTACAAGTTTACCTCATGCTAGCTCTCAATCCAATTGCGATCAGCTCGACTCCATCTCACATGCGTCAAGACCTCCGAGTCACTTCCAGCCTCTACCCTGACACTGCAATGCCATACCACATGGACTTAAACCCTGAACCAGAGAACACTGGCAACATTAATGCCGTACGATGCGACGCACTCTTACATAACCGAGAAGACAAACCGCAACACAGGCTCATACAATGCTTAACCGTCTCAGAGAGCGTCCCTAAAGAGCGCTGCAATGCAAGACCAACAGAGATATACAGTGCAATTCAGAATCAAGTACATACAGAGCTCCACGTTACAAAACGCAACACGGCCCTCGATACAAGGCAAGACAGTCTCCAAGAACAGAGAATACAAGTACAGAGCACTGCAATGCCAGACCGATACAGAGACAAGCACTGCAATGCAAAATCAAGTACAGAGTGCTGCAGTAAAAAACACAACACGGCATCATACGAAGCACGACGCTCTCAGGTAACATTCGACACAAGTACAGCTTGATGCAATGCAAGACAAAACACAGTACAGAGCCGTGCAATGCAAGACGGTCCCAGGAATCGGTCGCTACAAGTACAGAGCGCTGCAATCCAAGACCAGTACAGACACAAACAATGCAATGCTAGATCAAATACAGAGCTCCACAAGAAAAAAACAATACATGGCTATACAAGCCTATACATATTCAAATACAGAGCTCCACATTACAAAACACAATACGAGTTCATACAAGGCAAGACAGTCTCCGATAGCAGTCCATGCAAGCAATGAGTGCTGCACTGCAACACGCCCAAACATTGGAAATAAAAATTCAAATATAGAGCACTACAACACAACAACAATACAGAGCAATACAAGGCAATACAAATAAAAATACAGTGCTATGAGAAAAAAATACAGGGCCGTACAATTCAACAGAAATAGAGCACTGCAATACAACACACAATAAAGGACTATTCAGTGTGAGACACTCACATGGCAGGCAATACAAGGCATAATAATACAGTGCAAAATAACACAAAATGCTGCGAAACGATGCAGTCGCAGATGGTGGTCAAAATCAATACAGAGTTTTGAGAAGCCAGGATTTAAGACCTAAGCCCGTAACGAGGCAGAGATGAAATGCTGCAGGGGAACTCTATGGTAGCAGAACTGCCATGAGCAGAGCTTTCATTGTGGCCTAGATCACCTCCGCAAAGGGACTCGCTCTCAGCATTTGTGTGAACTCAGAGGAGAGCGGGCAGCACAGAGCAGGCCTTTGATGCTGAGGCTGCCTTTGGAGCAGCAGGCATTGCCCCAGAAGGAAATGGTCGTTGTCCAGTGCAGCCTGCGCTGGCTCCTGTTGATCCTGCTGCTCAAGCCGTTTTCCCCCTGAGGAACGGCAGGAGCTCCTTTAGCACATTAAAGAATTGCAGCAGCTTCTGGCGTGGAAATGGGCAGGGGCTAATGCTGCCCGACTGTGTTGGTGTTGGCCTCGGCCTTGGCCTCGGCCTTGGCCTCTGAAAGGGGGTTGAGGTGGAGACTGGCTGTGGCGCTGGAGTAGGCGTTAGTGCTGGGCGCAGTCCCATCTGTCGCAGGATCCAGTGGTGGAAGTGCTGAGTGGAGGTGTAGACTCCAGGCTGGTTTGGTCTGGCACAGCCTCTCCCCCAGCTGGTCACTCCAACAAGCCAGAAGTAGTTGTTGGTGTTATCTTTGCAGACCAGAGGACCACCGCTGTCACCCTGCAGCGGAGGAGAGAGGGTTAAGGTGGTGTTGGGTGGCCCCTGTCAGCACTCTGGCTGGCTCCTTGTCTCCCGCAGCACCTGTCAGAGCTGTCCTCACTGCACAGAAAGGCTCTGCTCAGGTGCTGGAGCCTACAGAAGCTTGTCTGGGAGCGGGTCGTGGGTCAGTACGGAAGGGCTCGCTCTGTGCTCTTTGCACAGCGATTCTGGATGTGTGGAAGGAGGATGTTGCAGGACCGGGATCTGGAGCTGTGGGCTGCCAAGAGCACTAGATGGGCTTTGTGGGCAGAGAGCCAGGCCTGTGGGACAAGGGCGGCCCTGGGCAAGGACCGGCATCTGGGCAAGGGGAGGAGAGCCCCAAGAGTGGAGGGGGCCCAGCAGTGGCAGGGTGACTTGCCAGGCAAAGCACGCGCTGGGGAAGGTTGGGGCGGTTGTCACAGGGCTGCCTGTGCTGTTGGGGCTGGACTTGTAGCACTCTCCCACCTGGCAGGTGTCGATGCCGCCCTGCGGATAGCCAGCACACAAGTTGTGGCTGTGGATGGCCCCTCCGTACCAGCGGCTGCTGTTGCAGAGCTTGACATCGATGAGGCGGACCTTGGCCTCCTGCAGGACATCACTTGGTCCCCCAGCTGTCAGCACAGAAAGGAGTTAACAGCCAGCAGCTCGCTGCCAGTTCTGCCCCCCGCCACTCCACCGCCCCCTCGCGTCTGGGTGAACCCCTGCCCTAGGGCTGGGCTTTGCGTCTCCAGAGGCACTGTGCCGGTCTCTCCCTTCTCTCTTGCTTTGGGTAATGGACCAGGCCCACCTCTCCACCGGCATGCATCCCGCAGCCCGACCCTGGCTTTCGCCTCTGCTGTCAGGAAGCCCACCCCGCCTCCCCAGTGTGCCCGGCCTGCGCTCAGGACACCACTCCCTTTTGGAAACTCACCTCTTGCAGTCGTGGAACCCCAGCCACTGATGTAGCAGCTTCTCAGCTGCGACACTCTCAGCGAGGCGTCGGGCACACAGGCAAGCTGCACGTAGTAGCCGCACTGGACAGGCTGGTCCAATTCCAGCAAGGCAATGTCGTTCCTCTGCGTGATATTGCTGTAGTGCTCGTGAACCAGCAGCCGCTTAATAGTGCGCACTTGGGTCTCAGGGCCCAGCTGAGTCAACTGGGTGGCCCCGATCACCACGCGCCACAGGGTGAGGTGCCTGCAAGGCAGGTGGAGAGAGGCATCAGAGGAAGCGCAGCCAAGTGCTGCAGCAGCCCAGCAGTTGCCTGCCTTCTGCTGCACAGGACAGAGAGGAAGGCAGAGCTACGGAGGGTGCGACTGCCCTAGCACGCCTTGGGCACAAGGAGTGTCGAGCGGGAGGCCGCTAGGAAGCCGTGGCGTGAGCCCAGCCCTCTCCCGAGCAGTGTCTCGGCTGGGCTTGGCAGTGCTCAGGCACTGGGCGCGCTGCAAGGAAGCGGCATGGCAGTAGCATGTGGTGCTGTGCACCGGGCAGCTGCTAGTGCTGTGGGGCTGTTCCCTGGTTTTCCTTACCTGGCCGTGACGAAACAGTGGGCTGCGGTGAGCACCCACTGTGGGCTGATGAGCGACCCTCCGCAGACGTGCCCCGTGCCTGTTATGTTGAGATCCCGGATGCTGACAATCCAGGGCCAGGCCCCTGGCTGGGCATCGGTGCCACCCACGACGCGTAACACGCCGTAGTCAGCAGCCATGGGCCGGAGCCCGCAGGACCCTCTGTAAGGAGAAACTCATGAATGTCCTGCTCGGTGGTTTGCTGCTCTTCAGGCTGAAGGTCAGCCCCCTTCCCCCGCCCACTCCCACCAGGCGCTGCATGGACAGCAGGGTCAGGGAACCCTGTGGGGCATGCCGTCCATCTGCCCCTGTTTCTGCTTCAGCCCCGTAGACTAGCTGTGCCAGCAGCCTGGCTGCTGGCAAGGAACTGAGGCTCCCACATGGCGTTCGGGAAGCTTAGGTGTGGCCACGGGGGACAAGCGAGCACCCGCCAGTCAACCCCACAAGGGCTGCCCCAGCTGCCTCCCAGAGCCTCGGGCCACTTACCCACAGCTGTTCAACATGCCATGTGCCGGCCAGCACGTGGCCAGCAGGACGAGAACGGGGAGCAAATTCATGGCTGCCAGTGGCACGTAGCAGCTGCAAGAAGCGCGAGCTGGTGGCCAGCAGTGCAGCAGTCGACGTAGTGCCCGCAGCAGTCCCGCTGCCCAGGGAAACCTTGGCCCCGTGGCTGATGTCACAGAGTGGCTGGTTCCGCGTGCTGGGCACGGTGGATTCTAGGCGGGGGCGGGCAACATGGAGGGTTCCGAGCAGGAGGGGACGCAGAACCTGGGCTCGGACACCCCCAGCACACCCCCGCTGAATGCTCTGCTTGCGGGACGAGGCTCTGCAGACCTCGTGGCAGGCAGCAGCGCCTGCCTCCCAGTGCTGCCTGCTAACAGCTAGCCGGGAAAACCAAGTGTGGCACCGTAGCCTCTTTGGGAAGTCCACTGCCACCCCGCTCTGCACAGCCGCTTGCCACCAGGTCCTTCCCAAAGAAACTTACACCGGAGAACGCAACTACTACAGGCAGTAGGCACCCGTCTGGGGGCTGCAGAGCCAAGGGGGCTTACAGCCACGGCAGGCAAGCACGGATTTGCAAGGCAAAGAAGCCAAGCATACCCAAGCAGTGTCAATCTTCCTGCACAAGCACAGTGAAACACAGATGGAGCATAAGGGCAGTGGGGAGTTCCGCTTAAAAAGGCCCGACTGGAGGGAGAGGCAGGACTACTACTGGCAACAGTGTCTGGGTCATGCGGACACGCAGCAAAAATGAGAGGCAGGTGCCTGGAAAACATTCCTCGTTGCTGCACAGCAAGGGAACTGACGTGTTGTAAGCTGCAAAGCAGTTTTCATTTATAGCGCATCAGAATCCATCTCTAATTTACTCAGGCACCGTGGAGAAACCAACAAGAACTCTCTTGGTTTGTCGGGGAGGACTCTCCGTCGTGAGGCGGCCTTGACGGCTAAGTGGGGCTCTGGTCTCCATCTCTTCCACCCCTCCTGCATATGTTGGCGTTCTGCCTACAGTGATGTCTTACTGACCACTTCTCCTTTTTTTGCGCCCAGAGGATACAAAGGTGACCCAGAAAAGCTTCAGCTTTGCCCGGAAGTTCAGTTTGCCCTTTTACTTTGTGTCTGCTGCAGACGGCACCGAAGTAGTGAAGGTAAAACATAGCTGTTTGGCTAAGCATCCATGAGAGCCCTAGACAGTCCAAGGACATGGAGACTGCTGTAGGCACAGAGAGCAGAAAATGGGCTAAGAACATCTGTTTGGTCCTGGTAGCTGTAGGTAGTTGCAGAGGTTTGTGTTTGTTTCTTTTTTCTTGGGGTGTGGCAACATTTCCCCTGTCTTATAGAAAGCCAGTGCTCCTTACTTGGAGTGACAAGCATTCTCCTTCTCATCATCTCTTCAAGGATGCTATCAAACTGGCAGTTGCTTACAAAGAGAATTCAGCAGATTTCATGGATGAAGCCATGCGAGAACCGGAGGTGAGAAAGGCTCCACTTAGGGCACTCCTCCTAAGTGATTAGCAGCTCTGCTCTTTTTTTCCCTGCGGGAAAGCAGAGCCTGTAGCAGAGGGTGAAACTTTGCAGGCATGGAAAGATTTGCCTTCTGCTGGTGACACCGGGAGGTTTGTGTGCTGCTCGTGGCTAGGTTGGAAGGGGCGAGGTGGTGACCCTCTGAAGAGCCCACGGTGCCCTAGACTGAATCTGAAAGAACCACAGCAGAGGGTAGCTGTTGCTCTCGCGCTTCTCAGCACTTCCTTGTCCTGCTCCTTTCTAGAGCTTTGACCGGCAGCAGAAGAGTGAGAATTGGTCGGATACGGAGGAGAGCTGCCCCAAAGAGAAGCCCCCATCTGCCTCAGGCGAGGACCCCAAGCCTCTTTTCCCCTTTGCTCTAGACTTCTGGGGCTAGTTAGAGCTGGCCTTCACAGAGGAGAGTGATTTTTCTCATGCCCAAGAGCTCTGGTAAAGGGCAGCTGGGCCTCTCGCCTTCTTGCGCGAGACTGTCTGGGCATGACCTTCCTTGACTCGGCCCTAGCCACTGCACTTCCGGGTCGAGGAAAGGGCCAGAGTAGCCACATGCTTGCTAGTTACTGCATGCTTCTTCAAGGCAAAGCTTGCCAGGAGAGCTAAGCCACTCTTGGACCGGCAGCGAAGGGTCCTGCCCAGATGCTTTATTGGTACCTACTGGAGAAAAGAAACACTGAAGAATTTTTTTATGAAGCTTTCAGCTTGCATCCTTCCTGCACTTTTGTTACAAGGCAGTCCAGTTACTATTCAAGTAGATATCCCAAGAGCAACTGCCAGCCCTCCCCGGTGCTTTCACAGCCTAGCCGGTGCTGCCTCTCTCTCCACCAGTGTGATCTCTGCTGTAGAGTTTCTTTCCAGACTGACGCTGCATTCCAAAAAGGCAGATACACAAACCCACACACAGACTGACGCAATTGATGGGAACGGCAAAACCGATGGACATAGAGCAATGCCTTTACCAGCGCCCATGTATACGTAACCACCACTTACGTAAACATGAACACAGCCCAGTCCTTTTCTCCCTTTCCGGGTGATCAGCAGTGGATGTTTTCTAGGGAAACATCAACACACCTGCACTCCCTACATTCGTATGAACAGCATCTTTACAGATTCCTCAACTAACAGGATGGAAATTCAGTCCATGTACTCTGTGTGGCTGGATGTCAAGCTCCTTACCCAGTCTTTGCTGCAAACCTTGGCCGTTTCCAGATCAGTGTCTCCAGGGTCATGAGAGCAGCCAGTTTCAAGTTCACTAGTGCGTTCTACACACACACACACACACAGAGAGAGGGATCGCACCAGTAGCTGGCCTAGGACACTTTGTGTTCCTAAATGCTCTCCCCGAGACCTCTAGTCCCCTATCACCTGTGTTCACTTCTTGCACCGCACCCACACCCTCCTCTCTGACCAGGCAGGATTTCAGCCCTTCTGAGCTGACTCCTGCCCTTTGTGCCCCCCTTGACTGCCTGCAGCCTCATTTTGCCGGGCACGCAAGTCCTTGCCTTTGCACACGAGAGTGAATTGGACTCCGACATGCTTAGCTGTGAAAGCTGGCAACTTTATTTCAAGAACAAAGTCAGCTTCAGCATTTGTGTGCACTCAGAAGAGAGCGGGCAGCACAGAGCAGGCCTTGGATGCTGAGGCTGCCTTTGGAGCAGCAGGCATTGCCCCAGAAGGAAATGGTGGTGGTCCAGTGCAGCCTGCGCTGGCTCCTGTTGATCCTGCTGCTCAAGCCTTT
Organism: Opisthocomus hoazin; assembly: GCF_030867145.1. NCBI lineage: Eukaryota > Metazoa > Chordata > Aves > Opisthocomiformes > Opisthocomidae > Opisthocomus > Opisthocomus hoazin. The sequence goes on along the minus strand of NC_134447.1, from coordinate 205,035 downwards.
TTTCCCCTGAGGAACGGCAGGAGTTCCTGCAGCACATTAAAGAATTGCAGCAGCTTCTGGCGTGGAAATGGGCAGGGGCTAATGCTGCCCGACTGTGTTGGTGTTGGCCTCGGCCTTGGCCTCTGAAAGGGGGTTGAGGTGGAGACTGGCTGTGGCGCTGGAGTAGGCGTTAGTGCTGGGCGCAGTCCCATCTGTCGCAGGATCCAGTGGTGGAAGTGCTGAGTGGAGGTGTAGACTCCAGGCTGGTTTGGTCTGGCACAGCCTCTCCCCCAGCTGGTCACTCCAACAAGCCAGAAGGAGTCGTTGGTGTTATCTTTGCAGACCAGAAGACCACCACTGTCACCCTGCAGCGGAGGAGAGAGGGTTAAGGTGGTGTTGGGTGGCCCCTGTCAGCACTCTGGCTGGCTGCTTCTCTCCCGCAGCACCTGCCAGAGCTGTCCTCACTGCACAGAAAGGCTCTGCTCAGGTGCTGGAGCCTACAGAAGCTTGCCTGGGAGCGGGTCGTGGGTCAGTACGGAAGGGCTTGCTCTGTGCTCTTTGCACAGTGATTCTGGATGTGTGGAAGGAGGATGTTGCAGGACTGGGCTCTGGAGCTGTGGGCTGCCAAGAGCACTAGATGGGCTTTGTGGGCAGAGAGCCAGGCCTGTGGGACAAGGGCGGCCCTGGGCAAGGACCGGCATCTGGGCAAGGGGAGGAGAGCCCCACGAGTGGAGGGGCCCCAGCAGTGGGAGGGTGACTTGCCAGGCAAAGTACGCGCTGGGGAAGGTTGGGGCGGTTGCGACAGGGCTGCCTGTGCTGTTGGGGCTGGACTTGTAGCACGCTCCCACCTGGCAGGTGTCGATGCCGCCCTGCGGATAGCCAGCACACAAGTTGTGGCTGTGGATGGCCCCTCCGTACCAGCGGCTGCTGTTGCAGAGCTTGACATCGATGAGGCGGACCTTGGCCTCCTGAAGGACATCACTTGGGTTGTTGGGACTTTTAGGTGGCAATGTTTGTTGTTGTATGTTTTGGTCGGCAAAGTGAGTTGTTGGGTCTTTTGGGTGGCAAAGTGAGTTCTATGTTTTAGGTGGCATTGTTTGTTGTTGGGTCTTTTAAGGTGGCCATGTATGTTGTTGGGAGTTTTAGGTGGCAGTGTGTGTTAATACTAACCCTAACCCTGAACCTAAAGCTAACCCTAACCCTATTGCTAAACCTAAATTGTAACCGTAAAGTTAACCCTAACCCTAATCCTACCCCCTCACCCTAACACTAAGGATCCTAACTCTAACAATAAGACTAAAAACCCTAACCCTAACCGTAACTCTAACCCTAACCCTATACCTACCCGTACCCCTATCCCTAACCTTAACTCCTAACCACTAACCCAACCCTAACACTAACCGTAACCCCTATCCCTAACCCGAACCTTAATCTGAACCCTAACCCTGAACCCGAACTCCTAACTGCTAACCTCTAACCCTAACCCCTAATGCAACCCCCAACACGTAACCCCCAACCCATAACACCTAACCCCTAACCGTATTGTTCCTAAACTCTTAGCTGTCTAAAGTGCTAAAGCTTTAAATCCTGTGGTTAGTGTAACCTGTAGTATATAATGCAACTTGTAAGTGCTATCGTTGTGAAGGTTGGAAACTGTAATGTCTGTATGTTTTGGACAGTAGTTTGTATTGTTAGGTTGTGTTTGGTAACCCTAATTTGTGCTTTTCTGGGTGGATTGTAATCCTGGGAGCATTTCTTGGTGATATAGGATTATGTTGGGGTGATAGGAAATCAGTTTTGGTGTTTTGGAGGACTTCCTGCATGTAGATGTGTGTGTATATGGTGTAAGTGGTTCCTTTATATGGTGTAAGTGGTTCCTTTTGTGTGTGTGGAGCAGTAATGGCTGCTGTACTCTGCTGTTGTGATCACAGAGCTTGTTGGTTTTGTTATCTTTTTACGTGTTTCCTGTTTCCGGAGGAGTTGGGGATCATAGAGTTGTGTTTGGCGATCATAGAGTGCGACTTCTAGTGTCCGGAGGACTTCTGCATCATAGACTTGACGTCCGGAACCACAGAGATTTAGTTCCTGTTATGTGGAGGACTTCTGTACCATAGAGATGCGGTTCCCGAAGTGGGAAGTTGCATGGTAATCATAGAGTCGGGAGTGCAGAAGTAGTGTGTGGTTTCCGGGTTTTTGGTGATTTGGGGATCATAGAGTTGGAATTGGAACCATTTAGTTCATTTTCTTGTTTCTGGGTGGTGGTGTTGTTAGAGATGTGTGTGTGTGTGTGACAGAGTTGATTTCAAAAAATAATTTTAATGCAATCATTCAACCACAGTAACCAAGAGCAAACATTTACTCAAAGGCTGAGACAGACTTTTTTGCCCTTCTTTAATATTAGTTTATTTCAGGGCTGAGACAGAGACAAAGAGGAAACAGACAGCTTGTGAGACATAGACAAAACAGACAAGTGTGACACATAGGATTAAAACAGAGTGACACGCTATGAGAACACAAACTTCACACAAAGAGCAATCACAACTACATCTGAAAGCCAGATTTTGTTTTGCACTGTTACCCTCCGTCTTAACCAAAGGTGACTGAGACAAGCAGAGCAAAAACTAGGACAAACAAAGACAAACGCAGACTCTGCCAAAAAAGAAAATTATTTCCTACTTCTGCTTTCTCTGCAAATGCTACCATTCAAAATGACTCACCTATCCAACACAGACAGAGGAAAAAAAAAAACACACAGCACTATGACAGATAAACACAAAACATTTTAAAGACAAGAAGAAAGTCTAATGCTACTGAGGGAATGTGCACACAGAGGAATAAACCGCTCCATAAAAGGCACTGGAGACAGAAAAGTAAAAACTCTTTAGTAAACTTTATTACACTTGATTAAATTTTATTAAAAGATCCAGTTTTATTTTGCATGATACATATTTCTGGTGCACAATGTCTCCACAACCTTTTATACCTCTACTACTTCTGATGGATACTTCAATAGTCCAAAATCGAATTCCCTTTAGCAGCTCATTGGATTCTTTCTCCACAGTACAAGTCCCTGTTCATTCATCACCTCCGTTGCCCCGTGAACATCGCTGTCCGGTTTGGACATATGTTACACCCACCGATTGCTCTATGGGACCTTCACACTACTCCTCCCTCTTCCATCAGCTGTTATGCTACCGCTATTAAGCTACGCTCCAATTAGTAAGATGCACGATTTCTTTCAAACCATTGACAGCTACATTACACTAAAGGGATGTACAACTGGCCCTCAAATGCCTGTTTCACCTTAATTGGTAATTTACAACACACAGATTCACTGCCCTTATACTCCCCGGCCACACCTGGCACTACCTGCAGCACAGTTTTTCCCCAAAGCATATATTTACCTATGGACATTGAGGGCCGCCCTTAGCTTAGTACGGTCGTTTCCAAGTCTGTTGAGCGCAGGGATGGTAACCTGCATCCTTCACTGTCCTACACTTCAGTTTCTCTCATTTTTCCAGATTCATTTGGCTCATCACTGACACCAAGAATGTTTTCCATTATCAGTACCCATATGCCATTTCCACCATTTACTACAATCGTACAGTAGGACTTACTGCCTTGCTCATCTTAACTGCTGCTATTACTTTAGTCCATTTTAAGTCATTCCACGTGATCCTTAAATCAAACTCTACAAACCCTCCATTACAGCTTTCAACAACATTGGACCTGCAAATCCACAAACCATAGCTACAATCCTTCCTGCATTGCTCCCTTCCATTCAGCGCAGAAGCCACTGCTACACATAAATAATTGTTCCTCCGCAAGGCAACATCATCTCTGCTACTTGGACACCCAGGCAGACGATGACCGAGCTCTGCTCTGCCCAATGACCTCTCTTCTTCCCCACCTACATGCTCATATAAACTTTCAACAGACCATTCTGTCACCAGCTACAATGACCACAGCACTTTACAACCCTAACCCTCTACAACACTATTAGGCCAACCTGCTACACGTGGCAGTCCTTGTCAATGCTGCCATCTAATCCAACTCCCTACACCCTTCTGCTCCATGAACCTCAATCATCTTCCTATGACTGTCTGCTACAGATGCATCCCTGCAGTGATACAGAATTCCAACATTCCAGGGGAGTGCTCCCCAGGAACAGCATTCCCCAAAGCCTCCAAATTGACCCTGCCTGCCAAAACCCCAGCCTGAGCCTGCCCGTGGCCCAAACATTGGCCATGAATATCGCCTCGCAGAGCACCCAGGACTGGGGAAAACAAAACCCAGCTGGGGGAAGGAAAAAAAATCCCCCAGCTGGGGTTTTTTTGTTCTACTATGGTTTGGGTTTTTTTTGGCTACTGCTGCATCTCTGGAAAAGAATACATCTCAAGCCCACATACAACCCCGCTACAGAAACACAATCATCTACCACACACCGTCAGACACAATTTGCAGTCACCTACCACACTAAATCACTCCACATGCTCACCTCATCCATTCGGCCACCTGCCTGCCATCACCCAGTGGCGGTGGTGCTCCTCGGGAACGCTATTCCTGGGAGCCTCAAAATTCACCCTGCCTGCAAAAGTCCCGGCCTGAGCCTGCCTGGGGCCCGAACACTAGCAATAAACATCACCTCGACAAGCGGTCAGGACCAGGGAAAAGAAACCCAGCTGGGGAAAGGCAAAATAAAAATCCCCCAGCTGAGCTGGTTTGGTGAGGTTTTGTTTTGTTTTGTTTTAAAAACTATGTTCCTAATTCCTACATATCTCAACACAAATAGACTCAGCCACCCATACAGTCCGAAAGAAAAAACAAATTTAACCCTGACAGCATCATACAGTGTCAGGCACATTCAAAATCTACCACTCATTCCACAGCCACTCATTCCACTCCTCACTCAGAACAGAGCCCCTTGGCCACATGCCTGCCACAAAAGCAGGTCACGGCACATCGAGAGCCATCCCTGGAAGTGCCTCACCAGGTACCTCAAAACTACATCGCCGCTCCACATGATCCCAAACGTTTAGCCTTCATAACCGGGTGCTGAGCAAGATGTTGAGCTACTTCCACTTCAACTCTGTCTTTGCCTATTGTTGTATACTCGAGCTAAATTCACTCAAGTATTTGTTCATGGATACAAATTACCCAGTGGCACCTGCAAGACATAATGGACAAGAGTCTACCACTTGCTGGCCCACAGCTACCAGCCATTCCCCAAAAAAAACATACAACCTCCACCCAAAAGGGGCGTGCTAATCAACACAGGACCATCCCATTCTGAGACTGTTCCACCCCTACTACCATTGCTATACAAACACACAAAGCATCTCTACCTCAAACGCACATGCTCTCTACACACATGACCTCGGGACACCAGACTGCCACGCAGAGGACAGTTACTGCTACACCAAGATACACAGCCTGACAAGAAACACAACACTGCTAAGGCTACGTAGCAGAGACCCTCTGGCGTGCCCCGCCTTGAGAGTGCCTTGGCTCTGGCTGAAAGACAGGGGATTGAGTCACAGTAACCGATGGAGACTAAATGCCACTAAAACAATGGAACTAGGATGCCACAGGAAATAAAGCCCTGGAATAACTGTCAGGAACAGTCAGAAAGGAAACACCTGCCAGTGCAGCCCAAACCGCAAAACAGAGTAGCCAAACACAAAAACGATGCTAGATCTGACTAGTGGCACTGCCCTGGCACATCATTCAGTGAAACAAGATGTGCTCAACTGACGCCGTGTCAATAACTCGACCCTGCATAGACACTACTGACAGCTGCTGCGATTGCAGCACGATGACAATATGCCTGATGCTCTACAAGCACCCTGGGCCGCTCTGTCACATGCGAAAACATAACACGAGCCTCCTTAACAGACACCACACCCAGAATATCAGGCAGCCCTCTGCAGCTTCGCTCCAAAACCAAGAATAACAGTCAGAGTCCTCTGTGACAAATAAGAATTCCAGAGCATCATAATCACTAATGAGCACCAAAGCAACCGACTGCTGAGGCCCGTCACGCTGCACCTCAGACCTTGTCTCAACTGTTTCTGGAGGCTGGCTGCAAAGTGCCTGCAAAACCAATAGGAAAGACATTGCTGAGTTACAAGTTTACCTCATGCTAGCTCTCAATCCAACTGCGATCAGCTTGACTCCATCTCACATGCGTCAAGACCTCCGAGTCACTTCCAGCCTCTACCCTGACACTGCAATGCCATACCACATGGACTTAAACCCTGAACCAGAGAACACTGGCAACATTAATGCCGTACGATGCAACGCACTCTTACATAACCGAGAAGACAAACCGCAACACAGGCTCATACAATGCTTAACCGTCTCAGAGAGCGTCCCTAAAGAGCGCTGCAATGCAAGACCAACAGAGATATACAGTGCAATTCAGAATCAAGTACATACAGAGCTCCACGTTACAAAACGCAACACGGCCCTCGATACAAGGCAAGACAGTCTCCAAGAACAGAGAATACAAGTACAGAGCACTGCAATGCCAGACCGATACAGAGACAAGCACTGCAATGCAAAATCAAGTACAGAGTGCTGCAGTAAAAAACACAACACGGCATCATACGAAGCACGACGCTCTCAGGTAACATTCGATACAAGTACAGCTTGATGCAATGCAAGACAAAACACAGTACAGAGCCGTGCAATGCAAGACGGTCCCAGGAATCGGTCGCTACAAGTACAGAGCGCTGCAATCCAAGACCAATACAGACACAAACAATGCAATGCTAGATCAAATACAGAGCTCCACAAGAAAAAAACAATACATGGCTATACAAGCCTATACATATTCAAATACAGAGCTCCACATTACAAAACACAATACGAGTTCATACAAGGCAAGACAGTCTCCGATAGCAGTCCATGCAAGCAATGAGTGCTGCACTGCAACACGCCCAAACATTGGAAATAAAAATTCAAATATAGAGCACTACAACACAACAACAATACAGAGCAATACAAGGCAATACAAATAAAAATACAGTGCTATGAGAAAAAAATACAGGGCCGTACAATTCAACAGAAATAGAGCACTGCAATACAACACACAATAAAGGACTATTCAGTGTGAGACACTCACATGGCAGGCAATACAAGGCATAATAATACAGTGCAAAATAACACAAAACACTGTGAAACGATGCAGTCGCAGATGGTGGTCAAAACCAATACAGAGTTTTGAGAAGCCAGGATTTAAGACCTAAGCCCGTAACGAGGCAGAGATGAAATGCTGCAGGGGAACTCTATGGTAGCAGAACTGCCATGAGCAGAGCTTTCATTGTGGCCTAGATCACCTCCGCAAAGGGACTCGCTCTCAGCATTTGTGTGCACTCAGAGGAGAGCGGGCAGCACAGAGCAGGCCTTTGATGCTGAGGCTGCCTTTGGAGCAGCAGGCATTGCCCCAGAAGGAAATGGTGGTGGTCCAGTGCAGCCTGCGCTGGCTCCTGTTGATCCTGCTGCTCAAGCCGTTTTCCCCCTGAGGAACGGCAGGAGCTCCTTTAGCACATTAAAGAATTGCAGCAGCTTCTGGCGTGGAAATGGGCAGGGGCTAATGCTGCCCGGTTGTGTTGGTGTTGGCCTCGGCCTTGGCCTCGGCCTTGGCCTCTGAAAGGGGGTTGAGGTGGAGACTGGCTGTGGCGCTGGAGTAGGCGTTAGTGCTGGGCGCAGTCCCATCTGTAGCAGGATCCAGTGGTGGAAGTGCTGAGTGGAGGTGTAGACTCCAGGCTGGTTTGGTCTGGCACAGCCTCTCCCCCAGCTGGTCACTCCAACAAGCCAGAAGGAGTCGTTGGTGTTATCTTTGCAGACCAGAGGACCACCGCTGTCACCCTGCAGCGGAGGAGAGAGGGTTAAGGTGGTGTTGGGTGGCCCCTGTCAGCACTCTGGCTGGCTCCTTGTCTCCCGCAGCACCTGTCAGAGCTGTCCTCACTGCACAGAAAGGCTCTGCTCAGGTGCTGGAGCCTACAGAAGCTTGTCTGGGAGCGGGTCGTGGGCCAGTACGGAAGGGCTCGCTCTGTGCTCTTTGCACAGTGATTCTGGATGTGTGGAAGGGGGATGTTGCAGGACTGGGATCTGGAGCTGTGGGCTGCCAAGAGCACTAGATGGGCTTTGTGGGCAGAGAGCCAGGCCTGTGGGACAAGGGCGGCCCTGGGCAAGGACCGGCATCTGGGCAAGGGGAGGAGAGCCCCACGAGTGGAGGGGGCCCAGCAGTGGGAGGGTGACTTGCCAGGCAAAGCACGCGCTGGGGAAGGTTGGGGCGGTTGTCACAGGGCTGCCTGTGCTGTTGGGGCTGGACATGTAGCACGCTCCCACCTGGCAGGTGTCGATGCCGCCCTGCGGATAGCCAGCACACAAGTTGTGGCTGTGGATGGCCCCTCCGTACCAGCGGCTGCTGTTGCAGAGCTTGACATCGATGAGGCGGACCTTGGCCTCCTGAAGGACATCACTTGGTCCCCCTGCTGTCAGCACAGGAAGGAGTTAACAGCCAGCAGCTCGCTGCCAGTTCTGCCCCCCGCCACTCCACCGCCCCCTCGCGTCTGGGTGAACCCCTGCCCTAGGGCTGGGCTTTGCGTCTCCAGAGGCACGGTGCCGGTCTCTCCCTTCTCTCTTGCTTTGGGTAATGGACCAGGCCCACCTCTCCACCGGCATGCATCCCGCAGCCCGACCCTGGCTTTCGCCTCTGCTGTCAGGAAGCCCACCCCGCCTCCCCAGTGTGCCCGGCCTGCGCTCAGGACACCACTCCCTTTTGGGAACTCACCTCTTGCAGTCGTGGAACCCCAGCCACTGACGTAGCAGCTTCTCAGCTGCGACACTCTCAGCGAGGCGTCGGGCACACAGGCAAGCTGCACGTAGTAGCCGCACTGGACAGGCTGGTCCAATTCCAGCAAGGCAATGTCGTTCCCCTGCGTAATATTGCTGTAGTGCTCGTGAACCAGCAGCCGCTTAATAGTGCGCACTTGGGCCTCAGGGCCCAGCTGAGTCAACTGGGTGGCCCCGATCACCACGCGCCACAGGGTGAGGTGCCTGCAAGGCAGGTGGAGAGAGGCGTCAGAGGAAGCGCAGCCAAGTGCTGCACCAGCCCAGCAGTTGCCTGCCTTCTGCTGCACAGGACAGAGAGGAAGGCAGCGCTACAGATGGTGCGACTGCCCTAGCACGCCTTGGGCACAAGGAGTGTCGAGCGGGAGGCCGCTCGGAAGCCGTGGCGTGAGCCCAGCCCTCTCCCGAGCAGTGTCTCGGCTGGGCTTGGCAGTGCTCAGGCACTGGGCGCGCTGCAAGGAAGCGGCATGGCAGTAGCACGTGGTACTGTGCACCGGGCAGCTGCTAGTTCTGTGGGGCTGTTCCCTGGTCCTCCTTACCTGGCCGTGACGAAACAGTGGGCTGCGGTGAGCACCCACTGTGGGCTGATGAGCGACCCTCCGCAGACGTGCCCCGTGCCTGTTATGTTGAGATCCCGGATGCTGACGATCCAGGGCCAGGCCCCTGGCTGGGCATCGGTGCCACCCACGACGCGTAACACGCCGTAGTCAGCAGCCATGGGCCGGAGCCCGCAGGACCCTCTGTAAGCAGAAACTCATGAATGTCCTGCTCGGTGGTTTGCTGCTCTTCAGGCTGAAGGTCAGCCCCCTTCCCCCGCCCACTCCCACCAGGCGCTGCATGGACAGCAGGGTCGGGGAACCCTGTGGGGCATGCTGTCCATCTGCCCCTGTTTCTGCTTCAGCCCCGTAGACGAGCTGTGCCAGCAGCCTGGCTGCTGGCAAGGAACTGAGGCTCCCACATGGCGTTCAGGAAGCTTAGGTGTGGCCACGGGGGACAAGCGAGCACCCGCCAGTCAACCCCACAAGGGCTGCCCCAGCTGCCTCCCAGAGCCTCGGGCCACTTACCCACAGCTGTTCCACATGCCATGTGCCGGCCAGCACGTGGCCAGCAGGACGAGAACGGGGAGCAAATTCATCGCTGCCAGTGGCACGTAGCAGCTGCAAGAAGCGAGAGCTGGTGGCCAGCAGTGCAGCAGCCGACGTAGTGCCCGCAGCAGTCCCGCTGCCCAGGGAACCCTTGGCCCCGTGGCTGATGTCACAGAGTGGCTGGTTCCGCGTGCTGGGCACGGTGGATTCTAGGCGGGGGCGGGCAACATGGAGGGTTCCAAGCAGGAGGGGACTCAGAAGCTGGCCTCAGACACCCCCAGCACACCCCCGCTGAATGCTCTGCTTGCGGGACGAGGCTCTGCAGACCTCGTGGCAGGCAGCAGCGCCTGCCTCCCAGTGCTGCCTGCTAACAGCTAGCCGGGAAAACCAAGTGTGGCACCGTAGCCTCTTTGGGAAGTCCACTGCCACCCCGCTCTGCGCAGCCGCTTGCCACCAGGTCCTTCCCAAGGAAACTTACACCGGAGAACGCAGCTACTACAGGCAGTAGGCACCCGTCTGGGGGCTGCAGAGCCAAGGGGGCTTACAGCCACGGCAGGCAAGCACGGATTTGCAAGGCAAAGAAGCCAAGCATACCCAAGCAGTGTCAATCTTCCTGCACAAGCACAGTGAAACACAGATGGAGCATAAGGGCAGTGGGGAGTTCCGCTTAAAAAGGCCCGACTGGAGGGAGAGGCAGGACTACTACTGACAACAGTGTCTGGGTCATGCGGACACGCAGCAAAAATGAGAGGCAGGTGCCTGGAAAACATTCCTCGTTGCTGCACAGCAAGGGAACTGACGTGTTGTAAGCTGCAAAGCAGTTTTCATTTATAGCGCATCAGAATCCATCTCTAATTTACTCAGGCACCGTGGAGAAACCAACAAGAACTCTCTTGGTTTGTCGGGGAGGACTCTCCGTCGTAAGGTGGCCTTGACGGCTAAGTGGGGCTCTGGTCTCCATCTCTTCCACCCCTCCTGCATATGTTGGCGTTCTGCCTACAGTGATGTCTTACTGACCACTTCTCCTTTTTTTGCGCCCAGAGGATACAAAGGTGACCCAGAAAAGCTTCAGCTTTGCCCGGAAGTTCAGTTTGCCCTTTTACTTTGTGTCTGCTGCAGACGGCACCGAAGTAGTGAAGGTAAAACATAGCTGTTTGGCTAAGCATCCATGAGAGCCCTAGACAGTCCAAGGACATGGAGACTGCTGTAGGCACAGAGAGCAGAAAATGGGCTAAGAACATTTGTTTGGTCCTGGTAGCTGTAGGTAGTTGCAGAGGTTTGTGTTTGTTTCTTTTTTCTTGGGGTGTGGCAACATTTCCCCTGTCTTATAGAAAGGCAGTGCTCCTTACTTGGAGTGACAAGCATTCTCCTTCTCATCAGCTCTTCAAGGATGCTATCAAACTGGCAGTTGCTTACAAAGAGAATTCAGCAGATTTCATGGATGAAGCCATGCGAGAACCGGAGGTGAGAAAGGCTCCACTTAGGGCACTCCTCCTAAGTGATTAGCAGCTCTGCTCTTTTTTTCCCTGCGGGAAAGCAGAGCCTGTAGCAGAGGGTGAAACTTTGCAGGCATGGAAAGATTTGCCTTCTGCTGGTGACACCGGGAGGTTTGTGTGCTGCTCGTGGCTAGGTTGGAAGGGGCGAGGTGGTGACCCTCTGAAGAGCCCACGGTGCCCTAGACTGAATCTGAAAGAACCACAGCAGAGTGTAGCTGTTGCTCTCGCGCTTCTCAGCACTTCCTTGTCCTGCTCCTTTCCAGAGCTTTGACCGGCAGCAGAAGAGTGAGAATTGGTCGGATATGGAGGAGAGCTGCCCCAAAGAGAAGCCCCCATCTGCCTCAGGCGCGGACCCCAAGCCTCTTTTCCCCTTTGCTCTAGACTTCTGGGGCTAGTTAGAGCTGGCCTTCACAGAGGAGAGTGATTTTTTTCATGCCCAAGAGCTCTGGTAAAGGGCAGCTGGGCCTCTCGCCTTCTTGCGCGAGACTGTCTGGGCATGACCTTCCTTGACTCGGCCCTAGCCACTGCACTTCCGGGTCGAGGAAAGGGCCAGAGTAGCCACATGCTTGCTAGTTACTGCATGCTTCTTCAAGGCAAAGCTTGCCAGGAGAGCTAAGCCACTCTTGGACCGGCAGCGAAGGGTCCTGCCCAGATGCTTTATTGGTACCTACTGGAGAAAAGAAACACTGAAGAATTTTTTTATGAAGCTTTCAGCTTGCATCCTTCCTGCACTTTTGTTACAAGGCAGTTCTGTTACTATTCAAGTAGATATCCCAAGGGCAACTGCCAGCCCTCCCCGGTGCTTTCACAGCCTAGCCGGTGCTGCCTCTCTCTCCACCAGTGTGATCTCTGCTGTAGAGTTTCTTTCCAGACTGACGCTGCATTCCAAAAAGGCAGATACACAAACCCACACACAGACTGACGCAATTGATGGGAACGGCAAAACCGATGGACATAGAGCAATGCCTTTACCAGCGCCCATGTATACGTAACCACCACTTACGTAAACATGAACACAGCCCAGTCCTTTTCTCCCTTTCCGGGTGATCAGCAGTGGATGTTTTCTAGGGAAACATCAACACACCTGCACTCCCTACATTCGTATGAACAGCATCTTTACAGATTCCTCAACTAACAGGATGGAAATTCAGTCCATGTACTCTGTGTGGCTGGATGTCAAGCTCCTTACCCAGTCTTTGCTGCAAACCTTGGCCGTTTCCAGATCAGTGTCTCCAGGGTCATGAGAGCAGCCAGTTTCAAGTTCACTAGTGCGTTCTACACACACACACACACACAGAGAGAGGGATCGCACCAGTAGCTGGCCTAGGACACTTTGTGTTCCTAAATGCTCTCCCCGAGACCTCTAGTCCCCTATCACCTGTGTTCACTTCTTGCACCGCACCCACACCCTCCTCTCTGACCAGGCATGGTTTCAGCCCTTCTGAGGCGGCTCCTGCCCTTTGTGCCCCCCTTGACTGCCTGCAGCCTCATTTTGCCGGGCATGCAAGTCCTTGCCTTTGCACATGAGACTTTGCACTTGGTGTGACATGTCTTCCTTCCTTCCTCCTAGGCATTTGGAAAATACCTCCAGCCTTTTGAAAGAACAGATGTCATCCTCATAGCCATCGAGGCTGTGACGGATGCCAGCACTTCTGAGAAGGAAGGTGCCAGCAACATGCTGGATGAGGCCATGAAAGACCCAGCCTCCTGGCTGATGGATGTAAATGTCCTGTGGCTGGATTGCCCTGCCCTTCAGCCCTGTCAGGCCCTGTTCTGCCTTCCTCTCCATCCCTCCCTCCCAAAGCCAGCTGTCTTGGGCACCTGAAGCCACCCCAAGCCAGCAGAGAGGGATGGGAAGGGCAGCTGAGGAAATGGCTGCACTGCAGCGGCAGCACCATCCTCACTTGTGTCCCCTCCAGGTGCCAAAGATCTTCAGCTGTATCCATGAAAACCTGCAAAGCATCATCATGGCACCAGCCCTGCACAGCCTCGAATCTCTCATTCTTCTGAGGGCTAACAAGACCCCTGAGGAGCTAGTCAGGACACTGTTGAAAGTCGCTCCACGAGGAGACAGGTACTGGTCCTGACAGCCATGAGGCCTTGCTCCCGGGAATACCGCAGGACCTCCCCGAGGAGCAGGGCCCTCCATCCCAGCACGCTTCCCAGCTCGGGTGGGTCGGCCAGGCCCGCAGCAGCCAGAGCTGGCCGAGCCAGTCCAGAGCCCTGTCACCACGCTCTGCCAGCCCCACGGGGACACCACCTCAGCCCTCTCCTGCTGCCCAGGGCATTCCACCCGAGGGGCCGGGTCTGCGTCCTGCAGGGCTGACCCAGGCCGTGCTGCTGTGGCCGAGGCAGCCCTGCTGACAGAGCGCTCTGCCTTGCAGCACTGCCCTGGCCATGTGGGAGGTGATGTTCTCCGTGCCCCAGACTTTGGAGAACGTCTTGAAGGAGCTGTTGATCCAACTGCAGGACCGGGAGAACAGGCTTTTCTACACATACATGGAGGACACCTGCGTCCTTTGCCTAGCTCTGAGTTACCAGAAATAGCCCTGGTGCCCTTGTCTGCGCTGCCCATGAGAACCAGGAGTTGCACGCTGCGGGGAGCCCCACCAGCTCTGCCAGTCGCTCACTGCTGGGTTTGTTTCAGCTGCTGGCCTCCAGTGATTTGGAAGATGAGGATTTTGCTCCCATGTACCAAGTCTGGAACTTTCTGATGTATCCAAGCGTGGCAATGTTCTCCCTGGTGCTCACAGGTATGATCACGCTGTCACAGAGAGGAAAGATGGTGAGCAGGGCGCAGTCAAGGGGAGCCATGTTAGCATCCAGGGGCTGGGGCAGTGGGTAAGGTGGTGGCTTGGCCTTGGCTGGAAGCCAGGAGTCACTGCTCCAAGTGGCCTCCCTGCCGTGGTGGGTCCCAGTGGCTGCCTGGGGAGCTTTCCAGACACGGAACTTTTCATAAAAAGGAAGTTCTCTTTTGCATACAAGCAAGAAGAATGCAGGTCTTCCTGCCAGACCTTATGGAGCTCCTTCAGAATGAAAATGAAGATATGAAGATGAAGGCCCTGGTGGTCATCCAAAAACTAATGGGTCACCTGGAGAAGGCGGCGGCCAGCCCCATCGCTGTGCAGCTGGCGAAGAAGCTCCTGCCCCTCTTTGATGAGGTGAGGCTGATGGGGGAGCCCAAGCCCCGCAGGTGGGCACTGGGCAAGGACATCTACCCTTCAGCACAGGCCTGCGAGCCGTGCTCGGTGCAGAGTCTTCTTCTCTGCTTTCTGCCCCGGGCTCCTGTGGGACAGCTTCTGGGTTCTGCAGCCCGGCCCAGATTTTCCCTGGCAGCTGCTCCAAGAGCCGCGAGGGCTCCCCAGCTGTGCTGTGGGGCAGGACCAGACGTTCTCCCCAGACCCGGTGACAAGGGGCTGAGTCTGAGCCGGTGGGGCATGGCCTGGAGGCATTGCTGAGGAGCAGCCCCCGGTCTACTCCTCAGCCCGTCCGTGGGGAGCTCTTCCCCAGCATGGCTGGTGCCGCTGGTGGGGTGTGCTGGGTAGCTGGGAGAGCACTCTGAGGCACAGACACTGCCTGGAGGAGATCTCTGGAGTGGTCTTTTATGAGCTTGGGCACATTCAGCCATGGCTGCAGATCTGGGCCATGGCTCCCATGTGCAGAATCCAACCCTGGAGCATCTGCCCTGCCATCGTCCATGCTAACGCTTCTGCTCACTGTGGGCAGAGACCTGCTGTTGCTGAAGTCCTATTGTGCTTCTCCCTAACAGGAGCTCAGCCAGCTGAGAGAGCTCTCCATCAGCCTCTGCAGAGACCTGGTGAACACTGTGGTGAGGAAGAGCAAGAGGCAGATGAAGAAGAACGTGCAAATGGGCCTGCTCCCGCTGCTCTTTCACAGGAGCGACGAAATGCAGAGCGTGGCCAAGGTACAGCTGTCAAAGCTCAGCAGTGGTGCAGGGAAGAGAGCCCCAGACGTTTGGGCCAGGGCACGTCCCAACTTCCTAAGGGCGGGATTGCCCCAGGAACAAAGCCAAAAGGAGGGGGACGCCAGGTCTCCTTCCCCAGGCCATGGTGCCATGTCCCAGCTTCTGCTGTTCTGCAGGCCTCCAGGGAAGCCCTCCTGGCTGCGGCAGAGCTCCTCAGGTGGAACCAGCTTAGGCATCTGGTGTGGAGCCAGCACACTTGGAGGATTGGCGTGTGCTTGGTGAGGACAACTCCCAAGCCCCATGGCCCAGGCTGGGTGAGGTTTTTCCCCTGGTCTCTGCAATGGGGGGTACTGGACGAGGGCCTGCTCCGGCCGGCTGGGGAGGCTCTGCGATGCGGCCATACCCTTGTGCTCTCTGCAGCTGACGCGGGACAGGAGCAGGGCTGAGGAGTAGCTGGATCAGAGCCTGCCGTACCTGCAGGATGCTCAGGCCAGCTTGCGAGATGCGGCCGTCAGGTTCATCGGTGAGCCACCGCCCCCGGTCCCTCTTTTGGCAGCCTGGCACCAGGGCACTCTCCTTCCCGGGGGTCACCTGCTGAGGGGGGGAGTGCGTCCAGCCCAGCGGGCAGGGCTGGGGGCCGTGCTGCTGGGAGCGTGCTGGGGAGTGCGGGCTCTGACAGGAACTCTGTGCCTAGGGCTTGCTGCGCGGCACCTGAGGGACCAGCTTGGGGAGAAGCTGTGTGAAGTCTGCGATGGTGAGTGGGGGCAGCACTGGTGGGGCTGGCACAGACTGGGGACGGATGCTGCCATGCTTTGCCCTGCTCCAGGGAAATGCTTCTGAGACAGGGGAACATCTCAGGGGCGATTGGAGCAGCAACTTCCAGCTGATCCCTGTGTCCCACCCTCTCTTCCCGGCCAGGGAAAGAGAAGGGTGGGCCTGGCTTGCTCTGGAGGGGATGCCTGGGGGTCTCTGCAGACAGTGGGCTTTCATCTCATCTCTTTCTGTCGCAGCCCTCAAGCGCTTGGAGAAAGGCACCGACCCCTCAGTCCGCTGCGTTGCATCTCAGACCATCCACATCCTGCCATCTGCAAGGCAGCAGCCAACATGGCGACGGACCCTGCGAGCGCTGTGCTGCTGGCCCTGCAAAGCCAGGGAGAGGCCAGGCTCCCCTGGGAGAAACGGCTGCCTTGGATTAAAGACGGATCCACAAGCCCAGTCCCCGGGTGTCCTTCGCACGGGGAGCAACCGTGCTGAGCAGACAGGCTCGTTCCTGGCCTCTCCCACTGCCTGCAGGACATCTCATCCCTCAGCACACCCTGGCCGCCACCTTGTTTGACAAGTTTATCCCTCAGCTCGGCTTCCCCCAAAAGTAGCTGGGTTTGTTCCCCCCCCGGGGAAGTCTCTTCTTTAGCGGGGCAGGGGGCAGAGGGGAAATGGCAGCCCCCAGAGGAAGCAGGGTTGCCTGGAGAGCGTCCCAATGCCGTCACTTCCCAGTAGCTCACAACAGCACAGCGAACGCTGACTCCAGGTGTCCTTGCAGCAAAGCCCCAGCTGCCCCACTGGACAACAAAAACACAGATGGGAGGAGGAGGAGAGACGCTTTAGGCAGCCTGCCTCCTCCCCAGACACTCCCGGGCACGGAAAGGCACCTGCCCACTGCCAAGCCAACGAGCCTTCACTCGTGCCGCAGCGCAGACGTGGCCACCTACTGTGTGCTCTGGGCTGGCGCAGCCTTGCCCTGAGCCGGGGGAAGGTTCTCTGTGCCTCAGTCCAGAGTCCTGACCTAGAAAGCCTCATTTTTGGGGCTGAAATCCTCATTTTTTGGGTCCAAACCTGTATTTTATGACCCACAGCCTTGTATTTCCCTCTCCCACACCCACTGCATCCCAAGGAGGGGAACAGAGCTGGTGATGGGGCTGGAAGGAATGTCCTGCGAGGAGCGGCTGAGGACTCCAGGTTTGTCTGGTTTGGAGAAATGGAGACTGAGGGGTGACTGCAGCGCTCTCCACATCTTCCCGAGGAGGGGACGTGAGAGGGAGGGGCTGAGCTCTGCTCCTGGGGTCCAGGGACAGGACTCATGGGAACGGCTCAGAGCTGCGTCAAGGCAGGTTCAGCTGGGCACGAGGATCCGTTTGTGCACCGAGACGGCGGCCGGGCGCTGGGACAGGCTGCCTGAGAGGCGGTCGGTGCCCCCGGCCCGTCCGTGCCCAGGAGCCCTTTGGGCAGTGCCCTCCATGCTCTGCTGTCAGGCCGGGCCAGCCCTGCAGGGCGGGCGGTTGGACGGGGCGATGGCTGCCGCTCCCTCCCCAGCGGAAGCTCCCTGCTCTGCCGTGCCCACAGGGTCACCGGGAGCACCCAGCCCACCCTGTGGAGTTCATCACCACATCGCCTGGGAGCAGGGCAGGGACCGGAGGAGGGGAGAGCGGCCCCTCAGGCAGCCAATAGCGGAGAGCAGCACCTCAGGGGAGGGTGGGCCCCACAGCATGGCAGAGCGACAGCCCAGGTAGCCAATCAGAGGTCACATTTCAAATGAAGGGCAGGCACCCAGCAGGGCAGTCTGAACACAAGGGGGCCAATCAGAGGCAGCGTCACCTCAGGGGAGGGTGGGCACTGCATCTGGGCAGAGTGACAGCCCAGATAGCCCGTCAGAGGTCATCACCTCAGGGGAAGGATGGGCACCCAGCAGGGCAGCCTGAACACCTGTGGGCCAATCAGAGGCAATATCACCTCAGGGGAGGGTGGGCACTGCATCTGAGCAGACTGACAGCCCAGGCAGCCAATGGCAGGTCTTCACCTCAGGTGAAGGGCGGGCGCTGCAGCCCAGCAGCCCGACCACCTGGGGGACAATCAGAGGCAGCCGCACCTCAGGGCAGGAGACTGACAGCCTCCCGACCTCTGCCAGCCCAGACTACTTGGGAAGGAGGCGGGCCCTGCTTGCAGCCAGGCCCAGCTTCACCATGACTCTCGTGGGGCCTGCCCCGAGGTGGAGCAGCCGGTGGACAAGGCCCGGGGCCCCTCTTCCCCCCCTCCAGCGCTCCTCTCACTGCTTTCAAATCCCAAGACACAAACCTCCCACACCAATTGCCCCAGCACCTACAGAGATGAAAACACGGCGCAAATCTCACAGCCAAGGCCAGCAAGTGCTTTTAATGCCGGCTTTGGCTTTTCCGCCAGTCCCCACCGCAGTGCCCTGAGTGTTTGCCCGGCCCGCATCTCTAGGGCACTAAAACCCTCCTCCTCCTCCTTCTCCTTCTCCTTCTCCTCCCTGCTGAGGAGTCGTATTCCGTGGTGTCCATAAACTGGCTGCGGAGATCACAGCTCCGCCGCGGGGAGCTGTTCCACTCTCTCTGCCTCAGCAGCGTTTGCTTCCGAGCAGCCCTGGATACGGGAGCCCGCCCGGAGCAGACATTGGCGCGCCCTGCAGCTGCATCATCCTCTGGGGCTTGGTCACGATGTGGAGGACCTGCTCTCCACCTCCTGGTTCTCCTCGCTGAGCGGTGGCAGTCCATGTACTCCATGAATCGGCTGCGCAGACCATAGCCCCGCTCCAGGGACCTGCTCTGCTCTCTCTGCCTTGGCAGGGTTTGCTCCAAAGCAGCGCTGGGTGTGGGAGCAAACTGGGAGCTGCCATCGGAAGGCCCCGCAGCTGCCTCGTCCCTGGCAGCGTGGACACGACTTGGAGGAGCAGTTCTTCTCCTCCCTCTTGAGTGCTCGTAGTCCGTGGTGTCCACAAGCCAGCTGCGGACATCCCAGCCCCACTGCGGGGATCTGCTCCGGGCCCTCTCCCTGGCACCGCTCCTCTGGCCACGGGCAGCAGGGATGTGTCTGTGCTCCTCTTTGCTGCTGTCCTGTGTCCCGCTGTGCAGCATACAGTCACATGGCTGACTGCAGTCCAAGCACGCAGCTGTCCTTCTGAACAGCAGCCTCGCACAGCTGCAGAAGAAGCGGTGAAAGCATGAGCCCACTCTGGAGGTGATGCTTAGGCTGCTTGGCCTGATGGGGCACAGCCAGCCTGAAGACACCTCCCGTGCGCCTGCCCCGGTGAGCTGGCTGGGGCTGGCTGGTGCAGAGGAGCTGCTCTCCTCTGGAGAGTCCTCCGTGCCCACCGCCACGTCCTGCAAAGGGAGAAGTGAAAAGGTGAAAAGGTCTTCCTGAAAGGACCAGCCCAGTGGGGAACAGTGGGGAACCCCCAGAAGCTCTGTCAGGGGACAGCTCAGGGCCTCCCAAAGGCTCTCCCGGATGGCTGCAAAGGCAGAAAGGCCAACGGCAGACAAATGGGACAGATCTCTGTGGGATGATCTGGGAGGCAGAAGCGTTGCAGCTGTGAAGCCACCTGCAGTGTGTGAGGGAAAACAGAGCAAGTCCTGCATTCCAGAAAGCAATCCGCCGTCCATCTTGTGCCCTGACACACCCCCCCAGAGTTACCTTAGTCCGACGAGGCAGACCCTGTCGCCTCACAGAACCCACCTGCTTGCTGCCAGCTGCCCACCAGCTGAGGAAAGCCTGAGCATATGATGTTGCCGGTGAAGGAGAAGTCCTTTCTCCAGCTCTCAAATCGGAGCACCCGGAGAAAAATAAAAGAGTCATCTGCATTTAGA
The DNA here is from genome assembly GCF_030867145.1 of Opisthocomus hoazin. Lineage (NCBI taxonomy): Eukaryota > Metazoa > Chordata > Aves > Opisthocomiformes > Opisthocomidae > Opisthocomus > Opisthocomus hoazin. The sequence goes on along the minus strand of NC_134447.1, from coordinate 185,093 downwards.
GCTTCTCTTGCAGCCTCCCCTGGGGTTCAGTCATTTTCTTGGAGCAGTTTCCATGACAAAGAGCAGGGGTAACCAAGACTACCAATGGGAAATTCGATTGGGGTCTGCCCACCAGGGCTGATCCCATTAGAGCAAGACCGTGTCTTTACTCCCCTTATGGCCTCCATTTCACAGAATCATAGAATCATCAAATGGTTTGGGTCAGAAGGAATCATCCAGATCCAACCCCCTGCCACGGGCAGGGACAGCTCCCACTCGATCAGGTTATTGAAAGCCCTGTCCAGCCTGGCCTGGGACACTTCCAGGGAGAGGCATCCACAGCTGCTCTGGACAACCTCTGCAAGTGTCTCACCACCCTCACCTTAAAGAACATCTTCCTAACATCTGACTGAAACCTGCCCTCATTCAATTTGAAACCGTTACCCCTCGTCCTATCACTATGCTTCCTGATAAAGAGTCCCTTCCCATCTTTCCCGTAGGCCCCCTGCAAGTCTCTTCTCCACACTGGCCGGCTGCAGACAGCAGACAAGGAGTAGAATGCTGCAGGGCAGCAGCCTACAGCCCAGGAAGGACAGATGACTGACGTGGGGTATGTCAGAGTCAAGAGAACTGAGTGATGCTGGCAGTAATTCTCTTCTGTGAGAGAAAGGGAAACACTCGGAGGATGAGGAGAACACCAGCAAAACCAGGGAAGGAAACAAATTCTAAACAGATGTCATTACTTGTTATTACCTGACATAAAACAGCAGATAAGCTTGCTGCCTGAGGACTTTCTTGATGTCACAAAGAACCACAGACGTGTCGTCCATCATGTACCATAGCACATTGCTGGCCTGCAAAGAAGGGATATCTGGAGACGAACTGCATGGCTTCTGAACAGAAATCCGGCAAAAAACTGCAGAACCATGAGTACCTCAAAACAAATCCAATCCAGACCGTAAGGAGACCTTCTCTCGCCAAGCATCTTGGTTGCCAGTAACACTGCCGTCTCTTCCCCAGCACACGTTTTTCCCTTGTTAGGAAGGAAGTTGCTCTTTACCTTTGCATAGCAGAAATAGTGTCCTGCACGCCACCGCTGTGTAGCAGGACAGCATATAAGGAGTATAGCAGAGGTTCTCCAGGGATCTGAGACGTGTATGGGCGAAGATCCAAGTAATCGGGATATTCCACAATCTGTGGAGAGACCGAGGGGTCTCAGAAATGATCGTGACATACTGCAGGACAGAGCCTTCCAAGACTAAAGGCTGGAGGTGTAGAAAGAAATCTTTGGGGATCACAGCAACTTGCTTTTCCCTAAAGCAACGTGTAATGCTTTGGGTGGCAGGAAACTGCTCTCGGCCAAAAGAGCTCTGCTGGAGCAGAGGACATGCTTGTCTTCCCACAGGAACTCTGCTCTCCACGGCAAGGAACGGGAAAAAACAAACATGACCAACTTGTGAAAGAGAGGACTGCTTTGGGAAATCTCCTGCTCCAGGCAGAGAAAGTTGCACCCCAACTGCGCACACAGTTGATCACCACAGCCCCCAAACAGCAAGTGCAGAGGGGACGTGCCTAGGTGGGAAGCAGCTCGGGGTATGAGAGCCCTGCTGAGCGACTCTTGCCCTTTGTGCCCCCCTTGACTGCCTGCAGCCTCATTTTGCCGGGCGTGGAAATCCTTGACTTGCACACGAGAGTGAATTGGACTCAGAAACGGTTAACTGTGAAAGTTGGCAAATTTATTTCAAGAACTAAGTCAGCTTCAGCATTTGTGTGCACTCAGAGGAGAGCGGGCAGCACAGAGCAGGCCTTTGATGCTGAGGCTGCCTTTGGAGCAGCAGGCATTGCCCCAGAAGGAAATGGTGGTGGTCCAGTGCAGCCTGCGCTGGCTCCAGTTGATCCTACTGCTCAAGCCGTTTTCCCCCTGAGGAACGGCAGGAGCTCCTTTAGCACATTAAAGAATTGCAGCAGCTTCTGGCGTGGAAATGGGCAGGGGCTAATGCTGCCCGATTGTGTTGGTGTTGGCCTCGGCCTTGGCCTCGGCCTTGGCCTTGGCCTCTGAAAGGGGGTTGAGGTGGAGACTGGCTGTGGCGCTGGAGTAGGCCTTAGTGCTGGGCGCAGTCCCATCTGTCGCAGGATCCAGTGGTGGAAGTGCTGAGTGGAGGTGTAGACTCCAGGCTGGTTTGGTCTGGCACAGCCTCTCCCCCAGCTGGTCACTCCAACAAGCCAGAAGGAGTTGTTGGTGTTATCTTTGCAGACCAGAGGACCACCGCTGTCACCCTGCAGCGGAGGAGAGAGGGTTAAGGTGGTGTTGGGTGGCCCCTGTCAGCACTCTGGCTGGCTGCTTCTCTCCCGCAGCACCTGTCAGAGCTGTCCTCACTGCACAGAAAGGCTCTGCTCAGGTGCTGGAGCCTACAGAAGCTTGTCTGGGAGCGGGTCGTGGGCCAGTAAGGTAGGGCTCTCTCTCTCCTCTTTGCACAGCCATCCTGGATGTGTGGAAGGAGGATGTTGCAGGACTGGGCTCTGGAGCTGTGGGCTGCCAAGAGCACTAGATGGGCTTTGTGGGCAGAGAGCCAGGCCTGTGGGACAAGGGCGGCCCTGGGCAAGTACCGGCATCTGCGCAAGGGGAGGAGAGCCCCAAGAGTGGAGGGGCCCCAGCAGTGGCAGGGTGACTTGCCAGGCAAAGCACGCGCTGGGGAAGGTTGGGGCGGTTGCGACAGGGCTGCCTGTGCTGTTGGGGCTGGACTTGTAGCACTCTCCCACCTGGCAGGTGTCGATGCCGCCCTGCGGATAGCCAGCACACAAGTTGTGGCTGTGGATGGCCCCTCCGTACCAGCGGCTGCTGTTGCAGAGCTTGACATCGATGAGGCGGACCTTGGCCTCCTGCAGGACATCACTTGGTCCCCCAGCTGTCAGCACAGAAAGGAGTTAACAGCCAGCAGCTCGCTGCCAGTTCTGCCCCCCGCCACTCCACCGCCCCCTCGCGTCTGGGTGAACCCCTGCCCTAGGGCTGGGCTTTGCGTCTCCAGAGGCACGGTGCCGGTCTCTCCCTTCTCTCTTGCTTTGGGTAATGGACCAGGCCCACCTCTCCACCGGCATGCATCCCGCAGCCCGACCCTGGCTTTCGCCTCTGCTGTCAGGAAGCCCACCCCGCCTCCCCAGTGTGCCCGGCCTGCGCTCAGGACACCACTCCCTTTTGGGAACTCACCTCTTGCAGTCGTGGAACCCCAGCCACTGACGTAGCAGCTTCTCAGCTGCGACACTCTCAGCGAGGCGTCGGGCACACAGGCAAGCTGCACGTAGTAGCCGCACTGGACAGGCTGGTCCAATTCCAGCAAGGCAATGTCGTTCCTCTGTGTGATATTGCTGTAGTGCTCGTGAACCAGCAGCCGCTTAATAGTGCGCACTTGGGCCTCAGGGCCCAGCTGAGTCAACTGGGTGGCCCCGATCACCACGCGCCACAGGGTGAGGTGCCTGCAAGGCAGGTGGAGAGAGGCGTCAGAGGAAGCGCAGCCAAGTGCTGCAGCAGCCCAGCAGTTGCCTGCCTTCTGCTGCACAGGGCAGAGAGGAAGGCAGCGCTACGGAGGGTGCGACTGCCCTAGCACGCCTTGGGCACAAGGAGTGTCGAGCGGGAGGCCGCTCGGAAGCCGTGGCGTGAGCCCAGCCCTCTCCCGAGCAGTGTCTCGGCTGGGCTTGGCAGTGCTCAGGCACTGGGCGCGCTGCAAGGAAGCGGCATGGCAGTAGCACGTGGTGCTGTGCACCGGGCAGCTGCTAGTGCTGTGGGGCTGTTCCCTGGTCCTCCTTACCTGGCCGTGACGAAACAGTGGGCTGCGGTGAGCACCCACTGTGGGCTGATGAGCGACCCTCCGCAGACGTGCCCCGTGCCTGTTACGCTGGGCTCCTGGATGCTGACGATCCAGGGCCAGGCCCCTGGCTGGGCATTGGTGCCACCCACGACGCGTGACATGCCGTAGTCAGCAGCCATGGGCCGGAGTCCGCAGGACCCTCTGTAAGCAGAAACTCATGAATGTCCTGCTCGGTGGTTTGCTGCTCTTCAGGCTGAAGGTCAGCCCCCTTCCCCCGCCCACTCCCACCAGGCGCTGCATGGACAGCAGGCTCGGGGAACCCTGTGGGGCATGCCGTCCATCTGCCCCTGTTTCTGCTTCAGCCCCGTAGACGAGCTGTGCCAGCAGCCAGGCTGCTGGCAAGGAACTGAGGCTCCCACATGGCGTTCGGGAAGCTTAGGTGTGGCCACGGGGGACAAGCGAGCACCCGCCAGTCAACCCCACAAGGGCTGCCCCAGCTGCCTCCCAGAGCCTCGGGCCGCTTACCCACAGCTGTTCCACATGCCATGTGCCGGCCAGCACGTGGCCAGCAGGACGAGAACGGGGAGCAAATTCATGGCTGCCAGTGGCACGTAGCAGCTGCAAGAAGGGAGAGCTGGTGGCCAGCAGTGCAGCAGCCGACGTAGTGCCCGCAGGAGTCCCGCTGCCCAGGGAACCCTTGGCCCCGTGGCTGATGTCACAGAGTGGCTGGTTCCGCGTGCTGGGCACGGTGGATTCTAGGCGGGGGTAGGAAACATGGACGGTTCCGAGCAGGAGGGGAGGCAGAAGCTGGGCTCGGACACCCCCAGCACACCCCCGCTGAATGCTCTGCTTGCGGGACGAGGCTCTGCAGACCTCGTGGCAGGCAGCAGCGCCTGCCTCCCAGTGCTGCCTGCTAACAGCTAGCCGGGAAAACCAAGTGTGGCACTGTAGCCTCTTTGGGAAGTCCACTGCCACCCCGCTCTGCACAGCCGCTTGCCACCAGGTCCTTCCCAAGGAAACTTACACCGGAGAACGCAACTACTACAGGCAGTAGGCACCTGTTTGGGGGCTGCAGAGCCAAGGGGGCTTACAGCCACGGCAGGCAAGCACGGATTTGCAAGGCAAAGAAGCCAAGCCTACCCAAGCAGTGTCAATCTTCCTGCACAAGCACAGTGAAACACAGATGGAGCATAAGGGCAGTGGGGAGTTTCGCTTAAAAAGGCCCGACTGGAGGGAGAGGCAGGACTACTACTGCCAACAGTGTCTGGGTCATGCGGACACACAGCAAAAATGAGAGGCAGGTGCCTGGAAAACATTCCTCGTTGCCGCACAGCAAGGGAACTGACGTGTTGTAAGCTGCAAAGCATTTTTCATTTATAGCGCATCAGAATCCATCTCTAATTTACTCAGGCACCGTGGAGAAACCAACAAGAACTCTGCTGGCTTTTCGGGGAGGACTCTCCTAGCGTCGTGAGGTGGCCTTGACGGCTAAATGGGGCTCTGGTCTCCTGTTTCGGTTTCAGCTGCCGCCGGCAACAAAATCGCCACGCGGCCGCCCCTCCCCCCGCCGGCGTGCGGAGGAGAATGGAAAGAAAAAGGCAGAAACCGGTGGGTCGGGATAAAGGCAGTTTAACAGAACAGCAGACAGAGGGAAAACAGGAACAACAACGATACAAATAAGGAGAAAACACAACCACGAACCGTACAACAGCCGCTCTCCCGAAACCGGACCGGCGCTGCGCCCGCCCAAGCCCCGAGTGCCTTCCCGCCGCGCCGCCCCCCCCCACCGGAACCCAGCGTGACGTCACATGGTATGGAATACCGGGCTCTGTTTGTCCAGGTGGGGTCAGCCCCCACCCCCCGGCTGTGCCCCTTCCTGGATTCCAGTGACATTATCCACCCCTTATTCCATACCATCTACGTCATGCCCAGGTCCCCCATTGTCCAGTTGATCACCACCACTTCTCCTGTCTCCAGATATCATTCCCTTAGTCTATGGATCATCACTCTAAAGTGTCCATTGAGTTCATTTAATCCATGACTTCGGGCTCCATCTGTCGTTACGGTCTTCCGTGGCAGGGGAGGTGATGTGTGGTGATGGGCGGTCACTTGCTGCATCCGGAGCTCACGGCTGATGTATCTGGTGCGGCCCGTGCCCACAGTCTGCAGGAGATGTTGATCTTGATGAAGTTGCTGGATGCCAGTTGTTGAAAAACCAGGTCCAGTTCCATCATTGCTGTGCTCTGCTAGGTTTTCATCGAAAAAGTCCATCCTTCTTTAATCTGGACGATTCTTACTATGCGACTACTGGTACAAAATATAACAATTATAACAGTGATAACAGACAGTGACAGGGTTATTTAACAACTAACTTTATACAATTTATTTATGGACTATTCTCGCCCAAAATCAAATCCCCATGAGGTACACATCGGACTTCCCCATCCTTCCACATCACCCACCAGCTGCACCCAGGTCCTTCACCAAAAGCAATCCCGCGGACGGGCTTGCCTTTGCCCGAGGCAGGACTAACCCAAACCGTCTTCCCCAACATGTTCCACATGTGCACTACAGGGACTTTATCCCCTTCTACGGGGCGCTGAGGTTTTGACTGGGCAGGACCAGCCCGGTTGGTGGACCCTCTGGTGTTAACCAACCAGGTGGCCTTTGCTAAATGGGTATCCCAATTTTTGAAAGTCCCACCCCCCATTGCCCTCAAAGTGGTTTTTAGCAGCCCATTGTAACGTTCGATCTTTCCAGAGGCTGGTGCATGGTAGGGGATGTGATACACCCACTCAATACTGTGTTCTTTGGCCCAGGTGTCTATGAGGCTGTTGCGAAAGTGAGTCCCGTTGTCCGACTCGATTCTTTCGGGAGTGCCATGTCGCCACAGGACTTGATTTTCCAGGCCCAGGATGGTATTCCGGGCGGTGGCATGGGGCACAGGGTAGGTTTCCAGCCATCCGGTGGTGGCCTCCACCATTGTGAGTACATAGCACTTGCCTTGGCGGGTTTGTGGCAGTGTGATGTAGTCAATCTGCCAAGCCTCCCCATATTTATATTTTAGCCATCGTCCTCCATACCACTGAGGCTTTACCCGCTTGGCTTGCTTGATTGCAGCGCATGTCTCACATTCATGGATAACCTGTGCAATAGTGTCCATGGTCAAGTCCACCCCTCGGTCACGAGCCCATCTGTATGTCGCGCCTCTTCCTTGGTGGCCCGAGGTGTCATGGGCCCACCGAGCCATAAACAGTTCACCCTTATGTTGCCAGTCCAGATCCACCTGAGCCACTTCAATCTTAGCAGCCTGATCTACCTGGTGGTTGTTTTGATGTTCTTCAGTGGCCCGACTCTTAGGGACGTGGGCGTCCACGTGACGGACTTTTACAACCAACTGCTCTAGCCGGGCAGCAATATCTTGCCACAATGGGGCAGCCCAGATAGGTTTGCCTCTGCGCTGCCAATTGTTCTTCTTCCGTTTCTGCAGCCACCCCCACAAGGCATTGGCCACCATCCAAGAGTCGGTGTAAAGATAGAGCACTGGCCACTTCTCTCGACTGGCAATGTCTAAAGCCAGCTGGATGGCTTTCACCTCTGCAAACTGGCTCGACTCACCTTCTCCCTCGGCAGTTTCCGCGACTTGTGGTGTAGGGCTCCATACAGCAGCCTTCCACCTCCGCTGCTTCCCCACAATGCGACAGGACCCATCCGTGAACAGGGCATACTGTTTCTTATCTTCTGGCAGCTGGTTATACAGTGGGGCCTCTTCAGCACGTGTCACCTCCTCTTCTGGTGATGCTCCAAAATCTTTGCCTTCTGGCCAGTCCATGATTACCTCCAGAATTCCTGGGTGACTGGGGTTTCCCATTCGGGCGCGCTGGGTGATCAGCGTGACCCACTTACTCCACGTAGCATCGGTGGCATGATGCGTAGAGGGGACCCTCTCTTTGAACATCCAGCCCAGGACCGGCAACCGTGGTGCTAGGAGGAGCTGTGCTTCAGTGCCGACCACTTCTGAAGCAGCTCCAACGCCTTCAGATGCTGCCAGAATCTCTTTATCAGTGGGAGTATAGCGGGCCTCGGATCCTTTGTATCCCCGGCTCCAAAACCCCAGGGGTCGACCTCGAGTCTCCCCTGGTGCTTTCTGCCAGAGACTCCAGGTTGGGCCATTCTCCCCGGCTGCGGTGTAGAGCACATTTTTAACATCTTGCCCTGACCAGACTGGACCAAGGGCTACGGCATGAACTATCTCCCGTTTCATTTGTTCAAATGCCTGTCGTTGCTCAGGGCCCCATTCAAAATCATTCTTCTTCCGGGTCATGTGGTACAGAGGACTTACAATCTGGCTGTAATTTGGGATGTGCATCCTCCAAAAACCCACAACACCCAGGAAGGCCTGTGCTTCCTTTTTGCTGGTTGGTGGAGACATAGCTGCTATTTTGTTGATGACATCCATTGGGATTTGACGGCACCCATCCTACCATTTTATTCCCCAAAACTGGATCTCTTGCGCAGGTCCCTTGACTTCGCTTAATGGCGAAACCGGCTTTCAGAAGGATCTGAACTATTTTCTCCCCTTTCTCAAAAACTTCCTCCGCTGTGTCACCCCATACAATGATGTCATCAATGTACTGCAGATGTTCTGGAGCTTCACCCTTTTCCAGTGCAGTCTGGATTAGTCCATGGCAAACGGTGGGACTGTGTTTCCACCCCGGGGCAGTCGATTCCAGGTGTACTGGATGCCCCTCCAGGTGAAAGCAAACTGTGGCCTGCACTCTGCTGCCAAAGGGATGGAGAAGAATGCATTAGCGATGTCAATTGTCGCGTACCACTTGGCTGCCTTTAACTCCAGCTGATATTGAAGTTCTAGCATGTCTGGCACGGCAGCACTCAGCGGTGGTGTGACTTCATTCAGGCCACGGTAGTCTATTGTCAGTCTCCACTCTCCAGTAGATTTTCTCACTGGCCATATGGGACTATTAAAGGGTGAGCGAGTTTTGCTGATCACTCCTTGACTCTCCAGTTGACGGACCAGCTGATGAATGGGGAGAAGGGAGTCTTGGTTGGTATAATATTGTCGCCGGTGCACCGTTGTGGTTCGCACAGATTGGCACCTGTTGTTCTTCAACCCTCAGCAGCCTCACAATGGAAGGATCCTCTGAGAGACCAGGCAAAATGGACAGCTGTTGAATTTCTCCTGTCTCCAAAGCAGCTATGCCAAAAGTCCACCGATACCCCTTTGGGTTCTTGAAATACCCTCTCCTAAGATAGTCTATACCAAGGATTCATGGAGCCTCGGGGCCTGTTACAATGGGGTGCTTCTGCCAGTCCTGCCCAGCGAGGCTCACTTCAGCCTCCAGTACACTCAGCTCTTGGGACACCCCTGTCACTCCAGAAATGCAAATGGACTCTGACCCTTTGAACTCTGATGGCATTAAAGTACACTGTGCAACAGTGTCCACTAGAGCTTTATACTCCTGTGGATCTGACGTGCCAGGCCATCGAATCCACACCGTCCAATAAATGTGGTTGTCCCTTTCCTCCACCTGGCTGGAGGTAGGGCCCCTCTAATCCTGGTCAGATAATTTGCTGCTCACTTGCTGCAGAAATGACTTAGAAGTCCCTTCAAGAAGATCAGATGTAAGATCAGGATTTCTACTCTGTCTGGAGAGCTCACCGTTGGAAACTGGAGTGGCATTTTTCCTAGAAGAATCGTCTTTTGTGACAGTTTTTCCTTTCAACATGTGCACGTGTGCCTCTAGGATCGAGGCAGGTTTTCCATCCCACTTCCTCATGTCCTCTCCGTGGTCACGCAGGTAAGACCACAGTGTGCCGCATGGTGTGTACCCTCTATATCCGCTCTCTTGAGCAGAGAAACACTTGCTCCTAATAGCTAAGATGCTGGTCCTGACAGGTGGGGAGTAGAACATGCTCTCTTTGATTTGCTGGACTTCCCAGGACAGTTTCTCCACAGCTGAGACAGTGAGGACGAGAGACTTTCTTCATATTGCTGCAGTCAGACAGCCACCTCACCCACCTTTGGTGCCTCTTCACCTTCCTAGTCCATTGCTGCCAATGAGTTGGCATGGGATGACAGTGCGCTCCGTATAAACTTCCTGAATATGTGTTGTGTGCACTGTACTTCATCTGGCTCTGTGGGTAACTATGCATTGTCTGGGTCATAGTAAACCAGCTCCCGCACAGACACTTCCCTCAGCTACTGGATACCTCCCTCCATGGTGGTCCACTTGGCTGGATAACCTACAACATCCTCACTGAAGGGGCACTTTTCCCTCATGACTGACAGAAGTCACGTCCAGAGGCTGAAGGCTAATGTCTTTTTTTCGGTCAGCTTGTTTAATGGCCCCTTCCCTGGCCAGGGTTCCCAGCTGCTTGGCTTCCCTGTCCTCTAATTCCAAGTTACTGACCTGGTTTTTCCAGCACTAGAGCAGCCATGTAAGCATGTGCTCACCTGAATGTCAGCTGAAACCTTTTTGCGTATCTCACAGCTCTCTCAGGGATAGGATTCGGGTGACTATCTCTGGTTCTGCCTCTTCCTGCTGTTGTCCTGATGGCGCTGATTCATCGTCATGCCTTACTAGGTGGGTTGGTTTTCTGGTTCTGCTGCAGTGCCTGTTACAGGGGTTGGGGTAACTGCAGTGCTTGTCAGGAGGCTTGGAGTAGTCACAGTTTTCCCTGTCTTCCCGCTGTGGGTGCTGCATAGTACCAAGCAGTGTTTGGAAGATACTGGCCAGGGCCAAGCACACTGCGGTAATTTTCTGCTCTGTGGAATAGCCACAGCATTTTCCTTTCAAACATTGTGTCACTTTGTTAGGGTCCTGTAATTATTCAGGAGTGACATTCCAAACTATTCAAAGTGAGAAGTTCTCCTGATGCCTGCCTGTATTCTCCCACATCCCATGCCACCCCTGACTATCCAGCCTTGGGTTAGATCTCTGGGTGGTACTCTAAAAAAATATTTTTTTGGACCCAAAACAAGACCTCAAATTCATTTGAGAAACTTAGCAAAAAGTTGTGACTAGCTTGAAGGAGAATAGGGAGGTGAAAGAGCAGAGTGAAGTGTTCCCCCTGTCTTCCCTACAAAGTGGGTATGATTATTAATAAATTCCAAGAGATGGTGCCCAAGGTACGGGCATGAGAGCAATACCACAGTCAGATACCAGGCTAAAATCATGCCCAGTGCTGTTATCATATCACGAGTCGGTAATACACAGTATGGCAAAATGATAATCCTGATCCTTTCCCAGATATGAGAAACATCGCCACAGGGAATACATACAGCCAGTAAAGATCTGCGTAACACAACCATGTGACCAAACAAAGCAACATTGTGATCAGCGACAATATATCTAATATAATAAATGCGTATAGCAAATGATAACACGTTTGGTTTAACACATTCTGGTCAGATCTGCCATTATCCCAACCCTTTGTGCCCCATGTCAGGCATCAAAAAGGCATGTGGTGATCTAGCCATGGCTGGCAAGAAACCTACAAGGCCCCTCACTCACTCCTCTCCCCACGATGGGATGGGGAGGTCAGTCAAAAGAAAAAGGCAAAACTCATGGGCTGGGATAAAGACAGATTATAAGAACCACAAAGGAAGAGGAGAACAACGGCAACAACACTCATAAAAAGAATATACAAAGCAAGGGATACACAGTGCCGTGTTCTCACTGCCCTATGTGCAGCCCAGTCCTGCGCAGCCATTCCCCTCCCCATTCACCTCCCACAGTTATATAGTGATCATGACATGACATGGTACGGAATGTCCCTTTAGCTGGTTTGTGTCAGCATTCCTGGCTGTGGCCTCTCCCAGCTTCCTGTGGGGAACAATTGTATCCTACCCTAATCCAGGACATACCACATTCTGGGTTTCTGTTCTGTGAGCTGGAAGAGCACTCAGCTCCCTCCCTCACCTGCCACAAACCCACAGGACATGGGATTCCCCTTGCCTCAGGTCAGGTGGGAACAAAACAGGAGGCAGTTGCATGTGTGCTGCTTGTGTCCGTTCCCATGGTAATCACTGGGGACGGAGGGCAGGAGTGAGCTGCCTGGACAGAAACCCCTGGTAACATGTGAAGTGCCAGAGGTGGCCCAAGACATGTGCAGGTAACTGCAAGTGCTAATGGAGCAATGGTGAGAATGAGGACAGCATCTGGGGGCATCATCTTTCACATTGGAGGGGAATCCCCTTGTTCAAATCACCACCTCGATCAGGGGAAGGGTTTGTGAGACACATGGTAGTGGAGGGAGTTAACGGTGCTTATGTAGCTGTCAGTGTGTTACAGGCAGGGTGAAAATCTGAAATAAAGGGGGAAGGAAGCATCTTGATTAAGTCAGAATAGGTTGGTTTTTATTTTGAGACAGAAGAAGAGGACAGATTTGCTGTTTAGTGCTGGGATACGGAGAGAAATAGAGGTTCCATGAAGTCTGGTACTGTAATACCTTGAATGCTGGAAGACAATCAGAAGGCTATCTGTTCCCCAGGGCTCAGCTGTGGTCCAGAATGGTTTAACATCTTTATCAACGATCAACACAAGGTACTGAGTGCACTCTCAGTAACTTTGAAGGCAGCACCAAGTTGGGCAGGTGTGTTGATCTGTTTGAGGGTAGGAAGGTTTACAGAGGGATCTGGACAGGCTTCATCAATGGGCCAAGGCCAGCTGTATGAGGTGCAACAAGACTCAGTGCCAGGTCCTGTACTTGGATCACAACAACCCCATGCAACGCTATAGGCTTGGGGAAGACTGCCTACAAAGCCGGCCAAAAGAAAACGACCTGAGAAGGTTGGCTGACTGTGGGCAGAATATGAGTCAGCAGTGTGCCCAGGTGGACAAGGCCAACAGCATCCTGGCTTGTCTCAGGAATAGTGTGGCCAGCAAAACTAAAGAAGTGATTTTGCCTTTCTACTGGGCACTAGTGTTCAGGTTTGGCTGCAGCCGGCAACAAAAGTACCACGCGGCCGCCCCTGCCCCCGCTGGGGTGCGGAGGAGAATGGAAAGAAACAGGCAGAAACTGGTGGGTCGGTATAAGGGCAGTTTAACGGAACAGCAAACAGAGGGAACAGGAACAACAACGGTACAGAAAAGGGGAACACACAAAACAAACCAGCAGAACAGAGCCCGCAGAACACAACCGCTCTCTCGGCCCGAACCGCCGCTGTGCGCTCCCGAGCCGCGAGTCATTTCCCGCCCCCCAGCTTTCCCCCTCCGGAACCCAGCGTGACGGCACATGGTATGGAATACCGGGCTCTGTTTGGCCAGGTGGGGTCAGCCCCCCCCCCCACCCCTGCTGTGCCCCTTCCTGGATTCTGGTGAAAATTAACCCTGTCCTGGCCGAACCCAGGACAACTAGTGAGGCCACACCTTGAATACTGTGTTCAGTTTTTGGCCCCTCAATACAAGGACATTGAGGTGCTGGAGCCTGTTCAGAGAAGAGCAACGAAACTTGTGAGGTGTCTAGAGAGCAAGTCTTATGAGGAGCAGCTAAGGGAACTTGGATTGTTTAGTCTGGGGAGAGGAGGTTTCAGTGAGGTGGGTGTCAATCTCTTTTCCAAGTAACGAGTGACAGAACAAGAGGAAATGGCATCAGGATGCACCAAGGGAAGTTTAAGTTGGATATTAAGAAAATATTCTTCACCAAAAGACTTTTCAAGCACTGGAACAGGCTGACTAGATAAATGGATGAGTCAGCATCCCTGGACGTATTTAAAAGACATTTAGATGTGGCACTTTGGGAAATGGATTAGTGACAGACTTGACCTCAGCTTTGGAAGAAGACCCGAACCTCCAGACACTGGCACTAAGGAAATCCTCTCTTATTACAGAGATACTACACAGCAGAGTAGCTGTGTTGTCCTTAAAAGGCCTCTATGTAAACTAGCTGGTTTCAAGTCTATGGAGAAGTGGAGTGGGTGTAGACGTTATTGGACGCACAGGATTGTCATGGGTAAAATGTCCAAAGGAGAAGAGTTTTCAAACATGCATGGGAAATGACTTGTGAAGAGACATTGGCAGTTAATCCCTGCTGAAAGATAACAGAATGAAACATCTTATTTATTGCGTCCTTCAGCTCCTGGTTCCTCTTGCTGTAGATGACGGGGTTCAATGCTGGAGGAACCACTGAGTACAACACTGCCACCACCACATCCAGGAGTGGGGAAGAGATGGAGGGGGGCCTCAGGCAGGCAACCATTACAGTGCTTACATACAGGGAGACCACAGCCGGATGAGGGAGGCACATGGAAAAGGCTTTGTGCCGTCCCTGCTCAGAGGGGATCCTCAGCATGGCCCTGAAAATCTGCACATACGACAGCACAAAGAAAACAAAACACTCAAAAGCTAAAGAAACACTAACCACAAGAAGCCCAACTTCCCTGAGGTAGGAGTGTGAACAGGAGAGCTTGAGGATCTGGAGGATTTCACAGAAGAACTGGTCCACAACATTGACCTTGCAGAGGGGTATGGAAAGTGTATTGGCAGTGTGCAGCAGAGCATTGAGCAAAGCGCTGCCCCAGGCAGCTGCTGCCACGTGGACACAAGCTCTGCTGCCCAGGAGGGTCCCGTAGTGCAGGGGTCTGCAGATGGCAACATAGCGGTCATAGGCCATGACAGTCAGAAGACAATGCTCTGCTACAAACAAGAAGACAAAGAGAAAGAGCTGTGCAGCACACCCTGCATAGGAGATGGCCCTAGTGTTCCAGAGGGAATTGGTCATGGATATGGGGAGAGTGGTGGAGATGGAGCCAAGGTCGAGGATGGAGAGGTTGAGGAGGAAGAAGTACATGGGAGTGTGGAGGTGGTGGTCTCAGGCTATAGCTGTGATGACGAAGCCTTTGCCCAGGAGGGCAACCAGATAGATGGCCAGAAAGAGCCACAAGTGCAAGAGCTGCAGCTCCCGTGTGTCTGAGAAGGCCAGGAGGAGGAAGTGGGTGATGGAGCTGCTGTTGGACACCTGGTGCCTCAGTCCATATGGTCCTGTCCTTCAAGCAACAGTCAATGAAGAGTTAGGGGAGACATCTCAGAGGAAAAGCAAAGACATTCTGCTAGACCTAAACCCTCGTACACTCTTCCCTCCCCTATTCCATTGCCAGGAGACCTTCCTTCAGCTGCTTTGCTGCACCTCTAGGTTATGCTGTCATGTGAAGTGTGTCGTGATGACCAGGACCTCTACCCACTGGCTGCTGAGAATTAAGCCCTGCTTCAGCATAGTTCGCGGGGAAAATGAGGGTAGGGGTCAGTCCTGGTGTTCGTCTTTGTCAGAGGAAACCACTCTTAAAGCATCAGGGCTCTTCAGCATCTGCACTCCAGGCATTAAGGAATGTGGATCACGGAAGTAAATTAAAAGGTTTGGGGTTTTAAAGCTCCGCTCATCTTACCTGGGTAGTTTTTGTGGATTTCAGAAATCCTCAGCATCTCTGCTGCACTCAAGGAGAAGAGAGGGAGTCTTGCAAGGCGTAAGAATTTCTTGTGGCTTAGTGCAGAAAGAAGGCAGCTGGTCTGTCCCACTGTCTTGTTCTCAGCTGCCCTGGGCTTGTTCTTCATGAGATGGAGAGTGATCACACTGTTGTGTTACCCTGATAAGAAAAAACAGGTGCTACTGAGAACAGAGGGATCCAGTGCAGACCACTAAATGTCTCCCCCTTTCTCAAGGTATCAGTACCTCACTTCTAGCCAAGTACACGCGTGGATCATTTCACCAACCCAACAGCATTTCCTCAATTGCAACATCTCTGAGCTTCTCTGTGGGTTTTCTGATAACAAAAGAGTGCGAGGGGACAGGCTGGCTTTGTGGAGGGCAGTTCACAGCTTGGAAGGACACCTCAAGGAGATAGCCAAGTGTCCCAAGGATAGCAGCTGATGAAGGAAAAAGCAGCTGATCCTCCAGCCACACAGACTACACTGACCACAGCCCCACAGGGAAGATGAAAGCTGGGACACTTGGTCCCATGGACACACCTGCAGGAAAGGATCCACAAGATCAGCCTGTGACTCTGCAGCTGAAAATCCCCCTCCCCAGAGAGCCTGACAGCAAGAATGAAATAGCAATAGCAAGAGCACAGACAAGTGGAGAAACAAGCCAATATCCAGGGAGGGTCTGGCTAAGAGAAATGGAAAAAGCACAGGTGAGATTCAGTCTGATGGGTCCAGCAAAGGTGATGTTGCTTCTGTCCATAGGCAGAGGAGTGGCTGAAAGCACATTAGCTCCTGGACTCCTGGAAGATGAATTGATCACTCAAAGGTGCAGTTCTGGAGTCTCAGTAACTTGTCAAAATTAAGAACTCCTGCATCACTTATCCTTTCCAATTCCCCAAGAACAGGAAATTGAAAAGCACGGAGTCAGGAAAATTCCTTATCTTTATAGCAATCCTTGTCTAGACCTTCTCCTTGAAATCTCCTATTGGAACTATTCTGGTAGTGAGGTGAAGCTCTGAGCAGTCCTGACCTACACAGCACCCTCTCACCAGCAGAAGGACCCTACCTTGCTGGGGGTCACTCCTTCCACCCAGAGCTTCTCCCTGGGCAGGCTGAGCGCTGACCCTGGCAGGTGGCAGAGTCCCTGCCCCAGCACACAGCCCCAGGATGGTGCAGCAGGCAATCCCTGCTCCGCAGCACATCCTCCTCCCCTACACCAGAGTATCTCTGAGAGTTGTACTTACAGATCCCATAGGCTGTGCAATGTGCCAGCTGGAGAAGATCCCCCGAGGATCTGCGGATGCGATGTCCTGCAGCCACAGACTGACAGGCTGGGAAGATTCCTCCCCACAGTGAGCTCTCAGTGTACTCCAACACCAGAGAGACATTAGCCTCTCTGTGCCTCGCTCCTCTGCCCTCGCTGCCCTCAGGCAGTGCCCTCAGCCCTGCTGTGCTTTGCAGAGGAGCTGCTCCTTTGCACAGCTGTCCCTCTGCAGCACTGCCCGCTTGTCATGAGCTCCCTCCATCCCAGGAGCCCAGCCCAGCTCAGCAGCAGAGGACCAGCCCATGGCACCACTTTCTCTGCCCTTCGAGGCTCCCTTGAGGTGTCCCTGGGACTCCTTGGGAATCTACTGTGAAGCAGGCTGAAGTCATCACTGATGTTCATTCCGTAACCCTGGGAGAGACACTTCTTTGCAGCAGTATCTTTTGTTCTGTCAATGACAGATTTAGGTCCTACAATCACCTTTCCTTGTCCCATCGTTAGAGAGGACACCCAGGCAGGAACAGGCAGGGATCTCTTTTACGTCTCTTCCCCATCAGTGGTATTTCAAAGATCTCCAGTGACTCTAGCTTCAATTGTCTCCAGCACATCATTTCCTTGCCTATCTTCATTCAAGGCAGCAACTCCATGCCCTGGCCAATGACAGGCCTCTGTTGCTACAGGAGTTGCCAGGGCTTTTCAGCACAACAGTGTGTGGCTAGGAGGGGCAGCACAGCATGTGCAGCTGCCCCAGATGGCATCTGGGAGAGGTTTGGTGCTTGTGCTCCAGCGACTGATTCCCACTGACATGGTTAGGCCATTGTTGTCCCTTCTTTATGCCATAGATTCAGGCAGGATGTGAATACACGGAACACATCAGACTAGGACACAAAGAACACATCACCACCATCGGTACTGTACTTGGGTGCCAGGGTTCTCAAACGCTTCTTACCCTCATCCTTTCACGTCCCTTTGGAGATACAGTCAAGGAATATCCATATGATTGTCACAGTGTTCCTGGACCACAAGGTGTCCATAGACAAGGACATTCTCAGCAGCACCTTGTCCTTCCTGGAGATCAGCTTAACCTCCACCACAGGCCCTCCTGGGTTGCAGAGACACTCCAGAAAGCAAAGATCTCTCCTGCCAGGCCTTCACAGTCCAGCCCTGTTACCCTGTGGTGTCTTCAAGAGCAGGGTTAGCTGACTCTGTGGGCACCTCCTGTTGTCTACCTTATTGTCTACATGCACAGCTCATCTCATCATGACATTACCATCTGCTGTCCACTGCAGCATGTTTGAGCTCTGAAGCACAGCTTTGACACATATGGGGCCTTGGGTGCTTGGTGCCAGGTGTCCCTGGGACAAGTCTTTCCCTGGCCCTGCGGCTACAGCTGAGGTGCTGCAGCCAAATGTGCATCACTGTCGTCAGCCAGGGGCACAGGCGGGAGGAGCTGGAGCCCCACATGAGACCACTGAACTGCAACAGTGCTGAAATAACTGCCAAGGGGTGGGGGGAACAACTTGCCCACCTCAGTGGCTGTGATGGATGGGGAGTTGCTCTTCAAGAGACACTGGCCAAGATCAGGAGGGAGATGCTGAAGGACCTGTTCCGATACATGGTTTCCCTTGTGGGTGAGGGTCAGGGGAGAGGCAAGTTAGGGAGACCTTGTGGTGGGAAATTAGGAAGCTGTAAGCAGCTGAGGAAGTGGACGACGTCTTCCTTTAGCATCTCAAAAGAATCTCCAAATCAATGATCCCAGGTCTTACTGGGTACATTCATTCCCTTCATATTGCCTGGGAGAGCAACATAGGTGCAAACAGCCTAGAAGGATTCTAAAGGGTCATGGGACAGCTTCTTAACACAGCTGCAAGACTGGCCAACAAAAACGATGCTCACCTGGACCTAGTACTCAGAAGCTGGCCTAGGATGGGAAACCCATGCCTGCTGCTGTTGGTGGCCATGCTCAGTCATTCTCCATGATTTGCCTTTGCTTTTTTATTCCTTCACTCCCCACACTTGGATGGACCTCAGGAAACATCCATGAGCATCCTAGAGCGAGTATCCCATTACTGTAGGGTAAGAGGGAAGGGTCTGCAGATAGGACTGCAGGGCGAGTGCTATTGCGGCAGCAGCAGCAGGACAATGTGCTGTTCAGTGCTGGGTTATGGATTGAGGTTGTGAGCAAATTTGAGGCTGGGACATCCTGGTTACTAGGGGAACATTATCAGGGCTTTGAAAGAAGTCGGATGAGTTGTGAGGAACTCACAGGCATTTGCAAATCTGCAGAAAACAAAAGCTTTGTCTTGGAAGCAACAGCGTTGTGGACAGAGAGATACCAGTAAAGCTTGGGATGTCCCTGGTCACGATGAAGTTTGGAAGCAGACAGGTGGTTAAAGTCTGCAGAGAAACAGGCACGGGCATAAGACAGTGTAGGACAGCACGCGGTAGGGATGATTGAGGGTCTTGGTGAGTCTGGAACCTCACACCAAGAGAACTGGGGTACTTGTCCTCTTCGCTGTCTCTTCTGTCTCTTCCACTGAGGCCCACAAGAGCACACCTTTTCCTTACAGGCCCAGTGCTCCTCATCCCTCATAAAGCCTGGCAAGTGTCCTACTCCTCACCCCACATCCCACTGTTCATAGGAAGATCCCTGAGCATCCTGTGAGGGAAAGGATGCCCCTTCCAAGGTGATGGGTGCCAGGACTTGGCCAGTTTCCTTCGTGAAACACATCCAGGGCTTCTTTGACTTCATAGTCATAGTCACCTTCAGTTTTCCGCCTGTATCCACCACCTCTGACTTCCTCCTTCACCAGCACCCAGACATGGTCACCTTGTCCAGTTGTTCCCTCCATGGCCTCTTCAGTGATGCCCCTCTATGGGACTCACTAACACCATCAGAAACACGGAGGTTGACTTCAACTTTGATTTCTCTAGAGGCTTGTCCAGTCTTTCAGGATCTGCAGTTCACGAACTTGGCACCAGAGGGCTCATGAATGTGCAAAACGTCCTAACAAGCCCAGCCTCTCTAACTTCCCCTAAATCCTCACCTCTCAAGATTTCAGTGTTAAACAACAATAAGGAAGGATTTACTCTTTTTCCGCTTCTCTTTATGTTTCTGCTTACAGATTGACAGCAGCAATCTCCAGCTGACGTTGAGAGAGAGCATCTCCTAATGGAGTCTGAACACATGGGCAAGTCAAGCCACTTTATGGCAGAAGCTATATGGGCAGTCTTCATGCCTACCACCAACCCTACCATTTCTATCTTCAACCACCTGGAACTTACAGTAGTGCTGTAAAAACAGTTTTCTCAACTGAAGTCTGTAGCTGCATATTTCAGCCCATTGGCACCATTTCCCTCTGCTTTACTTGAAGAATGAGCTGCACACAGGCACAGAAGGATGTTTGTTACTTGCCACGAAACAAAAACAAAGGCAGGCATACTTCAAGAAAAACTAGAAGACATTCCTTAGCTGTATATTATGTCCATGTTGCCTCCTCCCAAGTCCACTTTCCACAGTGGACAGCCTTAGACCAATGGAAAACCCATTATTGTGTGAAGCACAGATCTCAAGAACACCCAAAACACTCCCCATTCCCTCACAGCCTCTTGCTCACCCCCAGTCTACTGGCCTTCACAGGGGAGGGAGGCTGGAGAGACAGCCTTGGTGCTGTGCGAGCCCTACTGGGCAAGAGCCAAAACATCCATGTGTTGTCAACAGCCAAGACAGCACAGTCTCGTCTGCTTTGGAGAAGGTTACCTCCTTCCCAGCCAGGCCCACTACAATACTCACGCATTATTCCATACTATTTACTTCGTGCTGTGGTCCTACATAATTTGCTATGTTTACATGTCTTCTGATGATCCCATTGTATCTGTTTCTCATTCCTGAAATCCTCCCAGACCAACACTTACAACTTCTACTACATACTTAAACCATCTTTACATCCAACACAGAGATTCATATACTCTCATTAACTACTATTGCCTGTTCATTGATGGATAAATATTATTTTCCCATTCCATGGCCTTCCACCACTCCTGAACATCTGTAAGAACAGGCAATGACTGGGGCCCCATCTGTCTAGGTGGTCGCTCGGGACAAGAGAAGCAGCATGTTTGACGTCTGGGTGCCACACTGGCTTGGTTTGGGTCATCACTACACTTGCCCAGTTCCTTATGAAGCTTACTCTTTATTGGTTCAGGGAGCCTCTGCTGCGTTACTTCCTGCAACATACACCTCACACCACAGATGGTATTCCCTGTCCTCATAACCCTCCAAGCACAGCCAGGTCCTTGACTGAAGACAGTCCCACCACTGCCCTGCCTTTTCCCGAGGGAGGAGCAACCCACATTGCCTTCCCCAGCAGCTTCCCTATGAGCAGCATATTCTGCTTACAGTACCTAGGGGCTTTGTTCAGGCAGATCTTCTGGTGTTCACCAGCCAAGTGGCTTCTGTGAAATTTATATCCCAGTGCTTCCATACCCCAGTGCCCGATACTCTCAACACAGTTTTAACAGCCCGCTATATCGCTCAGTCTTTCTGGAGGCTTGTGGGTGATAGGGAATGGGATGTGCCCAGTCAATGTTGTATTTCTTGGTCCAGGAGTTTATGAGATAGTGTTGGAAAAGAGTCCCACTGAGTCAGTTCTTTCTGGGGTACCAAGTTTCTACAGAACTTGCCTTTAAAGGCCCTAGGATGTGTTTCCGGAAATGCTGTGACGTACAGTGTAAGTTTCTAGTCACCTGATGGTTACTTCTACCATGGTGAGCACGTAGCACTTGCCTTGGCGTGTTCCTTGCAGAGGTTCAATATTGCCAGGCCTTGCTATATCAAATACCCAGCCACCACCCTCTGTTCCAGAGAGACTTTACTCATGTGTCTTACTTCATTGCGGCATATGTTTCATATTCATAGCTGACCTGTATGATGGCCTCCATTGACTAATAGAATCATAGAATCATTAAGGTTGGAAAAGACCTCTAAGATCATCAAGTCCAACCATCAACCCATCATCACCATGCTTGCTAAGCCATGTCCTGAAGTGCCATATCTACTCATTTTTTGAACACCTCCATGGATGATAACTCCACCACTTCTCTGGGCAGACTGTTCCAATGCTTTACAACTCTTTCAGTAAAGAAATTTTTCATAATATCCAATCTAAACCTCCCCTGGCGTAACTTGAGGCCCTTTCCTCTTATCACTAGTTACTTGGGAGAACAGACCAACACCTGCCTCATTACAATCTCCTTTCAAGTAGCTGCAGAGAGCAAGAAGGTCCCACATCAGCCTCCTCTTCTTGAGACTAAACAATCCCAGTTCCCTCAGTCGCTCCTAATAAGACTCCAGATGCTTCACCAACCTCATTGCTCTTCTCTAGATATGCTCTACTACCTCAATGTCCTTCTCATAATGAGGGTCCCAAAGCTGAACACGGTACTCAAGGTGCGGCCTCACCAGTGACAAGTACAGGGGCACAATCACTTCCCTACTCCTGCTGGCCACACTATTCCTGATACAAGCCAGGATGCCGTTGGCCTCCTTGGCCACCTGGGCACACTGCTGGCTCACGTTCATCTGGCTGTTGACCAGCATCCCCAGGTCCTGTGTACCTCAGGGATTCAGCTTACTTAGTGCAGGCATGTTGGCTCTCATCAGTAACCCTGAAGCTGGAGGGGATGCAGATCCTCCCGTGCACCCCACAGATCCACAGGAGACGGGATTCCTCTTGCCTCAGCTCGGAGTGGACAAAACAAGTGTGAGCTCTTTGTCTAAGCTACTGTGCTAGTCAATGGATCTGGAGGCCAGGAGTGCGTTGCTCAGGTGGGAACACCTGGTGCCATTGGAGGTGACACAGAAGGTCCAAGGAATGTACAGGTGACTGAGAGCTGTAATGAAGCAACTGGTGGTGAGGGACAAGGTGGCATCTGGGGGCATGGTTTTGGAGGCCATTGGGGAATTCCTTTAGCCAACTGAAATGACAGCAGATGCTGGCCAAAGAATCCTGTCCATGTTCAGTATGTTCAGGGCAGCGTGGAGACGTGCTCATCTGACCAAATTGAGGCATTTGTCACAGAGAGGGCCAAGTGTCTTTTTCTCTCCATCAGCTGCACTTCCTAGATCTACACTGACTATAATGTCAAATGGTGTCCCGGCAGGGTTGCACAGCCCAGCCCTTCTTACCTCAGGCCCTGGTGAGCAGGCTTTGCTCACTCTGTGGGCAACTTGATCATCTACTTCATCATCTACCTCAACATCTCACAGCATCATTTACATTTCCATCTACCGTATACTCCAAGCATGTTTCCACTATGAAGATCATGGTGAGTTTACTTCTGTCTGGTCAGTTCATAAACCACAAGAAAGCTGATGGGTTGGCTATCATTATGACATCACTCGTGCCTGAGAAGCTCATAGGCCAGTAGGAGGCACGTGGCTATGAAGGCAAATGTGGGGTCACTGTAGTCTCCAGTCTGCCTGGGTGATTGGCCATCAGCAGACACAGGGCTGGGGTGTTGAGTTGGATGTCACTTCTGCCCGAGAAAGTGCCACCAACAGGCACACAACTGTTCTGGTTTGAACCTGACCAGGTTTTGGTTTCTTGAATAGGATAGAATAGAATAGAATAGAATAGAATAGAATAGAATAGAATAGAATAGAATAGAATAGAATAGAATAGAATAGAATAGAATAGAATAGAATAGAATCTTTCAGCTGGAAGTGACCTACGATGGTTATCTAGTCCAACTACTGTCTGATCAAATCAGGGCTGACCAAAAGTTCAAACATGTTCTTAAGGGTATTGTCCAAATGTCACTTAAGCACTGGCAAGCACGGGGAATCGACCACCTCTCTAAGATTCCTGTTTCAGTATTTGACCCTTTGGTAAAGAAATGCTTCCGAATGTCCAGCCTGAACCTCGCCTGGTGCAGTTTCGAACCATTTCTACGCGTCCTGTCACAGAATCCAGGAAAAAGAGATCATAGAATCATAGGTTGGAAAAGACCTCTAAGATCATCAAGTCCAAGCAATTTTTGCATCAGCACCTCTCTCTCTCCACTGCCCCTCCTCAGGAAGACATAGACACCAATGAAATCGTCCCTCAACCTCTTTTTTCCCAAACTACACAAACCTAGAGTCCTCAGCGGCTTCTCCTAGGATATTACTTTCAGCTCTTTCACCAGCTTTGATGTCCTTCTCTGGACACATTCAAGGACCTCACACATCCTTACTAAATGGTGGGACCCAGCACTGTACACAGCACTCGAGGTGGGGCTGCACCAACGCTGAATGCAGCAGGATCACCACCTCTTGTGACGGGCTGGCTATACTGTGTTTGATGCACCCCAGCAAGCGGTTTGCCCCCTGGGCTGCCAGGGCACCTGCTGACTCCTACTGAGCCTGCTGCCGACCAGCACCCTCAGATCCTGTTCAGCACGGCTACTCTCCAGCCACTCCTCTCCCAACTTACATTTGTGCCCAGCATTACCATGTCCCAGGTGCAGGGGTCTGGCATTTGGACGTGTTAAATTTCATCCTATTAATCACCAGCCAATGCTCCAATCTATCTAGGTCTCTCTGTAAGGCCTCTCATCCTTCGAGAGAGTGAACAGCACCTCCCAGATTGGGATCATCAGAAAACGTGCCAATGGTGCATTCAACTCCTGCATCTAGATCATTGATGCTGGGGTGTTCACTACGATGTCACTTCTGCCTGAGAACCTGATAACCAGCAGCAGACACATGACAGGTTTTTTATACCAGGAGTTTCTGGTCGGTTTTGTCTCTCTGTTATGTCTTCTTCTGGAGAAGAGAAGGCTGCAGGGAGACCTTAGAGCAGCCTTTCAGCACCTGAAGGGGGCCTATAGGGAAGATGGGGAAATTCTCTTCAGCAGGGCCTGTTGCAGTAGAATATGGAGCAATGGCTTTAAACTGAGGGTGGGTAGATTTAGACTAGATATAAGGAAGAATTTCTTTACAAGCAGGGTGGTGAAACACTGAAACAGATTGCCCAGAGAGGTTGTCAATACCCCACCCCTGGGAACATTCAGGGTCAGGTTGGACGGGGCTCTGAGCAACCTGGTCTAGCTGAAGATATCCCTGCTCACTGCAGGGGCTCTGGGCTAGATGACCTCTAAAGGTCCCTTCCAACTCCAAGCGTTCTATGATTTTGTGATTCTTATGATTCTAGTGACACAGAGACATAATAACAGTAATAATAATAGTAATAACATAACCCTTGTCACCACGGGAATTCCTCCCTTTGTCAGCAATTCCATGAAACAGGTGCCTCCTTCTGTCATCAGTGGTGTCCTGCAACTCCTCACGCTGTTATCCTGTCAGAGGCACCACAAATCTGGTACGTATACATTAAAAGCTGTCAAAACAAGTTTCACTCCACGGGGACCTTAAATAACTCTGACATTTGGCAGTAGAAGCCTCGAGACGTTTTGCAAGGAGAAGCTGCGAGTCCTTTTTTGGGGGGCCTGAACAACTCAGGAGTAACCCTGAGGAGGAAGGCCTGGGCATTCCAGGGGATGCCATATAAGCGAGTGGCGCATGCTCAAAGTGAATAAGGCCAACAGCTTACAAGGCTGCTTTAGGAGAAGCATGGCCATCTAGAAGAGGGAATTATCAACCCCTTTGATTCAGCAGCAGTGTAGCCACATCTGGACTAGTGTGTCTGCATGTGGGGAAGAACTGGAGAGGTTCTAGAGCAGATCTGCCAATACGGGGCTTGGGGCCTCTGTGGAGAGGCTGAGGGACTTGAGCTGCTTTAGCCTGGCAAAGTGCAGGCAGAGGGCACTAACGTAGTATTGTCCGAACTAAGTTGTGCTGAGACACTGTTGCTATAGATGCCCACTGTATATCCCCACCCTTGCTGGTTTAAAGCCAGAAGAGAAAGTAATTTAATCTAAAATTGTGCCTTTGTCTAATAAGCAGGAGATGGTTACTGAGTGCAGAAGTTTAATTGATGTATGACTAGCCCAGATAGTAAACCATGAAGAAAAGCTTATACATGCCAAAACAAACAGGTAACTAGGGGAAAGACAACTCTGGCAGGGGGAGATCACAACCTCCAACTCATGGACCACTTTCCCCATTTATACCCCAGACTCAGAAGATGAAGAAACTGAGCACGCGTACCAATTAACGTACTGGGCGAGAAGGATTTAACCAATTACTAAATAGAATCATGATGCATATGTATTAGGAATAATATATATCTATATGGCAATGTTAAGAGTATAAACGTCTGTTGATTTATAAACAAGGTGTGCTGTCTTTGGACAGATACCCATATGGGCACAAATATGCAGTAAAGTACCTCTGCTTTCTGTATGTATTAGCATACTGCACACCGCGTAAATGATCCTCAGGTTTTGGGACAACAGCAGTAGCCTGCAAAAACTTGAAGGGTGATTTCAGAGATGATGGAGCTTTTCTTGGTAATGAGAAGGGAAGGAAACCTTCACAAAATGCTGCTTGGAGGGTTCGGACTAGAGATGAAGGAAAAGAAGACTCCCTCAAAGTCTATTCTTATTGTGTAAGAGGTCACCCACAGGGAATCTGGATCAGCCCATGGCTTTGTGTTTCAAGGAAAAGCCAGTGAGCGTGAAGAGGCATCAGTGAAGGTGAGGAAATTCTGGGGTGAGACCTAGGTGGGAAAGCAAGATGGGTGTCTGCATGCTGAAGGGAAAGAGACACAGGCATGGGACAGTGCAGGACAGCATGCGGCAGAGATGGCTAAGGACTCTGGCAGAGATGAAAGTTTCTACAGGACCGAGGGCTTTGTCCCCTTGGCTATGGCAGTTACCTCTACCACTGAGGCCTATCAGGAGATACTTTCCTTTGAGGCTCTGGACTTCATTTCCTCCTCACCCCTTGTCTGGGAGGCTGGGAGTTGTCATAGGATTTTCCTACACTTGTTGTTGCTCAACCATACGTTCAACTGTCCCCAAGAGGAGACACTGAGCCACACACGAGGGACAGGATCTGCCTTCACAGGGCCTGGAGCTCAGGTCTTGGCCTTTCTGCTTCATAAAACAAATCAAGAATTTTCTCAGCATTGCAGCCACCTGCACAGTGCCTTTGCCTACCTGTAATCATGGCCTCCAATTCTCTGCTCTAAGGAGTCCCTGGGGAGGCTTTGTCAGTAATGGCCCATAGTGGGGCCAATCAATGCTTCCAGGTACTTGGAGTTTTGCTTCTGACTTCTTGAGCATTTTTTTCAGTCTCCTCTCAGTATCTGAGGTTCATGGATTGAACACCAAATACCCCATGGGGCTTATTAAAGTACAGAAATCCCTAAAGCGCTATGTTTCTCACTGTAATTTGTGTTCAAGTCTTCAAGACTTGTAGAGCTAATTGGAGATTTTCTTACAGTGTAGTTAAGGAGGAAGATTTCATACCGTACCTAATAAAGGATATTTTTTATTGCTTTGCAATTTAGAGAACAGGTGGTAGCAACATTCTGCAAATGATAATGATCCAGGGTACCTCCTCTTGAGGTATGGACAGGTAGGAAAAGCAGTCCCTTGAGGTCTGACACTCTATGGACAACTTTGCGCCTCGCCTCTCCAAACCCAGTGTTTCTCTCATTGGCCACCTGGGACTCGCATCATGGTTCCTTGCATCAGACTTCTCCACTGATCTCTACAGCTGGATGTCACAGCTGCATTGCACCATCTCCCACCTCTTCTCCATAGAGAGCTGGCTGCACACAGGCACAGCAGGAGTTTTCCTATATGCAAGAAAAGAAAAATTAAAGCATGGTCAAGTTCCATAAACAAAATACACTGTGTAAATATACTGTAATTACAACCTGCAACTAATGAGGTTGCCTTCCTATATGGCATGATCTTACGAGAATCGTTGTAGCTAAGTAGATAAAAAACATAGTTATAAACACAATTAGAGAGTTGTCTAAGGAGACAATTAGACTACTGTAAGACAGGCAAACTTTTAACTCCTTGATATTAAAGCAGGAACTGAGTAGGTGACAGGAATCTGAATGAACAAAGAGTACAGGGAGCAGAAAACTGGAGAATAATGGAAAGAGCTTTCGCCTAGGCAGCCTGCGTCTGAAAAGATGATGTTAGTAACAGTCATTTTGTCAGGACAGGTGAAAATATATGAAAGATTGGAGAATATCAATACACCTCTGTGATTCCGCTGGGGTCTGGCACTTGGAGG
Source organism: Opisthocomus hoazin (assembly GCF_030867145.1). Classification (NCBI taxonomy): domain Eukaryota; kingdom Metazoa; phylum Chordata; class Aves; order Opisthocomiformes; family Opisthocomidae; genus Opisthocomus; species Opisthocomus hoazin. The sequence continues at coordinate 157,406 of NC_134447.1, read as the reverse complement.
GCTACAGTGTCATTTCCTTGTATATCTGGTAAAGAATGAAGCTGGGAAGTGAGTCTGCAAGCCCAAGTCAAGGAAGACCATGGACAGGGAAAGCTGTGTCTATGGCTGTGTTTGGAGACCAGTGCACCTACAGCATAGATGAAGCTGGGACTGCAACTCAGGGCTGGGCTAAAACAGTCTCCTGGGCCCATGGAACAGAGGTGTGGGTGAAGGCGCCAGGTGAGGCTGGTCAGGGACAAGAAGGCCTATGGATGTTCTCAGGACACTGCACCTATGGGATCCCACTTGCCAGTGCCCTCAATAGGCCAAATTCTCATTCCCTGATGTCCAGGGTCTGTGCTCCTCCACCCTCCTTCCCGACATCCCTGGGGATAGAAGAGACCAAAATTTCGTGGTCCTTGTGGCCAAAGCTGACACTGGTCTTCACATTCCTGACCAGCTCAGCCTCTTTTGGGACTATCAGGTCCAGGTGAGCATCAGACTAGGTAGCCCGTTTTGCAGCTGTGCTCACAATTTTCCACAAAGACCACAAGAAACCTCCTGAACTCTTTGCATCCTGCTGTCTCACTGGGCCCGGGCATAGTGGGGAGGCTGAGGAGTCCCCCATCAGAGCAAGGGGCTGAGATTCACAGATTTCCTCAGGCCATTTAAATACAACATTGTTTACACCTCGCCCTGGATTTATCTGGGATGGAGTTCATTCTCCTCGCAGCAGACCATGTGGTGATCTGCTCTGGATTTGTAACTAAACCAGCACTGATAACACACCAGTGCTTTGGATGCTGCTGACAAGCCCTTGCAGAGCATGAAATCTTCTTCCTCACACTCTGTCTGCTCAGCAAGTAGGCTGGAGGTACTCAAGCAGTTGACGGGCACAGCTGGGACAGCTGACCCCAAATGACCAAAGGAGTATTCCATTCCACATGATGTCATGCTCAGCCATATCACCTCATGGAAAGACGGAGGAAGGAGGGGGATATTCATTGTCAGGTTGTTTGCCATGCTGAGTCCCGGACACACATCCTGGAAATGGCTAAACTGCTTCTCAGGCAAGCGGATCTTTGGCAGCAGGCTAACAAACTTGCTGTGGAGGGCTTTGTAACTGAAGGACTCGGGGGGTGGGGGGCAAAGCCACAATGCTGAAGCCATCCCATCCGGCTGGGTATGAAGAGTGCCCAGTCACAGCAGTGACAAATATTCCTCAGCTGTGTCCCAAGCTGAGAAGCAAAAGACCAACAACCTTAAGGGTGGGGGTGGACACACCAGATCCTCTTGCACCCCTCCAGGGAAACAGACATGCTCAAGTTCCTCTCTGAAATGTCTGCACACCAACGCACATAGCATGGGTAATAAGCAGGAAGAATGAGAGATCTGTGTGCGGTCGCAGAGCCACGATCTCATTGCAGTTACAGAGACACAGTGGGACAGCTCGCATGACTGGGATGCTGTCATGGATGACTACACACTCATTAGGAATGACAGGACAAAAAGGCAAGGTGAGGGAGTTGCTCTGTATGTGAGGGAACAACTGGTATGTATTGAGCTCTGCCTGGGGGCAGATGAAGACAGAGTCGAGAGCTTGTAAGTTAGAATTAAGGGACAGCCTCATATGGCTGATGTTGTTGTGAGTGTGTACTTCAGGCCACCTGAACAGCAGGAGGAAGTTGATGAGGCCTTCTACAGGCAGCTGCAAGCATCCTCACAGTCACAGGCCCTGGTTCTCATGGGGGACTTCAACCACCCTGACATCAGCTGGGAAGACCACAGAGCTAGGCACACGCAATCCAGGAGGTTCCTACAGAGCATCGATGATAACTTTCTGATGCAAGTGGTGGAGGAGCCAACAAGGAGAGCTGTGCTGCCGGACCTTGTACTGACAAATAAGGAGGAAATGGTTGACAATGTGAAGGGTGGAGGCAGCCTTGACTGCAGTGACCATGAAATGGTAGAGTTCAGGATCCTGCGCGGAGGAAGCACGATGATAAGCAGGATCAAAACCTTGGACCTCAGGAGAGCTAACTTTGGCCACTTCAAGGAGCTACTGGGAGGAATCCTGTGGGTCAGGGCTCTAGAAGGCAGAGGAGTCCAAGAGTGCTTGTCGCTGTTTAAACATCACTTCCTCCATGCTCAGGGGCGGTGCATCCCCCTGAGAAAGAAATCTAGAAAATGAGGCAGGAGTCCCGCATGGATGAGCAAGGAGCTTCTAGCAGAGCTCAGGTGCAAGAGTCAGGCCTATGGAATGTGGAAAGAGGGACAGGCCACTTGGGAGGGGAATAGGAATGTTTCAGAGCATGTAACAAGGAAGGCCAAAGCCCACCTGGAATTGAATCTGGCAAGGGATGTCAAGATCAGCAAGAAAAGCTTCTTGAAGTACATCAGCAGCAAAAGGAAGACTAAGGATAATGTGGGGCTGCTGCTGAATGAGGTGGGTGTCCTGGTGACGGAGGATGCAGAGAAGGCAGAGTTACTGAATGCCTTCTTTGCTTCAGTCTTCAGTGCTAAGGCCAGCCCTCAGGAATCCCAGGCCCTGGAGGTAAGAGAGGAAGCCTACAGAGAGGATGACCTTCCTTTGATTGAGGAGGATTGCGTGAGAGATCACTTAGGCAATCTGGATGCCCACAAATCCATGGGCCCCGATGGATCCATGCCCACGAGTGCAGAGGGAGCTGGGTCATCACTGAGGCACTCTCCATCATCTTTGAAAAGTCTTGGAGGACAGGAGAGAAGTCCGAGGACTGGAGAAAAGCTAATATCACTCCAATCTTCAAAAAGGGCAAGAAGGAGGACCCAGGGTACTACAGGCCAGTCAGCCTCACCTCCATCCCGGGAAAGATGACAGAGCAGCTCATTCTAGAGGTCATCATCAAGTAAGTGGAGGAATAAAAGGTTATCAGGAGTAGTCAACATGGATTCACCAAGGGGAAATCATGCTTGACTAATCTGATAGCTTTCTACGATGGCATGACTGGCTGGGTAGATGAGGGGAGAGCAGTGGATGTTGTCAACCTCAACTTCAGCAAGGCTTTCGACACTGCCTCCCATAATATCCTCCTAGGGAAGCTCAGGAAGTGTGCGCTGGATGAGTGGTCGGTGAGGTGGGTTGAGAACTGGCTGAATGGCAGAACTCAGAGGGTTGTCATCAGCAGCGCTGAGTCTAGTTGGAGGCCTGTAAGTAGTGGTGTCCCCCAGGGGTCAGTACTCAGGGCAGCCTTGTTCAGCTTATTCATCAATGAACTCGATGAATAAACGATGTGCACTCTCAGCACGTCTGCTGATGACACAAAACTGGGAGTGGCTGATACACCAGAAAGCTGTGCTGCCATTGAGTGTGACCTGGACAGGCTGGAGAGTTGGACACAGAGGAATCTGATGAAGTTCAGCAAGTGCAAGTGCAGGGTCCTGTACCTGAGGAGTAACAACCCCATGCACCAGTACAGGCTCAGGGCGGACCTGCTGAAGAGCAGCTCTGCGGAGAGGAACCTGGGTGTCCTGGTGGATGACAAGCTGACCATGAGCCAGCAGTGTGCCCTGGCTGCCAAGAAAGCCAATGGCATCCTTGGGTGCATTAAGAACAGTGTAACCAGCAGGTCGAGGGAGATTCCCCTTCCCCTCTACTCTGCCCTAGTGAGGCCCTTCTGGAGTACTTGGTCCGGTTCTGGGCTCCCCACTTCAAGAAAGATGAGGAGCTATTGGAGAGAGTCCAGCGGAGGGCTACGAGGATGATGAGGGGACTGGAGCTTCTCTCCTACGAGGAAAGGCTGAGGGAGATGGGCTTGTTTAGCCTGGAGAAGAGAAGGCTGCGAGGGGACCTTAGAAATGCCTGGAAGTATCTTAAGGGTAGGTGTCAAGAGGACGGGGCCAGACTCTTTTCAGTGGTGCCCAGAAACAGGACAAGGGGCAACGGGCATAAACTGAAGCAGAGGAAGTTCCGTGTGAACATGAGGCAGAACTTCTTCCCTCTGAGGGTGACGGAGCCCTGGAACACTTTGCCCTGGGAGGCTGTTGATTCTCCTTCTCTGGAGATACTCAGGACCCGCCTGGACAAGCTCCTGTGCAGCCTGCTGTAGGTGACCCTGCTTCAAGAGGGGGGTTGGACTAGATGACCCACAGAGGCCCCTTCCAAACCCTACTGTTCTGTGATTACGATTCTAGCTATGGATCCAAACTGAGGATAAATGCAAGTTTGGGACTGGGACCTCTTAGGTGATTGAGGACCATTAGCAGAGATAAGAAAGAAGCTGGATGGGTTGTGGGCAACTCACAGGCAATGCCAAATCCTCAGAAAACCATAGTCTTGTGGTTGAAGCAACAGTACTTGGTACCAAACCCACTCCCTGAAACACAAGCATGCTCACACACACGATAGCCAGAGTCTTGAGATAAGTTTGAGAGAAAGGTTCTCCTTTACCAGGCCCTGGTAAAGGAGTAGGGGGTCACGGCTTGGCCATTCTGGTGATAAACAAATATTAAGAGCTTCCATGGCATCAGAGTCATCTCCACGTTGCCTTTGCCACCTGCAGCCATTGTCTGCAAATTTTTTCTTCAGCAGACTCCAAGGACAGGCACCTTGACAGGTTGTTTCCTTCACAGCTTTGTCAGTGATGGCCCTTCGTGGGGTCTCAAACACCCTCAGAAACTTGGGGTTTGCTTCTGCTTTTCACTTCATTAGAGGTTTGTTACATCTTCCAGTGTCCACAGTTCAGGAACTTGGCACCAGAGGGCTCCTTGCACACGCAAAATGCCCTTCCAAGCCAAGCCTCCCTGCATCATTTTCCTGAAGGTTTCAAGTCTGCTGTGGGTGATCTAAGAGATTTCAGGAGTGTATCCAAACAGAGACCATTTCATTAATAAACAGCAATAAAACAGTGTTTCTTCTGTAACTTCTAACCCACTGCCCCCACCCTTGCTTAGAGCGCAGGTGGTATCAGCAATCTCCAATTCCTACTGACCTGGAGCATCTCCTGGTGAAGTCTGAGCATGTCAGAAAAGTGGGTGCCTAAAGCATGACTTGAGTGAGGAGATAAGCCAGGACACCTCAAGACAAATCACACCTCTTTGAACCAAAAGGTGGGGGTTAATGGGAACCTCACATGCCATGGCAGACCGAGATACTTGTGTGCAGGGAGCCACCAGTTCAGACAAGCAGCCTCACAAGAGGAATGCTTCTTTTCATGGGTGTTCAGAGAGATCATCATTGTTGTACGTGGACGAGGGTGTCCTGTGATGCCTATCAGATTTCCTGAGTTCCTTTACCCTTCAGAGCTGCTCCCCACGACACCATCTGTATCAGCCCCCCACCCCCCCAACTCCCAAGTATGTTGAAGTCTTCTCCTCTGGAGTCCACCAGCCTGTACTCTGTTGCTCTCCTTCCTCACTCCCCTCTGGTGCCTGGGACCCCACTATTTCCTGGTCACGACAGCCAAGGCGGACACTGATGGTCTCATGCTGACCAACTCTTCCTTGTTTGTCAGGATCAGGTCCAGGTGAGCATCACCTTTGGTGACTCACCTGGCAGCTGTGTTAAGATCTTGCCCCAAGATCCCTCAGAATGCTGGCATCCAGCTGCTTTGCCTGGCCACTGAATGCCAGGGCGCTTAGAGTTCCCCATAGGAACCTACTCATTGACCTGAGGCTTCCTTGGGTTGCTGACAGAAGATCTTTTCCGAGTCTTCTCCTTGATCAAGTAGTGAGTAAGATCTAACACCACGTCACCCTGTATTGGGTTTACAGGGCAAAAGAACTGGTAATGGAGTTGCATGTGCTACAGGGGTGGCTTCTGTGAGTAGACACCAGGAGTTGGCCCCATGTCAGACAGAGTTTCAGCCTGCTCCAAAATGGACCCACCGCCTGCCAAATCTGAGCCACTTGGTGAAGTTGGCAGCGCCTCTGTGATAACATATTTGAAAAGGGGTAAAACATGCTGTGCAACAACAGGTGGGAGAGTGGGCAAACGTGAGAGAAACTGCCCCAGGTGAACAAGGTGTCCCACGACATCTCATTTAATCCAAAAACTGCATTGCTGTAAGGCTCCAGTATGGTCCAGGATAGGGGAGCTTCAGAGAAAATCTCTGGGCGTAACAGGCTTTGATCCACCCACAAGGTCAACATTATTGTCATCTTCCCTCTCCATAGCATCAGGTAGCTGAGCAGACATTCAGAGAGCGAAGGGCCAAGGGCTGAGAACACAAGTACAGGGGAGGGCGTCCTGATGTGATCTGCCTCCCAGCCCTGCAGTACCCCCGGCCGTAGACGGGACAGACCTTGTATCTGTGCCCTGGTTCTGGTGTTCAGGTTGCACCCAGGCACCAGACACATCTGGGGGGCCATGGGCTATCTGCCCCACACCAGCTCTGAGAGGGCACAGCTTTTCTGGAGGTGCTGTGCTGTGTTTGCCTGCTGAATGCCGTCATGTTTGGCACCCAAGGCACCTGGCATGGCACTAGAGGCTTTTTTCATGCTATTTAAATGAGAGCCTTGATGTGCTCAGTGCAGGGATGTGGATGTGATTTGTCTTTGCAGTGACTGCAGCCCTAGTGAGTACAGTGGATGGAGACCTGGCTCTCCATCCGGGAAATCCTCCATTTGGTTGGCTCAATAGCTCTGCATGCTCCAGGGAGATATTTGACAAAGACACACGGGTGGCTGCTCTCACTGTGGGTGGCAAAGGGTATCCCCCTGTATTGCCCTTCCCCCTCTGGCCCTCAGCTGATGCTCGGGAAGAATGTGGGTATAGTGAGAGTTTTTTCCATTAGAGCTTGCAAACACTTACGCACCTCTTGGACCACCACTCTACGTCAGTCATCACCAAGTGTCTGTGTGTGAGCACCTGAGGCCCATCTGAATACAAACGTGGGGCTCAGAGCAGGAGCTCACATGCAGGCCTCTCTTTTACTCACTCCTGCACTAAACCAAGAGGATTTTCTTGGGAGTGTGGGGTGCGTGGGGGGAGCTGGAACCCACTTCAGCCCAAGGGGTTCCAATATGGGGTGAGATGTCTGTGTCTCCCCAGCTGAAGCCCTGCGTTGCACAGGTGAAGCTAACCCCTCCCTTTCCCTGTCTTTGTGTCTTTTTGTTATGGTACAGGAATGGACATGTCCAGAGAGGAACATTTCCACCTCTCGCAGTGAGCCAGGGCACTGGTAGGACGAACCTTGCTGCTGGAATCAGTCCCTCTGCACAGTTTAGTGAGGGATTGTCCATGATTACTTGAGTTGACTTCAAAACACAATCCCCTGGAAGGACCTTGTTGCCTTTCAAGAGCTGCCAGAAATTGGAGCCCCAGGGACACCTCGAAGGAGCCCAGAGCGGGCAGAGAAGGTTCCGCTTTGGGCTGGTCCTCTGCTGCTGATCTGGGCTGAGTTCCTGGGATGGAGGGATCTGATGGAAACCAGGCAGCACAGAATAGACACAGCTGTGCCCAGAAGCAGCTCCTCTGCAAAGCACAGCAGGGCTGAGGGCACTGCCTGCAGGCAGCAAATGGAGAGGAGTTAGACATAGAGACCTTAAAGGCAGTCTGGGATTGGAAGATAGCTGAGAGCTCACTGGAGGAGAAAGCTTCACAGTCCTGAACACAGTCAGTCTCTGGCTGAAGGGCAGTGTAGGTGAGTAGCCTGCAATTAGCTGACAGAGCTGGCTGGAGTGAGGTGAAGGACATGGTCCTCAGCAGGGATTCCCTTCTGCATGGTCAGAGGGACAGGGCACGACAGCTGCCACCTCCCAGCTGCAGGGGTGTGAAGCCGGGTGTGCAGCCAGGGGTGCCCGGGGCTGTCCTTCAGAGCAGGGTCCCTGAAATCCATGGGGGCTGTGTGCTGGGGCAGGGACTGCCTCCTGCCAGGGTCAGCACTCAGCCTGCCTGGCGAGCTCCCCATGGCAATACAGGGAGAACCTGTTGGTAGAAGGAATGACCCCAGACAGGGAAGGGGAGCACCTTCCGCTGTAGAGGGGGACCTGCATGGGTGAGGGCTGCTCTCCGCTCCAAACCACCCCGAGTACATTTGCAGAGGGTCTTTCCGAAGGACGTTGAGGCACCATTCACCTTATGGGAAAGGATTCTGTGCTCTCAGTTTTTCCGCTGTTGTTTGGCTGGGTGGGCAGTGGGAGACTGGGGCAATGGGCACAAAGTGAAGCATAAGAAGTTCCACCTGAACATAAGGAAGAGCTGCTTTACTCTGAGGGTGATGGAGCCCTGGAACAGGCTGCCCAGAAGGGTTGGGGAGTCTCCTTCTCTGGAGATATTTAAAACCTGCCTGGATGTGGTCTTGTGCAACCCACTCTAGGTGACACTGCTTTGGCAGGGGGGTTGGACAACCTGATCTCCAGAGGTCCCTTCCAACCTCTGCCGTTCTGTGACTCCGTGGTTCTATGAGACGCAAATTCATTTCTCTGTTGTGGAGAAGGCACTGAAACCCCAGTTCTCCTTAGCACTTTGAGCTGCTCCTTAGCCCCCTCAAACACAGAGATGTCCCTGGGCGGTGCCAAGCTGCCAGGAGATGTCTGCAGGGCAGAGGTGAGCACTCAGTGGGTGAGATGGGCTCTCTGAGCATTGACAGGGAGAAGACCCAGGGACACAGAAACAGCTCCCACAAGGGACAGCGCCAGGCAGCAGAGACGTGGGCAGGGAGCGAGAGGGAGCTGCTACCAGAGATGTCGTGGGAGTGGGGATTCAAGCACCTCCCTCCCATCCTTTGCAGTGCAGACACATTTCCCAACACAACCCCCGGTCTCCTCTGCTACCCACCAGAGGGAATTCGCCATGGCTTTGGGGAGAGTGGTGGAGATGGAGCCAAGGTCAAGAAAAAAGAGGTTGAGCAGAAAAAAGTACTTGGGGGTGTGGAAGCAGTCGTCACAGGCTATGGTGGTGATGATGAGGCCGTTGCCCAGGAGGGCAGCCAGGTAGATGCCCAGGAAGAGCCAGAAGTGCAAGAGCTGCAGCTCCCGTGTGTCTGCAAATGCCAGAAGGAGGAACTGGGTGATGGAGCTGCCGTTGCTCATTTGCATCCTATGTGCATGGGGTCCTGTCCTTAGAGGAAGAGTGAATGAAGATTTAGTGGGGACTTCACAGAGGAATCTCAAAGCCTTTCTCCAAGACCCTCACCCTGTTAAACACACACTTCATTACTTTTTCCAGGAGTCTTTCCTTCAGCTCTGTGGCTGCAGCTCTGGTTGGTTCTTGCAGAGTGTACCATGAGCAGCAGAACCTGTTCCTGCTGGCTGCCAAGGATCCAGCCCCGCTCTGCAGCAGTGGGTTCATGGACATGGCGAGGCAGGGCCAGACCTGGTGGACAACTTTGTCAGAGGAACCTCCTCCTGTGGCAGCAGAGCTTTTCATCATCAGAACTGCCAGTGCTAAGGAATGGGGATGGCAGAAGGCAGTCTCAGATATTTTGGGTTTTTACAGCTCCCCTGATTTCCCCTTAGGTTTGTCTTTAGATGTTGGGAACCCTCAGTGTTTCTGCTGCCTGCAGGGTGAACAGGGTGAGTCCTGTGAGGCAAGAGGATTGACTGTGGCTTAGTGCACAGACAGGAGAGCTGGTCTGTACCTCCTTCTTTTTCTGAACTGCCCTGGGCTTTCACCATCCTGAGGTGGAGATACTACTGACAACAGAGACCACTAAATGTCTCACTCTTTCCGATGGTCTCAGCACCCCTCTTCTAGCCAAGAACACACATGGCTCATTTCACCAGTCCAAGAGCATGTCCTCGGTTGTAGTGTCGCTGCTTTTCTCCATAGGGCTTCAATATAAAACAGAGGTGCTGTGGGTCATGTTTGCATCCTGGAAGGCAGCTGACAGCTTGGAAGGACACCCCAAGGAGCTGGCCAGTTGTCCTAATGATGGCATCTCATATAGAGAAAAATGACTCAGTCCCCAGCCCCACAGGCTGCATTGCCCACAGCCCCACACGTTAGAGGGAAGGTGGGACACTAGTTTCCTTGGACACATCTGCAAGAATGGAGAAACAAGACCCGAGTTTGACTCTGTAGCTGAAACTCCCATCCCCAGAGAGTGTGAGAGCAGCAAAAAGATAAATTTCGAAGAGACAAGAGGAGAAACAAGGAAAAATACATTGAGGATCTGGCTGACAGAGACAAAGGGAGAGGCAGCTGGACACTCAGGGAAGCGTTACCCTTACCCAGCTGTGCACGCTACCACCCAGACAGTGACAATGCAGGAGAGTTCACCTCAGCCCCATCACTGGTCAGCAGGATATGGGCACGTGGCAGAAGGGATGTCCTTCCCCTCTTCTGCTGGTCTGTTGGGTAGAGAGGTGACTCCCACCATAGACCCCGTGGCTGTGAGGGCTGCGGCTGTGCCTGGTGGGAGAGGAGAGAGGAAGGGGGTTGCTCAGGGAAGGCATCTCCACTGCAGAGCATGGCCAGGAGGTGCCCATATCTCCCCTGCAACAGCGTTTCCATGAGCAGTTCCCTCCCTTCCTGCCCATCTTGACTGCCTGGAGCTGTCCCTGCCAGGAGTCTTTCTCTGGCCCCACATCTCCTCCCTACCAGTGCTCACAGACCCCAGCCCAGCCCCTGTGTGCCCACCTCTGCCCTGCAGCCTCTCCATGTGTGCAGGGACTAAAGTGCAGCTCACACAAACTCTGATGAAAATGGCCAGGGGATGCTGCTGCTGTCTGTAGTCCCCAGAGCTGGAAAGTGAACGTGCAGACTCAGGAAAGCTTCTCATCTCTACAGTCATCCCTCCTTTTACTTTCCAAATGAAAAATCCCCTTGAAAATGTCCCAGTGGTCATGCGGCAAACCAAGATGAGAAACCTCAGCAGACAGACACCTTCCCCTTCAGGGAGCTGCACCTTGAGAACTTCACTTGGAAATGCCGTGGGGGTGATCTGGAGCTGTGAGCAGCCCTGACCCATGCAGCAGAAGGACCCTGCCCTGTCAAGGGTCACTCCTTCCGCCCACAGCTTCTCCTTGCAATGCCATGGTGAGCTCCTTGGGCAGGCTGAGTGCTGGCCCTGGCAGGCAGCAGAGTCCCTGCCCCAGCACACAGCCCCTGGGGTATACAGATCCTGCTCGGAAGGACAGCCTGGGGCAGCCCGGGCTGCACATCCACCTTCCCAACCCTGCAGCCATCCTTTGGAGAAGGCAGCTGTCATGGCCTGTCCCTCTGAGGGTGCAGCAGCAGTCCCTACTTGGCAGCCCATCCTCACCTTCTACAGAAGAGAAACTGTGATATTGCTCATGGTCCATCCCATAGGCTGTGGGATGTGCCACCTTTAGGAGATCTTTCCACAAACTGCAGATACATTTCCCTTCATGCAAAGACTTACTGTGTCAAAGGCTGAAAAGATTTCTCCCCCAGTGATCTCTCATCATCCTCCTATCCCAGACTGCCTTTAACCTCTCTGTGCCTCCCTCCTTTCCCCTCGCTGCTTGCGGGCAGTGCCCTCAGCCCTGCTGTGCTTTGCAGAGGAGCTGCTCCTGGGCAGAGCTGTCTTTCTGCAGTGCTGCTTGGTTTCCCTGAACTCCCTCCATCCCAGGAGCCCAGCCCAGCTCAGCAGCAGAGGATCTGCCCAAGGCACCACTTTCTCTGGCCGCTTGGGACTCCCTCAAGGTGTCTTGTGGTCTCCAGGACAACTTGCTTTGAAACAGGCTGAAGCAATTACTGGTGTTCCGTCCCTTAGCTGGGGAGAGACACTTCTGTCCTGCAGTGTCATTCCTCCTCTCAGAGAAAGGCTTAGAAAGAAAAATCACCTTTCCTTGCCCCATCATTAGACAGGACAACCAGAAAGTGGCAGGGAGTGATATCCTTTACCCTCTGAGAGCAGGGATTCAACGTAGATATTCGAGGAATCTACTGCAGGGTTTGAAGGCCTGGGGCTGGAAGAGGACTCAGCTCCCTCTCATGCTCACCACAAAGCCACAGGAGGTAGGATTCCTCTTGCCTCAGTTCAGATGTGCACCAAATCATATCCTGCATGGCAGCTCCTTGTCTCACCTCCCTTGCTAATTCATGGAGGTGGAGGGCAGGAGGAACATGTTCAGACACAGACACCTGGTGACATGTTTGGTTCCAGAGATGACCAAGATGTGTGCTGGAAACTGAAAGCTATAATGGAGCATTTCATAGACACAGGGCAGCTTCTGAGGGCACCTTCCTGGAGGCTGGTGGAAAATACCTTTGGCCAGCTTAAATGAATAATGTGCCCACATTTAAGACAACTGAACTTGTAAATTTTCCTTGTCTTCAGGGCTGCCTATAGATGTCATGATCCCATGAAATGGAGTCCTGTGGTGCGGGGAGAGCTAAGTCTCTCTTGTTCTGTTCTCCATCAGCTGTATTGTCTACATGGCCTTAACGGTATGATGGCATTTGTCTTATGTGCATCTCTTCATTGCCTAACCTCATTCAGGGCAGCTAAATCTTCATTTAATTTACATTTACAGACATCTATGACTATGTAAGGTGCCAGGGCTCTCCAGGACAACTGCATGCACCTGTCACGGACAGCACAGGTCCTATGCAGGAACCCCATTCCCACCCAGATTCGTTGTGTGACAGGCACCACCCAGGGCATCTCACAAAGATTTGGTGCCTTTGGGCAGTGACGGAGTCCCACCACTGCAGTGACGCAAGGTCTGTCCCTTCTCTACCCAGTGAATGCAGGGCAGTTCATGAACCCCAAGCACATCACAGCAGGGTCTCCACTTGAGGGCATTCCCTCTCAAACTCTGCTGGTTCTTCTCTCCTCATCCTTTAGTCATTCCCTTGATGGTACTAACATGGATCAGGCCAATGATTTTCACAGTGTGCTTGGATCACAAGATGTCCACACCCAAGGACATTTTCAACATCATCTCTTCCTTCCTGAGATCAGCTTCACCTCCACTGTGGCATGTTACGGCAGAGACTCAAATTGTGGTGCAACTGAGACAAAGTTTATTTTGCAAGCAGTCCTTGATATATTTCTACCTGGATGCGAATCAGCCAGGGACTTTCCATCCCGATAAGGCAACTATTTGCACGATTTTCTTACTCAGCTTCTAGCCAGTCTGCAGACACACCATGCGCTAGTCAGCCATTGAGGCTGCTGATCACACGCTCTCCATGCGCTTGCGGTTTCAGGTAACAGGGCCGCCTCCTTTCTCTTATCTTGTTTGTTTCAGTGCTTTGCTCTTGCCTCTCTGCTTACCGCAGCAATCTGCTCCTATTCTTGTCTTCCACATCTCCTCCATTTTTTTTAATAAATCTAAAGCAAGTGCTATATTCACATGCGTAAGCATAAGTTAGTTCCTACTCTGTTCAATCATTCATTGTACACAAGATAGAATACATGGAATGCACAGATTAAGCAAACGACAAACACTCCTAGTAAACACAAAGCTGTTAGTTCTTTGAACCATGGCCCAAGGTCCCCAAACCATGAAAGGAACCCAAAAAAGTCCCATTCTGAGGGTAACTCAACTAATTTTTGAGGTAGATCTCTCAGCTTATCAATACTTGCATGAATTGACTCCTAGTGGTCAGTAAGGTTCATATAGTACACATCTTCGAAATCCTGACATCAGTGACCTTGAGCTAAGAGTAGAAAATTAATTGCTTCTCTATTTAGCAATGTAGCATGCCAGACTGAGTCTACATCCATTAATAAGCTTCGCAAAGCGGTGCTAGTTGCATTGCTTTCTTTAGCAAGCTGAAATCCTAACTTGTTAAGAGTAGATAATACTTGTGCTGTCCCTATGGGTGCCAGTAAAGAAGCAAGAACTCTTTCATCTGAACTCCAAAAATGAGCATTGAAATCACAATCTTCTGGGAACGATGTTACAGCTTGTTTCATACAATGACTGAGTTGATGTGTCAATTTATGTAGTGCAACACTAGGATAAAACAACTTTAGTCGGCTAAAAGCACACAGCCCACCCATACCTCTTCCAGGAATAGCTTTCCATGCTCTGTCTCCACTAACCAAAAAAATGCCATCAGGGAGGCTTAAGGCATTGATTCTAGTAATAATTTGCCTTGACACATTGGTGTTGCACCAAGTGCAGTTCCTAAATACCACCCTGCTTGGTGAAACATGAAACCCAGCGGTATTAGAAAACCATGCAGCTGTAAAATTCAACGTAGAACAAAGGTAACTTCGCAATGTACCCATAATGTTTAGTTCTTGTGGCTGAACTGGGAAAGGTGGGAAAGCATCTACGTGGAATGGGCCTAGTAGTGTGGTGAGATCGGTTTTGTTTCCCTTGTACCATCCCCGGGGTTGCCTGGCGGTTTTCCACCACGTCCCTTGGCACCACCAGAGAGGGTCAAGGATGGTTGGCTTCTTGCAGGGACTTTGCACTGTGATACTGTAGAGGCCATCTAATTCCTGACTTGCCATTGGCACACCTACCAATCATGTACAGAAAAGATCTATTGGTGTGCCCATGGAGATACGCATTGTGCTTGTCTTTGTTGCATTAGCAAGGACAAGACAGACACTGCTGTCAGGCGCAGTCAAGCCGACACTGGACTGTCCCATGGCGCTTCTGATGAGGTTGAGACATAGAGCTGCACAAAACGTGATGGGGCCCATTGCAGTCGGTCACCTGCAGAAACACAAGCATATCTCCAACCCCACATTATCAGATCTTTTGGTCCCTCCCTTTGTCCCGAGACTATATTTTTTACCAGAACCAATGGTTTATTTTGAAAGGGCACAGATAAACTGTGTTGTTTTTCGTGTCTTGATTTATACGTCTCATCTTGATTCAGAAAATTAAGGACATAAGTTGCTTTTCACAACCTTTCCTATGGTGATTCCAACCCCATACTCCCCCTTCTTGTTTGTGAGTTATTCTTTCAAGACCCTATGAGTCCGTTTGATGATTGCTTGGCCTGTAGGTGAATCAGGAACACCTGTGACATGTTCAACCCCCCACTGTTGTAAAAATGCTCAAACGCGAGTGGACTTATAGGACGCTTCCCTGAGTGTCCAGCTCCCTTTGTCTCTGTCAGCCAGATCCTCAATGTATTTTTCCTTGTTTCTCCTCTTGTCTCTTCGAAATTTATTTTTTGCTGCTCTCACACTCTCTGGGGATGGGAGTTTCAGCTACAGAGTCAAACTCGGGTCTTGTTTCTCCATTCTTGCAGATGTGTCCAAGGAAACTAGTGTCCCACCTTCCCTCTAACGTGTGGGGCTGTGGGCAATGCAGCCTGTGGGGCTGGGGACTGAGTCATTTTTCTCTATATGAGATGCCATCATTAGGACAACTGGCCAGCTCCTTGGGGTGTCCTTCCAAGCTGTCAGCTGCCTTCCAGGATGCAAACATGACCCACAGCACCTCTGTTTTATATTGAAGCCCTATGGAGAAAAGCAGCGACACTACAACCGAGGACATGCTCTTGGACTGGTGAAATGAGCCATGTGTGTTCTTGGCTAGAAGAGGGGTGCTGAGACCATCGGAAAGAGTGAGACATTTAGTGGTCTCTGTTGTCAGTAGTATCTCCACCTCAGGATGGTGAAAGCCCAGGGCAGTTCAGAAAAAGAAGGAGGTACAGACCAGCTCCCCTGTCTGTGCACTAAGCCACAGTCAATCCTCTTGCCTCGCAGGACTCACCCTGTTCACCCTGCAGGCAGCAGAAACACTGAGGGTTCCCAACATCTAAAGACAAACCTAAGGGGAAATCAGGGGAGCTGTAAAAACCCAAAATATCTGAGACTGCCTTCTGCCATCCCCATTCCTTAGCACTGGCAGTTCTGATGATGAAAAGCTCTGCTGCCACAGGAGGAGGTTCCTCTGACAAAGTTGTCCACCAGGTCTGGCCCTGCCTCGCCATGTCCATGAACCCACTGCTGCAGAGCGGGGCTGGATCCTTGGCAGCCAGCAGGAACAGGTTCTGCTGCTCATGGTACACTCTGCAAGAACCAACCAGAGCTGCAGCCACAGAGCTGAAGGAAAGACTCCTGGAAAAAGTAATGAAGTGTGTGTTTAACAGGGTGAGGGTCTTGGAGAAAGGCTTTGAGATTCCTCTGTGAAGTCCCCACTAAATCTTCATTCACTCTTCCTCTAAGGACAGGACCCCATGCACATAGGATGCAAATGAGCAACGGCAGCTCCATCACCCAGTTCCTCCTTCTGGCATTTGCAGACACACGGGAGCTGCAGCTCTTGCACTTCTGGCTCTTCCTGGGCATCTACCTGGCTGCCCTCCTGGGCAACGGCGTCATCATCACCACCATAGCCTGTGACGACTGCTTCCACACCCCCATGTACTTTTTTCTGCTCAACCTCTTTTTTCTTGACCTTGGCTCCATCTCCACCACTCTCCCCAAAGCCATGGCGAATTCCCTCTGGTGGGTAGCAGAGGAGACTGGGGGTTGTGTTGGGAAATGTGTCTGCACTGCAAAGGATGGGAGGGAGGTGCTTGAATCCCCACTCCCACGACATCTCTGGTAGCAGCTCCCTCTCGCTCCCTGCCCACGTCTCTGCTGCCTGGCGCTGTCCCTTGTGGGAGCTGTTTCTGTGTCCCTGGGTCTTCTCCCTGTCAATGCTCAGAGAGCCCATCTCACCCACTGAGTGCTCACCTCTGCCCTGCAGACATCTCCTGGCAGCTTGGCACCGCCCAGGGACATCTCTGTGTTTGAGGGGGCTAAGGAGCAGCTCAAAGTGCTAAGGAGAACTGGGGTTTCAGTGCCTTCTCCACAACAGAGAAATGAATTTGCGTCTCATAGAACCACGGAGTCACAGAACGGCAGAGGTTGGAAGGGACCTCTGGAGATCAGGTTGTCCAACCCCCCTGCCAAAGCAGTGTCACCTAGAGCGGGTTGTACAAGACCACATCCAGGCAGGTTTTAAATATCTCCAGAGAAGGAGACTCCCCAACCCTTCTGGGCAGCCTGTTCCAGGGCTCCATCACCCTCAGAGTAAAGCAGCTCTTCCTTATGTTCAGGTGGAACTTCTTATGCTTCACTTTGTGCCCATTGCCCCAGTCTCCCACTGCCCACCCAGACAAACAACAGCGGAAAAACTGAGAGCACAGAATCCTTTCCCATAAGGTGAATGGTGCCTCAATGTCCTTCGGAAAGACCCTCTGCAAATGTACTCGGGGTGGTTTGGAGCGGAGAGCAGCCCTCACCCATGCAGGTCCCCCTCTACAGCGGAAGGTGCTCCCCTTCCCTGTCTGGGGTCATTCCTTCTACCAACAGGTTCTCCCTGTATTGCCATGGGGAGCTCGCCAGGCAGGCTGAGTGCTGACCCTGGCAGGAGGCAGTCCCTGCCCCAGCACACAGCCCCCATGGATTTCAGGGACCCTGCTCTGAAGGACAGCCCCGGGCACCCCTGGCTGCACACCCGGCTTCACACCCCTGCAGCTGGGAGGTGGCAGCTGTCGTGCCCTGTCCCTCTGACCATGCAGAAGGGAATCCCTGCTGAGGACCATGTCCTTCACCTCACTCCAGCCAGCTCTGTCAGCTAATTGCAGGCTACTCACCTGCACTGCCCTTCAGCCAGAGACTGACTGTGTTCAGGACTGTGAAGCTTTCTCCTCCAGTGAGCTCTCAGCTGTCTTCCAATCCCAGACTGCCTTTAAGGTCTCTCTGTCTAACTCCTCTCCATTTGCTGCCTGCAGGCAGTGCTCTCAGCCCTGCTGTGCTTTGCAGAGGAGCTGCTTCTGGGCACAGCTGTGTCTATTCTGTGCTGCCTGGTTTCCATCAGATCCCTCCATCCCAGGAACTCAGCCCAGATCAGCAGCAGAGGACCAGCCCAAAGCGGAACCTTCTCTGCCCGCTCTGGGCTCCTTCGAGGTGTCCCTGGGGCTCCAATTTCTGTGCAGAGGGACTGATTCCAGCAGCAAGGTTCGTCCTACCAGTGCCTGGCTTACTGCGAGAGGTGGAAATGTTCCTCTCTGGACATGTCCATTCCTGTACCATAACAAAAAGACACAAAGACAGGGAAAGGGAGGGGTTAGCTTCACCTGTGCAACGCAGGGCTTCAGCTGGGGAGACACAGACATCTCACCCCATATTGGAACCCCTTGGGCTGAAGTGGGTTCCAGCTCCCCCCACGCACCCCACACTCCCAAGAAGATCCTCTTGGTTTAGTGCAGGAGTGAGTAAAAGAGAGGCCTGCATGTGAGCTCCTGCTCTGAGCCCCACGTTTGTATTCAGATGGGCCTCAGGTGCTCACACACAGACACTTGGTGATGACTGACGTAGAGTGGTGGTCCAAGAGGTGCGTAAGTGTTTGCAAGCTCTAATGGAAAAAACTCTCACTATACCCACATTCTTCCCGAGCATCAGCTGAGGGCCAGAGGGGGAAGGGCAATACAGGGGGATACCCTTTGCCACCCACAGTGAGAGCAGCCACCCGTGTGTCTTTGTCAAATATCTCCCTGGAGCATGCAGAGCTATTGAGCCAACCAAATGGAGGATTTCCCTGATGGAGAGCCAGGTCTCCATCCACTGTACTCACTAGGGCTGCAGTCACTTCAAAGACAAATCACATCCACATCCCTGCACTGAGCACATCAAGGCTCTCATTTAAATAGCATGAAAAAAGCCTCTAGTGCCATGCCAGCTGCCTTGGGTGCCAAACATGACGGCATTCAGCAGGCAAACACAGCACAGCACCTCCAGAAAAGCTGTGCCCTCTCAGAGCTGGTGTGGGGCAGATAGCCCATGGCCCCCCAGATGTGTCTGGTGCCTGGGTGCAACCTGAACACCAGAACCAGGGCACAGATACAAGGTCTGTCCCGTCTACGGCCAGGGGTACTGCAGGGCTGGGAGGCAGATCACATCAGGACGCCCTCCCCTGTACTTGTGTTCTCAGCCCTTGGCCCTTCGCTCTCTGAATGTCTGCTCAGCTACCTGATGCTATGGAGAGGGAAGATGACAATAATGTTGACCTTGTGGGTGGATCAAAGCCTGTTACGGCCAGAGATTTTCTCTGAAGCTCCCCTATCCTGGACCATACTAGAACCTTACAGCAATGTAGTTTTTGGATTAAATGAGATGTCGTGGGACACCTTGTTCACCTGGGGCAGTTTCTCTCATGTTTGCCCACTCTCCCACCTGTTGTTGCACAGCGTGTTTTACCCCTTTTCAAATATGTTATCACAGAGGCGCTGCCAACTTCACCAAGTGGCTCACATTTGGCAAGCGGTGGGTCCATTTTGGAGCAGGCTGAAACTCTGTCTGACATGGGGCCAACTCCTGGTGTCTACTCACAGAAGCCACCCCTCTAGCACATGCAACTCCATTACCAGTTCTTTTGCCATGTAAACCCAATACAGGGTGACGTGGTGTTAGATCTTACTAACTACTTGATCAAGGAGAAGACTTGGAAAAGATCTTCTGTCAGCAACCCAAGGAAGCCTCAGGTCAATGAGTAGGTTCCTATGGGGAACTCTAAGCGCCCTGGCATTCAGTGGCCAGGCAAAGCAGCTGGATGCCAGCATTCTGAGGGATCTTGGGGCAAGATCTTAACACAGCTGCCAGGTGAGTCACCAAAGGTGATGCTCACCTGGACCTGATCCTGACAAACAAGGAAGAGTTGGTCAGCATGAGACCATCAGTGTCCGCCTTGGCTGTCGTGACCAGGAAATAGTGGGGTCCCAGGCACCAGAGGGGAGTGAGGAAGGAGAGCAACAGAGTACAGGCTGGTGGACTCCAGAGGAGAAGACTTCAACATACTTGGGAGTTGGGGGGTGGGGGGCTGATACAGATGGTGTCGTGGGGAGCAGCTCTGAAGGGTAAAGGAACTCAGGAAATCTGATAGGCATCACAGGACACCCTCGTCCACGTACAACAATGATGATCTCTCTGAACACCCATGAAAAGAAGCATTCCTCTTGTGAGGCTGCTTGTCTGAACTGGTGGCTCCCTGCACACAAGTATCTCGGTCTGCCATGGCATGTGAGGTTCCCATTAACCCCCACCTTTTGGTTCAAAGAGGTGTGATTTGTCTTGAGGTGTCCTGGCTTATCTCCTCACTCAAGTCATGCTTTAGGCACCCACTTTTCTGACATGCTCAGACTTCACCAGGAGATGCTCCAGGTCAGTAGGAATTGGAGATTGCTGATACCACCTGCGCTCTAAGCAAGGGTGGGGGCAGTGGGTTAGAAGTTACAGAAGAAACACTGTTTTATTGCTGTTTATTAATGAAATGGTCTCTGTTTGGATACACTCCTGAAATCTCTTAGATCACCCACAGCAGACTTGAAACCTTCAGGAAAATGATGCAGGGAGGCTTGGCTTGGAAGGGCATTTTGCGTGTGCAAGGAGCCCTCTGGTGCCAAGTTCCTGAACTGTGGACACTGGAAGATGAAACAAACCTCTAACGAAGCGAAAAGCAGAAGCAAACCCCAAGTTTCTGAGGGTGTTTGAGACCCCACGAAGGGCCATCACTGACAAAGCTGTGAAGGAAACAACCTGTCAAGGTGCCTGTCCTTGGAGTCTGCTGAAGAAAAAATTTGCAGACAATGGCTGCAGGTGGCAAAGGCAACGTGGAGATGACTCTGATGCCATGGAAGCTCTTAATATTTGTTTATCACCAGAATGGCCAAGCCGTGACCCCCTACTCCTTTACCAGGGCCTGGTAAAGGAGAACCTTTCTCTCAAACTTATCTCAAGACTCTGGCTATCGTGTGTGTGAGCATGCTTGTGTTTCAGGGAGTGGGTTTGGTACCAAGTACTGTTGCTTCAACCACAAGACTATGGTTTTCTGAGGATTTGGCATTGCCTGTGAGTTGCCCACAACCCATCCAGCTTCTTTCTTATCTCTGCTAATGGTCCTCAATCACCTAAGAGGTCCCAGTCCCAAACTTGCATTTATCCTCAGTTTGGATCCATAGCTAGAATCGTAATCACAGAACAGTAGGGTTTGGAAGGGGCCTCTGTGGGTCATCTAGTCCAACCCCCCTCTTGAAGCAGGGTCACCTACAGCAGGCTGCACAGGAGCTTGTCCAGGCGGGTCCTGAGTATCTCCAGAGAAGGAGAATCAACAGCCTCCCAGGGCAAAGTGTTCCAGGGCTCCGTCACCCTCAGAGGGAAGAAGTTCTGCCTCATGTTCACACGGAACTTCCTCTGCTTCAGTTTATGCCCGTTGCCCCTTGTCCTGTTTCTGGGCACCACTGAAAAGAGTCTGGCCCCGTCCTCTTGACACCTACCCTTAAGATACTTCCAGGCATTTCTAAGGTCCCCTCGCAGCCTTCTCTTCTCCAGGCTAAACAAGCCCATCTCCCTCAGCCTTTCCTCGTAGGAGAGATGCTCCAGTCCCCTCATCATTCTCGTAGCCCTCCGCTGGACTCTCTCCAATAGCTCCTCATCTTTCTTGAAGTGGGGAGCCCAGAACCGGACCAAGTACTCCAGAAGGGCCTCACTAGGGCAGAGTAGAGGGGAAGGAGAATCTCCCTCGTCCTGCTGGCCACACTGTTCTTAATGCACCCAAGGATGCCATTGGCTTTCTTGGCAGCCAGGGCACGCTGCTGGCTCATGGTCAGCTTGTCATCCACCAGGACACCCAGGTTCCTCTCCGCAGAGCTGCTCTCCAGCAGGTCCGCCCTGAGCCTGTACAGGTGCATGGGGTTGTTCCTCCCCAGGTGCAGGACCCTGCACTTGCCCTTGCTGAACTTCATCACATTCCTCTGTGTCCAACTCTCCAGCCTGTCCAGGTCACACTCAATGGCAGCACAGCTTTTTGGTGTATCAGCCACTCCCAGTTTTGTGTCATCAGCAGACGTGCTGAGAGTGCACATCGTTTATTCATCGAGTTCATTGATGAATAAGCTGAACAAGGCTGCCCTGAGTACTGACCCCTGGGGGACACCACTACTTACAGGCCTCCAACCAGACTCAGCGCCGCTGATGACAACCCTCTGAGTTCTGCCATTCAGCCAGTTCTCAACCCACCTCACCGACCACTCATCCAGCGCACACTTCCTGAGCTTCCCTAGGAGGATATTATGGGAGGCAGTGTCGAAAGCCTTGCTGAAGTCGAGGTTGACAACATCCACTGCTCTCCCCTCATCTACCCAGCCAGTCATGTCATCGTAGAAATCTATCAGATTAGTCAAGCATGATTTCCCCTTGGTGAATCCATGTTGACTACTCCTGATAACCTTTTATTCCTCCACTTACTTGATGATGACCTCTAGAATGAGCTGCTCTGTCATCTTTCCCGGGATGGAGGTGAGGCTGACCGGCCTGTAGTTCCCTGGGTCCTCCTTCTTGCCCTTTTTGAAGATTGGAGTGACATTAGCTTTTCTCCAGTCCTGAGACTTCTCTCCTGTCCTCCAGGACTTTTCAAAGATGATGGAGAGTGCCTCAGTGATGACCCAGCTCCCTCTGCACTCGTGGGCATGGATCCATCGGGGCCCATGGATTTGTGGGCATCCAGATTGCCTAAGTGATCTCTGACGCAATCCTCCTCAATCAAAGGAAGGTCATCCTCTCTGTAGGCTTCCTCTCTTACCTCCAGGGCCTGGGATTCCTGAGGGCTGGCCTTAGCACTGAAGACTGAAGCAAAGAAGGCATTCAGTAACTCTGCCTTCTCTGCATCCTCCGTCACCAGGACACCCACCTCATTCAGCAGCAGCCCCACATTATCCTTAGTCTTCCTTTTGCTGCTGATGTACTTCAAGAAGCTTTTCTTGCTGATCTTGACATCCCTTGCCAGATTCAATTCCAGGTGGGCTTTGGCCTTCTTTGTTACATGCTCTGAAACATTCCTATTCCCCTCCCAAGTGGCCTGTCCCTCTTTCCACATTCCATAGGCCTGTCTCTTCCACCTGAGCTCTGCTAGAAGCTCCTTGCTCATCCATGCGGGACTCCTGCCTCATTTTCTAGATTTCTTTCTCAGGGGGATGCACCGCCCCTGAGCATGGAGGAAGTGATGTTTAAACAGCAACCAGCACTCTTGGACTCCTCTGCCTTCTAGAGCCCTGACCCACAGGATTCCTCCCAGTAGCTCCTTGAAGTGGCCAAAGTTAGCTCTCCTGAGGTCCAAGGTTTTGATCCTGCTTATCATCGTGCTTCCTCCGCGCAGGATCCTGAACTCTACCATTTCATGGTCACTGCAGTCAGGGCTGCCTCCATCCTTCACATTGTCAACCATTTCCTCCTTATTTGTCAGTACAAGGTCCGGCAGCACAGCTCTCCTTGTTGGCTCCTCCACCACTTGCATCAGAAAGTTATCATCGATGCTCTGTAGGAACCTCCTGGATTGCGTGTGCCTAGCTCTGTGGTCTTCCCAGCTGATGTCAGGGTGGTTGAAGTCCCCCACGAGAACCAGGGCCTGTGACTGTGAGGCTGCTTGCAGCTGCCTGTAGAAGGCCTCATCAACTTCCTCCTGCTGTTCAGGTGGCCTGAAGTACACACTCACAACAATATCAGCCATATGAGGCTGTCCCTTAATTCTAACTTACAAGCTCTCGACTGCGTCTTCATCTGCCCCCAGGCAGAGCTCAATACATACCAGTTGTTCTCTCACATACAGAGCAACTCCCTCACCTTGCCTTTTTGTCCTGTCATTCCTAATGAGTGTGTAGTTATCCATGACAGCATCCCAGTCATGCGAGCTGTCCCACTGTGTCTCTGTAACTGCAATGAGATCGTGGCTCTGCGACCGCACACAGATCTCTCATTCTTCCTGCTTATTACCCATGCTATGTGCGTTGGTGTGCAGACATTTCAGAGAGGAACTTGAGCATGTCTGTTTCCCTGGAGGGGTGCAAGAGGATCTGGTGTGTCCACACCCACCCTTAAGGTTGTTGGTCTTTTGCTTCTCAGCTTGGGACACAGCTGAGGAATATTTGTCACTGCTGTGACTGGGCACTCTTCATACCCAGCCGGATGGGATGGCTTCAGCATTGTGGCTTTGCCCCCCACCCCCCGAGTCCTTCAGTTACAAAGCCCTCCACAGCAAGTTTGTTAGCCTGCTGCCAAAGATCCGCTTGCCTGAGAAGCAGTTTAGCCATTTCCAGGATGTGTGTCCGGGACTCAGCATGGCAAACAACCTGACAATGAATATCCCCCTCCTTCCTCCGTCTTTCCATGAGGTGATATGGCTGAGCATGACATCATGTGGAATGGAATACTCCTTTGGTCATTTGGGGTCAGCTGTCCCAGCTGTGCCCCTGTCAACTGCTTGAGTACCTCCAGCCTACTTGCTGAGCGGACAGAGTGTGAGGAAGAAGATTTCATGCTCTGCAAGGGCTTGTCAGCAGCATCCAAAGCACTGGTGTGTTATCAGTGCTGGTTTAGTTACAAATCCAGAGCAGATCACCACATGGTCTGCTGCGAGGAGAATGAACTCCATCCCAGATAAATCCAGGGCGAGGTGTAAACAATGTTGTATTTAAATGGCCTGAGGAAATCTGTGAATCTCAGCCCCTTGCTCTGATGGGGGACTCCTCAGCCTCCCCACTATTCCCGGGCCCAGTGAGACAGCAGGATGCAAAGAGTTCAGGAGGTTTCTTGTGGTCTTTGTGGAAAATTGTGAGCACAGCTGCAAAACGGGCTACCTAGTCTGATGCTCACCTGGACCTGATAGTCCCAAAAGAGGCTGAGCTGGTCAGGAATGTGAAGACCAGTGTCAGCTTTGGCCACAAGGACCATGAAATTTTGGTCTCTTCTATCCCCAGGGATGTCGGGAAGGAGTGTGGAGGAGCACAGACCCTGGACATCAGGGAATGAGAATTTGGCCTATTGAGGGCACTGGCAAGTGGGATCCCATAGGTGCAGTGTCCTGAGAACATCCATAGGCCTTCTTGTCCCTGACCAGCCTCACCTGGCGCCTTCACCCACACCTCTGTTCCATGGGCCCAGGAGACTGTTTTAGCCCAGCCCTGAGTTGCAGTCCCAGCTTCATCTATGCTGTAGGTGCACTGGTCTCCAAACACAGCCATAGACACAGCTTTCCCTGTCCATGGTCTTCCTTGACTTGGGCTTGCAGACTCACTTCCCAGCTTCATTCTTTACCAGATATACAAGGAAATGACACTGTAGCCCTCCAAGTGCCAGACCCCAGCGGAATCACAGAGGTGTATTGATATTCTCCAATCTTTCATATATTTTCACCTGTCCTGACAAAATGACTGTTACTAACATCACCTTTTCAGATGCAGTCTGCCTAGGCGAAAGCTCTTTCCATTATTCTCCAGTTTTCTGCTCCCTGTACTCTTTGTTCATTCAGATTCCTGTCACCTACTCAGTTCCTGCTTTAATATCAAGGAGTTAAAAGTTTGCCTGTCTTACAGTAGTCTAATTGTCTCCTTAGACAACTCTCTAATTGTGTTTATAACTATGCTTTTTATCTACTTAGCTACAACGATTCTCGTAAGATCATGCCATATAGGAAGGCAACCTCATTAGTTGCAGGTTGTAATTACAGTATATTTACACAGTGTATTTTGTTTATGGAACTTGACCATGCTTTAATTTTTCTTTTCTTGCATATAGGAAAACTCCTGCTGTGCCTGTGTGCAGCCAGCTCTCTATGGAGAAGATGTGGGAGATGGTGCAATGCAGCTGTGACATCCAGCTGTAGAGATCAGTGGAGAAGTCTGATGCAAGGAACCATGATGCGAGTCCCAGGTGGCCAATGAGAGAAACACTGGGTTTGGAGAGGCGAGGCGCGAAGTTGTCCATAGAGTGTCAGACCTCAAGGGACTGCTTTTCCTACCTGTCCATACCTCAAGAGGAGGTACCCTGGATCATTATCATTTGCAGAATGTTGCTACCACCTGTTCTCTAAATTGCAAAGCAATAAAAAATATCCTTTATTAGGTACGGTATGAAATCTTCCTCCTTAACTACACTGTAAGAAAATCTCCAATTAGCTCTACAAGTCTTGAAGACTTGAACACAAATTACAGTGAGAAACATAGCGCTTTAGGGATTTCTGTACTTTAATAAGCCCCATGGGGTATTTGGTGTTCAATCCATGAACCTCAGATACTGAGAGGAGACTGAAAAAAATGCTCAAGAAGTCAGAAGCAAAACTCCAAGTACCTGGAAGCATTGATTGGCCCCACTATGGGACATTACTGACAAAGCCTCCCCAGGGACTCCTTAGAGCAGAGAATTGGAGGCCATGATTACAGGTAGGCAAAGGCACTGTGCAGGTGGCTGCAATGCTGAGAAAATTCTTGATTTGTTTTATGAAGCAGAAAGGCCAAGACCTGAGCTCCAGGCCCTGTGAAGGCAGATCCTGTCCCTCGTGTGTGGCTCAGTGTCTCCTCTTGGGGACAGTTGAACGTATGGTTGAGCAACAACAAGTGTAGGAAAATTCTATGACAACTCCCAGCCTCCCAGACAAGGGGTGAGGAGGAAATGAAGTCCAGAGCCTCAAAGGAAAGTATCTCCTGATAGGCCTCAGTGGTAGAGGTAACTGCCATAGCCAAGGGGACAAAGCCCTCGGTCCTGTAGAAACTTTCAGCTCTGCCAGAGTCCTTAGCCATCTCTGCTGCATGCTGTCCTGCACTGTCCCATGCCTGTGTCTCTTTCCCTTCAGCATGCAGACACCCATCTTGCTTTCCCACCTAGGTCTCACCCCCGAATTTCCTCACCTTCACTGATGCCTCTTCACGCTCACTGGCTTTTCCTTGAAACACAAAGCCATGGGCTGATCCAGATTCCCTGTGGGTGACCTCTTACACAATAAGAATAGACTTTGAGGGAGTCTTCTTTTCCTTCATCTCTAGTCCGAACCCTCCAAGCAGCATTTTGTGAAGGTTTCCTTCCCTTCTCATTACCAAGAAAAGCTCCATCATCTCTGAAATCACCCTTCAAGTTTTTGCAGGCTACTGCTGTTGTCCCAAAACCTGAGGATCATTTACGCGGTGTGCAGTATGCTAATACATACAGAAAGCAGAGGTACTTTACTGCATATTTGTGCCCGTATGGGTATCTGTCCAAAGACAGCACACCTTGTTTATAAATCAACAGTCGTTTATACTCTTAACATTGCCATATAGATATATATTATTCCTAATACATATGCATCATGATTCTATTTAGTAATTGGTTAAATCCTTCTCGCCCAGTACGTTAATTGGTACGCGTGCTCAGTTTCTTCATCTTCTGAGTCTGGGGTATAAATGGGGAAAGTGGTCCATGAGTTGGAGGTGGTGATCTCCCCCTGCCAGAGTTGTCTTTCCCCTAGTTACCTGTTTGTTTTGGCATGTATAAGCTTTTCTTCATGGTTTACTATCTGGGCTAGTCATACATCAATTAAACTTCTGCACTCAGTAACCATCTCCTGCTTATTAGACAAAGGCACAATTTTAGATTAAATTACTTTCTCTTCTGGCTTTAAACCAGCAAGGGTGGGGATATACAGTGGGCATCTATAGCAACAGTGTCTCAGCACAACTTAGTTCGGACAATACTACGTTAGTGCCCTCTGCCTGCACTTTGCCAGGCTAAAGCAGCTCAAGTCCCTCAGCCTCTCCACAGAGGCCCCAAGCCCCGTATTGGCAGATCTGCTCTAGAACCTCTCCAGTTCTTCCCCACATGCAGACACACTAGTCCAGATGTGGCTACACTGCTGCTGAATCAAAGGGGTTGATAATTCCCTCTTTTAGATGGCCATGCTCCTCCTAAAGCAGCCTTGTAAGCTGTTGGCCTTATTCACTTAGAGCATGCGCCACTCGCTTATATGGCATCCCTTGGAATGCCCAGGCCTTCCTCCTCAGGGTTACTCCTGAGTTGTTCAGGCCCCCCAAAAAAGGACTCGCAGCTTCTCCTTGCAAAACGTCTCGAGGCTTCTACTGCCAAATGTCAGAGTTATTTAAGGTCCCTGTGGAGTGAGACTTGTTTTGACAGCTTTTAATGTATACGTACCAGATTTGTGGTGCCTCTGACAGGATAACAGCGTGAGGAGTTGCAGGACACCACTGATGACAGAAGGAGGCACCTGTTTCATGGAATTGCTGACAAAGGGAGGAATTCCCGTGGTGACAAGGGTTCTGTTATTACTATTATTATTACTGTTATTATGTCTCTGTGTCACTAGAATCATAAGAATCACAAAATCATAGAATGCTTGGAGTTGGAAGGGACCTTTAGAGGTCATCTAGCCCAGAGCCCCTGCAGTGAGCAGGGATATCTTCAGCTAGACCAGGTTGCTCAGAGCCCCGTCCAACCTGACCCTGAATGTTCCCAGGGCTGGGGCATTGACAACCTCTCTGGGCAATCTGTTTCAGTGTTTCACCACCCTGCTTGTAAAGAAATTCTTCCTTACATCTAGTCTAAATCTACCCACCCTCAGTTTAAAGCCATTGTTCCATATTCTACTGCAACAGGCCCTGCTGAAGAGAATTTCCCCATCTTCCCTATAGGCCCCCTTCAGGTGCTGAAAGGCTGCTCTAAAGTCTCCCTGCAGCCTTCTCTTCTCCAGAAGAAGAAATAACCGACCAGAAACTCCTGGTATAAAAAACCTGTCATGTGTCTGCTGCTGGTTATCAGGTTCTCAGGCAGAAGTGACATCGTAGTGAACACCCCAGCATCAATGATCTAGATGCAGGAGTTGAATGCACCATTGGCACGTTTTCTGATGATCCCAATCTGGGAGGTGCTGTTCACTCTCTCGAAGGATGAGAGGCCTTACAGAGAGACCTAGATAGATTGGAGCATTGGCTGGTGATTAATAGGATGAAATTTAACACGTCCAAATGCCAGACCCCTGCACCTGGGACATGGTAATGCTGGGCACAAATGTAAGTTGGGAGAGGAGTGGCTGGAGAGTAGCCGTGCTGAACAGGATCTGAGGGTGCTGGTCGGCAGCAGGCTCAGTAGGAGTCAGCAGGTGCCCTGGCAGCCCAGGGGGCAAACCGCTTGCTGGGGTGCATCAAACACAGTATAGCCAGCCCGTCACAAGAGGTGGTGATCCTGCTGCATTCAGCGTTGGTGCAGCCCCACCTCGAGTGCTGTGTACAGTGCTGGGTCCCACCATTTAGTAAGGATGTGTGAGGTCCTTGAATGTGTCCAGAGAAGGACATCAAAGCTGGTGAAAGAGCTGAAAGTAATATCCTAGGAGAAGCCGCTGAGGACTCTAGGTTTGTGTAGTTTGGGAAAAAAGAGGTTGAGGGACGATTTCATTGGTGTCTATGTCTTCCTGAGGAGGGGCAGTGGAGAGAGAGAGGTGCTGATGCAAAAATTGCTTGGACTTGATGATCTTAGAGGTCTTTTCCAACCTATGATTCTATGATCTCTTTTTCCTGGATTCTGTGACAGGACGCGTAGAAATGGTTCGAAACTGCACCAGGCGAGGTTCAGGCTGGACATTCGGAAGCATTTCTTTACCAAAGGGTCAAATACTGAAACAGGAATCTTAGAGAGGTGGTCGATTCCCCGTGCTTGCCAGTGCTTAAGTGACATTTGGACAATACCCTTAAGAACATGTTTGAACTTTTGGTCAGCCCTGATTTGATCAGACAGTAGTTGGACTAGATGATCATGTCATGATGTAGGTCACTTCCAGCTGAAAGATTCTATTCTATTCTATTCTATTCTATTCTATTCTATTCTATTCTATTCTATTCTATTCTATTCTATTCTATCCTATTCAACAAACCAGAACCTGGTCAGGTTCAAACCAGAACAGTTGTGTGCCTGTTGGTGGCACTTTCTCGGGCAGAAGTGACATCCAACTCAACACCCCAGCCCTGTGTCTGCTGATGGCCAATCACCCAGGCAGACTGGAGACTATAGTGACCCCACATTTGCCTTCATAGCCACGTGCCTCCTACTGGCCTATGAGCTTCTCAGGCACGAGTGATGTCATAATGATAGCCAACCCATCAGCTTTCTTGTGGTTTATGAACTGACCAGACAGAAGTAAACTCACCATGATCTTCATAGTGGAAACATGCTTGGAGTATACGGTAGATGGAAATGTAAATGATGCTGTGAGATGTTGAGGTAGATGACGAAGTAGATGATCAAGTTGCCCACAGAGTGAGCAAAGCCTGCTCACCAGGGCCTGAGGTAAGAAGGGCTGGGCTGTGCAACCCTGCCGGGACACCATTTGACATTATAGTCAGTGTAGATCTAGGAAGTGCAGCTCATGGAGAGAAAAAGACACTTGGCCCTCTCTGTGGCAAATGCCTCAATTTGGTCAGATGAGTACTTCTCCACGCTGCCCTGAACATACTGAACATGGACAGGATTCTTTGGCCAGCATCTGCTGTCATTTCAGCTGGCTAAAGGAATTCCCCAATGGCCTCCAAAACCATGCCCCCAGATGTCACCCTGTCCCTCACCACCAGTTGCTTCATTACAGCTCTCAGTCACCTGTATATTCCTTGGACCTTCTGTGTCACCTCCAATGGCACCAGGTGTTCCCACCTGAGCAACGCACTCCTGGCCTCCAGATCCATTGACTAGCACAGTAGCTTAGACAAAGAGCTCACACTTGTTTTGTCCACTCCGAGCTGAGGCAAGAGGAATCCCGTCTCCTGTGGATCTGTGGGGTGCACGGGAGGATCTGCATCCCCTCCAGCTTCAGGGTTACTGATGAGAGCCAACATGCCTGCACTAAGTAAGCTGAATCCCTGAGGCACACAGGACCTGGGCATGCTGGTCAACAGCCAGATGAACGTGAGCCAGCAGTGTGCCCAGGTGGCCAAGGAGGCCAACGGCATCCTGGCTTGTATCAGGAATAGTGTGGCCAGCAGAAGTAGGGAAGTGATTGTGCCCCTGTACTTGTCACTGGTGAGGCCGCACCTTGAGTACCGTGTTCAGCTTTGGGACCCTCATTATGAGAAGGACATTGAGGTAGTAGAGCATATCTAGAGAAGAGCAATGAGGTTGGTGAAGCATCTGGAGTCTTATTAGGAGCGACTGAGGGAACTGGGATTGTTTAGTCTCAAGAAGAGGAGGCTGATGTGGGATCTTCTTGCTCTCTGCAGCTACTTGAAAGGAGATTGTAATGAGGCAGGTGTTGGTCTGTTCTCCCAAGTAACTAGTGATAAGAGGAAAGGGCCTCAAGTTACGCCGGAGGAGGTTTAGATTGGATATTATGAAAAATTTCTTTACTGAAAGAGTTGTAAAGCATTGGAAGAGTCTGCCCAGGGAAGTGGTGGAGTTATCATCCATGGAGGTGTTCAAAAAATAAGTAGATATGGCACTTCAGGACATGGCTTAGCAAGCATAGTGATGATGGGTTGATGGTTGGACTTGATGATCTTAAAGGTCTTTTCCAACCTTAATGATTCTAAGATTCTATTAGTCAATGGAGGCCATCATACAGGTCAGCTATGAATATGAAACATATGCCACAATGAAGTAAGACACATGAGTAAAGTCTCTCTGGAACAGAGGGTGGTGGCTGGGTATTTGATATAGCAAGGCCTGGCAATATTGAACCTCTGCAAGGAACACGCCAAGGCAAGTGCTACGTGCTCACCATGGTAGAAGTAACCATCAGGTGACTAGAAACTTACACTGTACGTCACAGCATTTCCGGAAACACATCCTAGGGCCTTTAAAGGCAAGTTCTGTAGAAACTTGGTACCCCAGAAAGAACTGACTCAGTGGGACTCTTTTCCAACACTATCTCATAAACTCCTGGACCAAGAAATACAACATTGACTGGGCACATCCCGTTCCCTATCACCCACAAGCCTCCAGAAAGACTGAGCGGTATAGCGGGCTGTTAAAACTGTGTTGAGAGTATCGGGCACTGGGGTATGGAAGCACTGGGATATAAATTTCACAGAAGCCACTTGGCTGGTGAACACCAGAAGATCTGCCCGAACAAAGCCCCTAGGTACTGTAAGCAGAAATATGCTGCTCATAGGGAAGCTGCTGGGGAAGGCAATGTGGGTTGCTCCTCCCTCGGGAAAAGGCAGGGCAGTGGTGGGACTGTCTTCAGTCAAGGACCTGGCTGTGCTTGGAGGGTTATGAGGACAGGGAATATCATCTGTGGTGTGAGGTGTATGTTGCAGGAAGTAACGCAGCAGAGGCTCCCTGAACCAATAAAGAGTAAGCTTCATAAGGAACTGGGCAAGTGTAGTGATGACCCAAACCAAGCCAGTGTGGCACCCAGACGCCAAACATGCTGCTTCTCTTGTCCCGAGCGACCACCTAGACAGATGGGGCCCCAGTCATTGCCTGTTCTTACAGATGTTCAGGAGTGGTGGAAGGCCATGGAATGGGAAAATAATATTTATCCATCAATGAACAGGCAATAGTAGTTAATGAGAGTGTACGAATCTCTGTGTTGGAGGTAAAGATGGTTTAAGTATGTAGTAGAAGTTGTAAGTGTTGGTCTGGGAGGATTTCAGGAATGAGAAACAGATACAATGGGATCATCAGAAGACATGTAAACATAGCAAATTATGTAGGACCACAGCACGATGTAAATAGTATGGAATAATGCATGAGTATTGTAGTGGGCCTGGCTGGGAAGGAGGTAACCTTCTCCAAAGCAGACGAGACTGTGCTGTCTTGGCTGTTGACAACACATGGATGTTTTGGCTCTTGCCCAGTAGGGCTCGCACAGCACCAAGGCTGTCTCTCCAGCCTCCCTCCCCTGTGAAGGCCAGTAGACTAGGGGTGAGCAAGAGGCTGTGAGGGAATGGGGAGTGTTTTGGGTGTTCTTGAGATCTGTGCTTCACACAATAATGGGTTTTCCATTGGTCTAAGGCTGTCCACTGTGGAAAGTGGACTTGGGAGGAGGCAACATGGACATAATATACAGCTAAGGAATGTCTTCTAGTTTTTCTTGAAGTATGCCTGCCTTTGTTTTTGTTTCGTGGCAAGTAACAAACATCCTTCTGTGCCTGTGTGCAGCTCATTCTTCAAGTAAAGCAGAGGGAATTGGTGCCAATGGGCTGAAATATGCAGCTACAGACTTCAGTTGAGAAAACTGTTTTTACAGCACTACTGTAAGTTCCAGGTGGTTGAAGATAGAAATGGTAGGGTTGGTGGTAGGCATGAAGACTGCCCATATAGCTTCTACCATAAAGTGGCTTGACTTGCCCATGTGTTCAGACTCCATTAGGAGATGCTCTCTCTCAACGTCAGCTGAAGATTGCTGCTGTCAATCTGTAAGCAGAAACATAAAGAGAAGTGGAAAAAGAGTAAATCCTTCCTTATTGTTGTTTAACACTGAAATCTTTTCACTCTGACTACACTGGCACATGAGAGGTGAGGATTTAGGGGAAGTTAGAGAGGCTGGGCTTGTTAGGACGTTTTGCACATTCATGAGCCCTCAGGTGCCAAGTTCATGAACTGCAGATCCTGAAAGACTGGACAAGCCTCTAGAGAAATCAAAGTTGAAGTCAACCTCCGTGTTTCTGATGGTGTTAGTGAGTCCCATAGAGGGGCATCACTGAAGAGGCCATGGAGGGAACAACTGGACAAGGTGACCATGTCTGGGTGCTGGTGAAGGAGGAAGTCAGAGGTGGTGGATACAGGTGGAAAACTGAAGGTGACTATGACTATGATGTCAAAGAAGCCCTGGATGTGTTTCACGAAGGAAACTGGCCAAGTCCTGGCACCCATCACCTTGGAAGGGGCATCCTTTCCCTCACAGGATGCTCAGGGATCTTCCTATGAACAATGGGATGTGGGGTGAGGAGTAGGACACTTGCCAGGCTTTATGAGGGATGAGGAGCACTGGGCCTGTAAGGAAAAGGTGTGCTCTTGTGGGCCTCAGTGGAAGAGACAGAAGAGACAGCGAAGAGGACAAGTACCCCAGTTCTCTTGGTGTGAGGTTCCAGACTCACCAAGACCCTCAATCATCCCCACCGCATGCTGTCCTACACTGTCTTATGCCCGTGCCTGTTTCTCTGCAGACTTTAACCACCTGTCTGCTTCCAAACTTCATTGTGACCAGGGACATCCCAAGCTTTACTGGTGTCTCTCTGTCCACACCGCTGTTGCTTCCAAGACAAAGCTTTTGTTTTCTGCAGATTTGCAAATGCCTGTGAGTTCCTCACAACTCATCCGACTTCTTTCAAAGCCCTGATAATGTTCCCCTAGTACTCAGGATGTCCCAGCCTCAAATTTGCTCACAACCTCAATCCATAACCCAGCACTGAACAGCACATTGTCCTGCTGCTGCTGCCGCAATAGCACTTCAGCTTCCTCGCCCGGCCAATCTGTCACCCAACTACTTCAAGTCTTCTTCCTGCCTTTAACACACTCACTGCTACACACACCCCACTCTCGCCCTGCAGTCCTACCTGCAGACCCTTCCCTCTTACCCTACAGTAATGGGATACTCGCTCTAGGATGCTCATGGATGTTTCCTGAGGTCCATCCAAGTGTGGGGAGTGAAGGAATAAAAAAGCAAAGGCAAATCATGGAGAATGACTGAGCATGGCAACCAACAGCAGCAGGCATGGGTTTCCCATCCTAGGCCAGCTTCTGAGTACTAGGTCCAGGTGAGCATCGTTTTTGTTGGCCAGTCTTGCAGCTGTGTTAAGAAGCTGTCCCATGACCCTTTAGAATCCTTCTAGGCTGTTTGCACGTATGTTGCTCTCCCAGGCAATACGAAGGGAATGAATGTACCCAGTAAGACCTGGGATCATTGATTTGGAGATTCTTTTGAGATGCTAAAGGAAGACTTCGTCCACTTCCTCAGCTGCTTACAGCTTCCTAATTTCCCACCACAAGGTCTCCCTAACTTGCCTCTCCCCTGACCCTCACCCACAAGGGAAACCATGTATCGGAACAGGTCCTTCAGCATCTCCCTCCTGATCTTGGCCAGTGTCTCTTGAAGAGCAACTCCCCATCCAGCACAGCCACTGAGGTGGGCAAGTTGTTCCCCCCACCCCTTGGCAGTTATTTCAGCACTGTTGCAGTTCAGTGGTCTCATGTGGGGCTCCAGCTCCTCCCGCCTGTGCCCCTGGCTGACGACAGTGATGCACATTTGGCTGCAGCACCTCAGCTGTAGCAGCAGGGCCAGGGAAAGACTTGTCCCAGGGACACCTGGCACCAAGCACCCAAGGCCCCATATGTGTCAAAGCTGTGCTTCAGAGCTCAAACATGCTG
Source organism: Opisthocomus hoazin (assembly GCF_030867145.1). NCBI lineage: Eukaryota > Metazoa > Chordata > Aves > Opisthocomiformes > Opisthocomidae > Opisthocomus > Opisthocomus hoazin. The sequence goes on along the minus strand of NC_134447.1, from coordinate 122,463 downwards.
CAGTGGACAGCAGATGGTAATGTCATGATGAGATGAGCTGTGCATGTAGACAATAAGGTAGACAACAGGAGGTGCCCACAGAGTCAGCTAACCCTGCTCTTGAAAACACCACAGGGTAACAGGGCTGGACTGTGAAGGCCTGGCAGGAGAGATCTTTGCTTTCTGGAGTGTCTCTGCAACCCAGGAGGGCCTGTGGTGGAGGTTAAGCTGATCTCCAGGAAGGACAAGGTGCTGCTGAGAATGTCCTTGTCTATGGACACCTTGTGGTCCAGGAACACTGTGACAATCATATGGATATTCCTTGACTGTATCTCCAAAGGGACGTGAAAGGATGAGGGTAAGAAGCGTTTGAGAACCCTGGCACCCAAGTACAGTACCAATGGTGGTGATGTGTTCTTTGTGTCCTAGTGTGATGTGTTCCGTGTATTCACATCCTGCCTGAATCTATGGCATAAAGAAGGGACAACAATGGCCTAACCATGTCAGTGGGAATCAGTCGCCGGAGCACAAGCACCAAACCTCTCCCAGATGCCATCTGGGGCAGCTGCACATGCTGTGCTGCCCCTCCTAGCCACACACTGTTGTGCTGAAAAGCCCTGGCAACTCCTGTAGCAACAGAGGCCTGTCATTGGCCAGGGCATGGAGTTGCTGCCTTGAATGAAGATAGGCAAGGAAATGATGTGCTGGAGACAATTGAAGCTAGAGTCACTGGAGATCTTTGAAATACCACTGATGGGGAAGAGACGTAAAAGAGATCCCTGCCTGTTCCTGCCTGGGTGTCCTCTCTAACGATGGGACAAGGAAAGGTGATTGTAGGACCTAAATCTGTCATTGACAGAACAAAAGATATTGCTGCAAAGAAGTGTCTCTCCCAGGGTTACGGAATGAACATCAGTGATGACTTCAGCCTGCTTCACAGTAGCTTCCCAAGGAGTCCCAGGGACACCTCAAGGGAGCCTCGAAGGGCAGAGAAAGTGGTGCCATGGGCTGGTCCTCTGCTGCTGAGCTGGGCTGGGCTCCTGGGATGGAGGGAGCTCATGTCAAGCGGGCAGTGCTGCAGAGGGACAGCTGTGCAAAGGAGCAGCTCCTCTGCAAAGCACAGCAGGGCTGAGGGCACTGCCTGAGGGCAGCGAGGGCAGAGGAGCGAGGCACAGAGAGGCTAATGTCTCTCTGGTGTTGGAGTACACTGAGAGCTCACTGTGGGGAGGAATCTTCCCAGCCTGTCAGTCTGTGGCTGCAGGACATCGCATCCGCAGATCCTCGGGGGATCTTCTCCAGCTGGCACATTGCACAGCCTATGGGATCTGTAAGTACAACTCTCAGAGATACTCTGGTGTAGGGGAGGAGGATGTGCTGCGGAGCAGGGATTGCCTGCTGCACCATCCTGGGGCTGTGTGCTGGGGCAGGGACTCTGCCACCTGCCAGGGTCAGCGCTCAGCCTGCCCAGGGAGAAGCTCTGGGTGGAAGGAGTGACCCCCAGCAAGGTAGGGTCCTTCTGCTGGTGAGAGGGTGTTGTGTAGGCCAGGACTGCTCAGAGCTTCACCTCACTACCAGAATAGTTCCAATAGGAGATTGCAAGGAGAAAGTCTAGACAAGGATTGCTATAAAGATAAGGAATTCTCCTGACTCCGTGCTTTTCAATTTCCTGTTCTTGGGGAATTGGAAAGGATAAGTGATGCAGGAGTTCTTAATTTTGACAAGTTACTGAGACTCCAGAACTGCACCTTTGAGTGATCAATTCATCTTCCAGGAGTCCAGGAGCTAATGTGCTTTCAGCCACTCCTCTGCCTATGGACAGAAGCAACATCACCTTTGCTGGACCCATCAGACTGAATCTCACCTGTGCTTTTTCCATTTCTCTTAGCCAGACCCTCCCTGGATATTGGCTTGTTTCTCCACTTGTCTGTGTTCTTGCTATTGCTATTTCATTCTTGCTGTCAGGCTCTCTGGGGAGGGGGATTTTCAGCTGCAGAGTCACAGGCTGATCTTGTGGATCCTTTCCTGCAGGTGTGTCCATGGGACCAAGTGTCCCAGCTTTCATCTTCCCTGTGGGGCTGTGGTCAAGGTAGTCTGTGTGGCTGGAGGATCGGCTGCTTTTCCCTTCATCAGCTGCTATCCTTGGGACACTTGGCTATCTCCTTGAGGTGTCCTTCCAAGCTGTGAGCTGCCCTCCACAAAGCCAGCCTGTCCCCTCGCACTCTTTTGTTATCAGAAAACCCCACAGAGAAGCTCAGAGATGTTGCAATTGAGGAAATGCTGTTGGGTTGGTGAAATGATCCACGCGTGTACTTGGCTAGAAGTGAGGTACTGATACCTTGAGAAAGGGGGAGACATTTAGTGGTCTGCACTGGATCCCTCTGTTCTCAGTAGCACCTGTTTTTTCTTATCAGGGTAACATAACAGTGTGATCACTCTCCATCTCATGAAGAACAAGCCCAGGGCAGCTGAGAACAAGACAGCGGGACAGACCAGCTGCCTTCTTTGTGCACTAAGCCACAAGAAATTCTTACGCCTCGCAAGACTCCCTCTCTTCTCCTTGAGTGCAGCAGAGATGCTGAGGATTTCTGAAATCCACAAAAACTACCCAGGTAAGATGAGCGGAGCTTTAAAACCCCAAACCTTTTAATTTACTTCCGTGATCCACATTCCTTAATGCCTGGAGTGCAGATGCTGAAGAGCCCTGATGCTTTAAGAGTGGTTTCCTCTGACAAAGACGAACACCAGGACTGACCCCTACCCTCATTTTCCCCGCGAACTATGCTGAAGCAGGGCTTAATTCTCAGCAGCCAGTGGGTAGAGGTCCTGGTCATCACGACACACTTCACATGACAGCATAACCTAGAGGTGCAGCAAAGCAGCTGAAGGAAGCTCTCCTGGCAATGGAATAGGGGAGGGAAGAGTGTACAAGGGTTTAGGTCTAGCAGAATGTCTTTGCTTTTCCTCTGAGATGTCTCCCCTAACTCTTCATTGACTGTTCCTTGAAGGACAGGACCATATGGACTGAGGCACCAGGTGTCCAACAGCAGCTCCATCACCCACTTCCTCCTCCTGGCCTTCTCAGACACACGGGAGCTGCAGCTCTTGCACTTGTGGCTCTTTCTGGCCATCTATCTGGTTGCCCTCCTGGGCAAAGGCTTCGTCATCACAGCTATAGCCTGAGACCACCACCTCCACACTCCCATGTACTTCTTCCTCCTCAACCTCTCCATCCTCGACCTTGGCTCCATCTCCATCACTCTCCCTATATCCATGACCAATTCCCTCTGGAACACTAGGGCCATCTCCTGTGCAGGGTGTGCTGCACAGCTCTTTCTCTTTGTCTTCTTGTTTGTAGCAGAGCATTGTCTTCTGACTGTCATGGCCTATGACGGCTATGTTGCCATCTGCAGACCCCTGCACTACGGGACCCTCCTGGGCAGCAGAGCTTGTGTCCACGTGGCAGCAGCTGCCTGGGGCAGTGCTTTGCTCAATGCTCTCCTGCACACTGCCAATACACTTTCCATACCCCTCTGCAAGGTCAATGTTGTGGACCAGTTCTTCTGTGAAATCCCCCAGATCCTCAAGCTCTCCTGTTCACACTCCTACCTCAGGGAAGTTGGGCTTCTTGTGGTTAGTGTTTCTTTAGCTTTTGAGTGTTTTGTTTTCTTTGTGCTGTCGTATGTGCAGATGTTCAGGGCCATGCTGAGGATCCCCTCTGAGCAGGGAAGGCACAAAGCCTTTTCCATGTGCCTCCCTCATCCGGCTGTGGTCTCCCTGTATGTAAGCACTGTAATGGTTGCCTGCCTGAGGCCCCCCTCCATCTCTTCCCCACTCCTGGATGTGGTGGTGGTAGTGTTGTACTCAGTGGTTCCTCCAGCATTGAACCCCCTCATCTACAGCATGAGGAACCAGGAACTGAAGGACGCAATAAATAAGATGTTTCATTCTGTTATCTTTCAGCAGGGATAAACTGCCAGTGTCTCTCACAAGTCATTTCCCATGCATGTTTGAAAACTCTTCTCCTTTGGACATTTTACCCATGACAATCCTGTGCGTCCAATAACGTCTACACCCACTCCACTTCTCCATAGACTTGAAACCAGCTAGTTTACATAGAGGCCTTTTAAGGACAACACAGCTACTCTGCTGTGTAGTATCTCTGTAATAAGAGAGGATTTCCTTAGTGCCAGTGTCTGGAGGTTCGGGTCTTCTTCCAAAGCTGAGGTCAAGTCTGTCACTAATCCATTTCCCAAAGTGCCACATCTAAATGTCTTTTAAATACGTCCAGGGATGCTGACTCATCCATTTATCTAGTCAGCCTGTTCCAGTGCTTGAAAAGTCTTTTGGTGAAGAATATTTTCTTAATATCCAACTTAAACTTCCCTTGGTGCATCCTGATGCCATTTCCTCTTGTTCTGTCACTCGTTACTTGGAAAAGAGATTGACACCCACCTCACTGAAACCTCCTCTCCCCAGACTAAACAATCCAAGTTCCCTTAGCTGCTCCTCATAAGACTTGCTCTCTAGACACCTCACAAGTTTCGTTGCTCTTCTCTGAACAGGCTCCAGCACCTCAATGTCCTTGTATTGAGGGGCCAAAAACTGAACACAGTATTCAAGGTGTGGCCTCACTAGTTGTCCTGGGTTCGGCCAGGACAGGGTTAATTTTCACCAGAATCCAGGAAGGGGCACAGCAGGGGTGGGGGGGGGGGCTGACCCCACCTGGCCAAACAGAGCCCGGTATTCCATACCATGTGCCGTCACGCTGGGTTCCGGAGGGGGAAAGCTGGGGGGCGGGAAATGACTCGCGGCTCGGGAGCGCACAGCGGCGGTTCGGGCCGAGAGAGCGGTTGTGTTCTGCGGGCTCTGTTCTGCTGGTTTGTTTTGTGTGTTCCCCTTTTCTGTACCGTTGTTGTTCCTGTTTCCCTCTGTTTGCTGTTCCGTTAAACTGCCCTTATACCGACCCACCAGTTTCTGCCTGTTTCTTTCCATTCTCCTCCGCACCCCAGCGGGGGGAGGGGCGGCCGCGTGGTACTTTTGTTGCCGGCTGCAGCCAAACCTGAACACTAGTGCCCAGTAGAAAGGCAAAATCACTTCTTTAGTTTTGCTGGCCACACTATTCCTGAGACAAGCCAGGATGCTGTTGGCCTTCTCGTCCACCTGGGCACACTGCTGACTCATATTCTGCCCACAGTCAGCCAACCTTCTCAGGTCGTTTTCTTTTGGCCGGCTTTGTAGGCAGTCTTCCCCAAGCCTGTAGCGTTGCATGGGGTTGTTGTGATCCAAGTACAGGACCTGGCACTGAGTCTTGTTGCACCTCATACAGCTGGCCTTGGCCCATTGATGAAGCCTGTCCAGATCCCTCTGTAAACCTTCCTACCCTCAAACAGATCAACACACCTGCCCAACTTGGTGCTGCCTTCAAAGTTACTGAGAGTGCACTCAGTACCTTGTGTTGATCGTTGATAAAGGTGTTAAACCATTCTGGACCACAGCTGAGCCCTGGGGAACAGATAGCCTTCTGATTGTCTTCCAGCATTCAAGGTATTACAGTACCAGACTTCATGGAACCTCTATTTCTCTCTGTATCCCAGCACTAAACAGCAAATCTGTCCTCTTCTTCTGTCTCAAAATAAAAACCAACCTATTCTGACTTAATCAAGATGCTTCCTTCCCCCTTTATTTCAGATTTTCACCCTGCCTGTAACACACTGACAGCTACATAAGCACCGTTAACTCCCTCCACTACCATGTGTCTCACAAACCCTTCCCCTGATCGAGGTGGTGATTTGAACAAGGGGATTCCCCTCCAATGTGAAAGATGATGCCCCCAGATGCTGTCCTCATTCTCACCATTGCTCCATTAGCACTTGCAGTTACCTGCACATGTCTTGGGCCACCTCTGGCACTTCACATGTTACCAGGGGGTTCTGTCCAGGCAGCTCACTCCTGCCCTCCATCCCCAGTGATTACCATGGGAACGGACACAAGCAGCACACATGCAACTGCCTCCTGTTTTGTTCCCACCTGACCTGAGGCAAGGGGAATCCCATGTCCTGTGGGTTTGTGGCAGGTGAGGGAAGGAGCTGAGTGCTCTTCCAGCTCACAGAACAGAAACTCAGAATGTGGTATGTCCTGGATTCGGGTAGGATACAATTGTTCCCCACAGGAAGCTGGGAGAGGCCACAGCCAGGAATGCTGACACAAACCAGCTAAAGGGACATTCCGTACCATGGGATGTCATGATCACTATATAACTGTGGGAGGTGAATGGGGAGGGGAATGGCTGCGCAGGACTGGGCTGCACATAGGGCAGTGAGAATACGGCACTGTGTATCCCTTGCTTTGTATATTCTTTTTATGAGTGTTGTTGCCGTTGTTCTCCTCTTCCTTTGTGGTTCTTATAATCTGTCTTCATCCCAGCCCATGAGTTTTGCCTTTTTCTTTTGACTGACCTCCCCATCCCATCGTGGGGAGAGGAGTGAGTGAGGGGCCATGTAGGTCTCTTGCCAGCCATGGCTAGATCACCACATGCCTTTTTGATGCCTGACATGGGGCACAAAGGGTTGGGATAATGGCAGATCTGACCAGAATGTGTTAAACCAAACGTGTTATCATTTGCTATACGCATTTATTATATTAGATATATTGTCGCTGATCACAGTGTATCTTTGTTTGGTCACATGGTTGTGTTACGCAGATCTTTACTGGCTGTATGTATTCCCTGTGGCGATGTTTCTCATATCTGGGAAAGGATCAGGATTATCATTTTGCCATACTGTGTATTACCGACTCACGATATGATAACAGCACTGGGCATGATTTTAGCCTGGTATCTGACTGTGGTATTGCTCTCATGCCCGTACCTTGGGCACCATCTCTTGGAATTTATTAATAATCATACCCAGTTTATAGGGAAGACAGGGGGAACACTTCCCTCTGCTCTTTCACCTCCCCATTCTCCTTCAAGCTAGTCACAACTTTTTGCTAAGTTTCTCAAATGAATTTGAGGTCTTGTTTTGGGTCCAAAAAAATATTTTTTTAGAGTACCACCCAGAGATCTAACCCAAGGCTGGATAGTCAGGGGTGGCATGGGATGTGGGAGAATACAGGCAGGCATCAGGAGAACTTCTCACTTTGAATAGTTTGGAATGTCACTCCTGAATAATTACAGGACCCTAACAAAGTGACACAATGTTTGAAAGGAAAATGCTGTGGCTGTTCCACAGAGCAGAAAATTACCGCAGTGTGCTTGGCCCTGGCCAGTATCTTCCAAACACTGCTTGGTACTATGCAGCACCCACAGCGGGAAGAGAGGGAAAACTGTGGCTACTCCAAGCCTCCTGACAAGCACTGCAGTTACCCCAACCCCTGTAACAGGCACTGCAGCAGAACCAGAAAACCAACCCACCTAGTAAGGCATGACGATGAATCAGCGCCATCAGGACAACAGCAGGAAGAGGCAGAACCAGAGATAGTCACCCGAATCCTATCCCTGAGAGAGCTGTGAGATATGCAAAAAGGTTTCAGCCATCATCCAGGTGAGCACATTCTTACATGGCTGCTCCAGTGCTGGAAAAACCAGGTCAGTAACTTGGAATTAGAGGACAGGGAAGCCAAGCAGCTGGGAACCCTGGCCAGGGAAGGGGCCATTAGAAAAGCTGACAGTAAACAGGACACTAGCCTTCAGCCTCTGGATGTAACTTCTGTCAGTCATGAGGGAAAAGTGCCCCTTCAGTGAGGATGTTGTAGGTTATCCAGCCAAGTGGACCACCATGGAGGGAGGTATCCAGTAGCTGAGGGAAGTGTCTGTGCGGGAGCTGGTTTACTATGACCCAGACAATGCGTAGTTACCCACAGAGCCAGATGAAGTACAGTGCACACAACACATATTCAGGAAGTTTATACGGAGCGCACTGTCATCCCATGCCAACTCATTGGCAGCAATGGACTAGGAAGGTGAAGAGGCACCACAGGTGGGTGAGGTGGCTGTCTGACTGCAGCAATATAAAGAAAGTGTCTCGTCCTCACTGTCTCAGCTGTGGAGAAACTGTCCTGGGAAGGCCAGCAAATCAAAGAGAGCATGTTCTACTCCCCACCTGTCAGGACCAGCATCTTAGCTATTAGGAGCAAGTGTTTCTCTGCTCAAGAGAGCGGATATAGAGGGTACACACCATGAGGCACACTGTGGTCTTACCTGCGTGACCACGGAGAGGACATTAGGAAGTGGGATGGAAAACCTGCCTCGATCCTAGAGGCACACGTGCACATGTTGAAAGGAAAAACTGTCACAAAAGACGATTCTTCTAGGAAAAATGCCACTCCAGTTTCCAACGGTGAGCTCTCCAGACAGAGTAGAAATCCTGATCTTACATCTGATCTTCTTGAAGGGACTTCTAAGTCATTTCTACAGCAAGTGAGCAGCAAATTATCTGACCAGGATTAGAGGGGCCCTGCCTCCAGCCAGGTGGAGGAAAGGGACAACCACATTTATTGGACGGTGTGGATTCGATGGCCTGGCACGTCAGATCCACAGGAGTATAAAGCTCTAGTGGACACTGGTGCACAGTGTACTTTAATGCCATCAGAGTTCAAAGGGTCAGAGTCCATTTGCATTTCTGGAGTGACAGGGGGGTCCCAAGAGCTGAGTGTACTGGAGGCTGAAGTGAGCCTCGCTGGGCAGGAGTGGCAGAAGCACCCCATTGTAACTGGCCCCGAGGCTCCGTGCATCCTTGGCATAGACTATGTCAGGAGCAACTATTTCAAGGGCTCAAAAGGGTATTGGGTGGGCTTATGGCATAGCTGCTTTGGAGACGGGAGAAATTCAACAGCTGTGCATTTTGCCTGGTCTCTCGGAGGATCCTTCCATTGTGGGGTTGCTGAGGGTTGAAGAACAACAGGTGCCAATCGCGACCACAACGGTGCACCGGCGACAGTATCGTACCAACCAAGACTCCCTTCTCCCCATTCATCAGCTGGTCCGTCAACTGGAGAGTCAAGGAGTGATCAGCAAAACTCGCTCACCCTTTAATAGTCCCATATGGCCAGTGAGAAGATCTACTGGAGAGTGGAGACTGACAATAGACTACCGTGGCCTGAATGAAGTCACACCACCGCTGAGTGCTGCCGTGCCAGACATGCTAGAACTTCAATATCAGCTGGAGTTAAAGGCAGCCAAGTGGTACGCGACAATTGACATCGCTAATGCATTCTTCTCCATCCCTTTGGCAGCAGAGTGCAGGCCACAGTTTGCTTTCCCTTGGAGGGGTGTTCAGGACACCTGGAATCAACTGCCACAGGGGTGGAAACACAGTCCCACCGTTTGCCATGGACTAATCCAGACTGCACTGGAAAAGGGTGAAGCTCCAGAACGTCTGCAGTATATCGATGACATCATTATATGGGGCAATACAGCAGAAGAATTTTTTGAGAAAGGGGAGAAAATAGTTCAGATCCTTCTGAAAGCCGGTTTCGCCATTAAGCGAAGTAAAGTCAAGGGGCCTGCTCAAGACATCAGATTTTTAGGAATAAAGTTGCAAGAAAGGTGTCTTCAAATGACAAAGGACATGATCAACAAGATCTAGGCCACAAACCCCAGCTGAGCACAGGGAGAAAGCTTTAGAGATCCCTAACCTCTCCAGAGTCACACCCTGGCAGGAAAAGGCACCCAATATCCATAGTGTTTGCATATCTTGCCCATTGGGGTGGCTAGGTTTTGCGTGCAGCTCTGGATCCTTGTCATCTCTGCTCTCTCCCAAAATCAGTCCTTGAGTTTCACACCTTTGGTCTCAAGATATGTGTGCTGTGATTGAGAGGAACTGGGGCAGAGTATGGTGGAAAGGCCCTACAATCTTGGAGGGTTCAGTCCCTCTTCTTGAGTGTCCCTACCACTTTGGCAGTGCAGGAAGCTCTTCCTCCATCTTGCAGCAGTCTCAGCCTCACTTGAAGAGAAACTCTCAGTCAGTTTTTGCCCCTGCCAAAATGGGGCAGAGAGTCTGGGAGGCAGGGCAGGGAGAAGCTGGTCTAGTGGAAGGAGGGGTGATTTGACATTTTCCACGTAGGATATTTCCATAAATGGGGGAATGGCTGAAGAAGTCTCGATTGGATTCTGCCTTGAATACAGGTGATCTTTTCTGCCACTTCTTATGCAGGAGAGGATACAAAGTTAGTGGCTCAGCTTCACTGGAGACAGCTGATGTGGCTGAGCCCAGGCATGACAAGACCAGTGACCAGCCCCCACTGTGAAATCCCTCCCATGCCAAATCCCAGGCCCTGCAGTCCTTCAGGGATGTCCCTGGCCTGGTCTGGGTCTCCCATGGGCCAGAGCCTCTCATAGGTTCAGCCGCTGGCCGCTCCGTCTTTCCAGAGAACATCTCCGTCTCCTTGTGTCCTCAGGAACTTCTCCACACCCTTTTAGAAACATGTCTTCCATTAACCCACAGAGCCACTGCTGTGGTCTCCATCCAATTTCCCTTTAAACCTTCCCTTGACTAGGATGCCTGCAGCATGCAATCCGCAGATGACTTGTACTGATGAGATTAAGACACTCAGACCAGGTCTTGGTGATTGTGCTCATGAAAACTCCTTTTGATTCTAAAGGAAAAGACAATCAACAACTAAGTTGTTGTTGGGGGTTAAAATGGGAAAACAAAGGAAAAGGATATAAAAGGGGCTGGTTGAGTTTTTAACAGGTTTCTCTTGAGTACACTTCTCTGTTTGAGTACACTTCCCTGGACTGACTACTTCCTTCATACTGGGCATGTGTGAATGGTAGTGAACTTCAGTCTGGTGAGTAGCAAATGAGGTCCGTGTAGCAACAACCGCAGCAGGACTGCAACCATCCAGCACATCAGCATCTGAGCGCTAGCAATGGGGACGCCATGGGACTCTGGGTCCAGTTACTAGACCGAATGAATGTTTAGAGAGGAGCTGGTTCTCCCCTTGCAAGGTTGCCAGTCTGGAAGAGGTTCTCTGGCTTCCCTCCTGATTGACAGGAGCACCTCCATGCTGTGAGAGCTGAGGAGCTTGTGGATGAACAGTGCAGGGCAACTTGGTAAAATGAGCTCTAGGTCCTCACTGGGCCTGGCTCTCCAGACTGTACCTGCTCAGATATGGATATCCTTGATGAGAAAAATGAATGAAGCAGCTGCAAATGGCATCTGGTGGGCATCAGCAAGGACCTGCAGCTTCCACTCGCACCAGGGGAGCAGTCTCTGGAGGCAGGCTGTGTTGCTGTGGAAGAAGGTGGCCAAGGTGTCTGCCAGGAAATCAGTGCTGGGAATCTAAGCTGGGAATGAAAAATTGTTCTCAGTCTTTGAAAGGTGGGAAAATAAAAGGCAAGGTCATCTGGAGTGGAAATGGGGATCAAATCCTAACTAGTGCCAAGAATTATGGTGGAGATTGTTAAAGAGTGGAATTTATTTCAAGTGGACTGCCTCAAATCACATCACTTCCGGAATGGTGGAATAGTTGGGGTTTGGAGGGATCTCTGGAGATCATCTAGTCCCAACCCCACCTTCAGCTAATGTGCCTGAAGGGAGCAGGCTCCACTGAGTGATGGCTGTGCCTGGGCCACTTGTCTCCCTGGTTTGGCCCCACATGGGAGGAGAGGTCCCATCACCACATGTATGCACCCCTGCACACCCAAATCTGTGAGCTGCAAGCTGAACGCTGTGGGCTGCGGTGGGTGTTTGCTTCCCCACAGCCCTGCAGCCCCACACCAGACCCCTGGTGAGGATGGTAGCTGTCCCAAGTGCACTCACAGCTGGGGCACATCTGGAGTAGGGTTCCAGGTGTGGTCAGAGACCATCTCAGCTAAGACTCCACCAGGAACATCTGCTCTCTGTGTGACCTTACGGCCAGAGAAGGATGCTGCATGTGAGCAAAATGCCACCCTCACCAGTGTATGTGGTCCCACTCTTTTGGCACTCATTGATGTCTCTCATATGGACAATGACTCATATCACACTCTCCATATTCTTCACTTCTCCCTAATGCAAACCCTTTGCCAACAAAGTGCGGTGGACAGAATGGATTTCAGGTTGTGGCACGGCTGGCTAAATGTCTCTGTGCACCAGCTCACCAGAAAAGCCTGTGCAATGCTGCCAGTTTTAACACTGAACCCTCCGCACCTCTGCTTTCTTTTGCAGTGGTGGGACTGAGTTGGGTGGCCCTGAGACACCGGTGTCTAACCTGGCTCCAGAGGTCTGCAATAAGGAGGCCCAGATTTCAGTTTTTCCCTCAAGGCTCTCTCTGCAAGCACAGAGGAGGAGTGAGTTCCTCTCATCTGCCTTCTGCAGTGCGTTGAATTGTGTCCTAAACTTTGCTGACCAGCTCAAAGCAACCTAAGGAGACTACTTCAGCATTGAAAAAATCTATCCCACAGATATCCAATGTTATAAAGACAAAGCACTGCTTTCTTTTTTTACATTTTTAGAGAGACCTTAAGATTTTAGGTTACTCTTTCCTAGAATGCTTCACAAAATGGATCTAGATTTCTGCAGGGGTTAGGCCACATAGATAGCAGTTACCATTTTCATTAATATCTTGTCACCCTTGCAGACCTGCTCTCTTGACGTACCTCTGAGATTAAGCCCGCAAGGCCATGAGTCATCAGGGAACATGGAAGGAATTGAATAGTTTTTCACAAAGGGGGGAGAAAAAGGGGAGGTTACTTCTGTATGAAGAACATTGCATCAGAGCAAACAGCATTGCCAGCTGACTCAAAAACACTTTACAATAGCCTTGAGGTGAGACCTGACAGATTGTTCGTTAGGGGTTGCAGGAGGAGATGGGAGGAGATGACAGTTCATGGAAAGTCTACTGTGATTCGTTTCCCATTCGATGGAATTCCCTGCACAGAATCACAGAATCACAGAATGTTCGGGGTTGGAAGGGACCTCTGTGGGTCATCTAGTCCAACCCCCCTGCCGAAGCAGGGTCACCTACAGCAGGCTGCACAGGACTGCGTCCAGGCGGGTCTTGAATATCTCCAGAGAAGGAGATTCCACAGCCTCTCTAGGCAGCCTGTTCCAGGGCTCCGTCACCCTCAGAGTGAACAAATTCTTCCTCATGTTCAGACGGAACTTCCTGTGCCTCAGTTTGTGCCCATTGCCCCTTGTCCTGTCGCTGGGCACCACTGAAAAGAGCTTGGCCCCATCCTCCTGACACCCACTTGTGAGAAGTTTATAAGCATTTATTAGGTCCCCTCTCAGCCTTCTCTTCTTCAGGCTGAACAAGCCCAGCTCCCTCAGCCTTTCCTTGTAGGAGAGATGCTCCAGTCCCCTCATCATCCTCGTAGTCCTCGGCTGGACTCTCTCCAGTAGCTCCTCATCTTTCTTGAACTGGGGACCCCAGAACTGGACAGAGTACTCCAGATGGGGCCTCCCTAGGGTGGAGTAGAGGGGGAGGAGAACCTCCCTCGACCTGCTGGCCACACTCTGCTTAATGCATCCCAGGATCCCACTGGCCTTCTTGGCAGCCAAGGCACACTGCTGGCTCATGGTCAACCTGTCATCTACCAGGACACCCAGGTCCCTCTCCACAGAGCTGCTCTGCAGAAGGTCAGCCCCTAGTCTGAACTGGTGCAAGTCTGCTGAGAAGGTATACTTAGACATGGCCATTAAATCAGGAGGGGAGGCAACTCCTGATTGATGAGGGAGATAATAGACACAGCGTTGGTAATAGAAGTAAGTCACAAAATACCCCTAAAGAGTGATAAAAGGCTGAACAGTGTGACGACACATTTCTCGCTTTAGATCTTTGTTGTCAGTTAATCTTGCAAAAATTTTCCTTCTTATTAAATGACATCTGAAAAACCTAAAGGTGTTAAAAAAAAGATCATCTGGTGTGTTGCAAAGAACCCTATCCACCCCCAGACTTCCCTGCCTAGGACTTCTCCGTCTTTGCCCAGAGCAAGTCACACTGAGGTGTCAGCCTCTCTACATCCGCTTGGATGTTGGTTTAAATAGTTGCTTACAGCACAGGAGGGCTCATGCCCCACAAACAGCTGCTCTGCTCCAGTTAGAAATACGACCCGTACTTGCAGGAATGGAAGACAACTGCAGCTGGATGGGACATAAGGAAATCTTCAATGCAACCTGTCTGAAAATTGGTCAGACCAAGTAGTTCAATGCTTGCTTCAGTCTGAGTTTGAAACTCCCAGGGGCAGAGACTGCCCAGCCTCTCCAGGTGACCTGTTCCCGCACTTGGCTGAGCTCCTGGGGAAAAATACTGCCCTTCTGTCCTTGCTGAAATTCTCCTTTTTCACCTTCCTCCCATTGTCTTTTGTCTTCCTACATTGGACCATGGTGAAGAGACTGGCTCTGTATTCTCCATGACCTCCTCATAGGTACTGGCAGGCTGGGATGAGGTCAACCTCAGCCTTCCCTATTCTGGGCTGGGCAAGCCCAGCTCTCTCAGCCTCTCCTCACAGGCAATGTCCTCCAGTCCTTGGCTGTGCTGGGGAAGATTTACTAAACCCACTCCAGCTCGTCTTTATTGTTCCTGGAAATGTGAAATCTGGATCTCTTCCCTTTGCTCTTGACTTCTTGCAGCCACCAACTCCAGGTGGTCACCCCACGGCAGGTGCTTCGTGGCCCCTGTCAGTGCCATGGCCTGTCCCAGCCCAGCCCTGCTGTCCCAGACATGGTCCAATGGCTGCACTGTTCAAGTGCAGCATGGGGAAGGGTGTATTCGGTGTGAGGAGCAGCTTGCCTCTCGTGATCCGCAGGACATCCCTTTGTATCCTGTGCCCCTGCTGCTCCTCCTACTCGAGCCAGCCTCTCCCGGCTTGTGGAACCTACCCAGCCCTATCCGCATCCCACATGGTGTTTCGCAGACATCCCCACTCTGGGGTCTGCCAGGGTCTGGACAAGGAGAGAGGCAGAGCAGGCCTGGTCATTCCACCTGTGCAGGCACTGAACCCAGCAGGAGGAGCAAAGACGCCATGCAGAAAAACTCACACATAAACCTTTGGTGAGTGGCCAGAGCTGGAAAGGGCTGAACAGGGAGGCCATCAGTGAAAGCTCACTCCAGTCCCATTCTCTAATATATTGCCCTGTGTACACCTCTCCTCAGCACATGGAGAACCCTAGCACAGCAACGCAGCCTCGTGGGGAGAATATTTTCAGCCTCTTCCTGACCTCAGCTTTGGAAGCGAGCAAAGCCTGGAGACACCGACATCGAGGAAATCCGCTTTTATTACAGAGATGTGCCATGAAAGGGTACCCGTACCATTATGCCAGACTCATATGCAAAGGTACCTGAGGCAGACAGGCTGGGTTCGTGCCTCTAGAGAAGTAGGTTGGATGCAGACATTCCTGGAGAAACAAAATTGTGAAAGGTAAAATGTCCAAAAAACAGGAGGTTCCTTAGATATGTTGGAAATCACTTATGAAGGGATATGGGCACCTTATTGCTGCTGAAATACTACTTATTGAATGAGCTTCTTCACTGTGTCTTTGAGCTCCTGGTTCCTCATGCTGTAGATGAGGGGGTTCGATGCTGGAGGAACCACAGAGTACAGCACTGTCACTACTAGATCAAGTAACGGGGAGGAGAAGGAGGGAGGCTTCAGGTAGGCAAATACTGCAGTGCTGAGAAACAGTGAGACAACAGTCAGGTGAGGGAGGCATGTGGAAATGGTTTTGTGCCATCCCTGCTCAGAGGGGATCCTCAGCACAGCCCTGAAGATCTGCACATACGACAGCACAATGAAAACAAACAGCCAAAAGCTAAAAAAAGACTAACCACAAGAAGCCCAACTTCCCTGAGGTAGGAGTGTGAGCAGGAGAGCTTGAGGATCTGGGGGATTTCACAGAAGAACTGAGCCAGATCGTTGTCCTTCAGAGGGGTATGGAAAAAGTATTGGGAATGTGCAGGACAGAACTGAGAAAAGCACTTCCCCAGGCAGCTGCTCCCTTTTGGACAGAAGCTCTGCTACCCAGGAGGGTCCTGTAGTGCAGGGGTCTGCAAATGGCAACGTAGGGGTCATAGGCCATGACAGTCAGAAGACAGTAGTCTTCTCCAACAAAGAAGACAAAGAGCTGTGCAGCACACCCTGCACAGGAGATGGCCCTAGTGTCCCAGAGGGAACTGGCCATGGATTTGGGGAGAGCGGTGAAGATGGAGCCAAGGTCGAGGATGGAGAGGTTGAGGAGGAAGAAGTACATGGGAGTGTGGAGGTGGTGGTCACAGGCTATGGTGGTGATGATGAGGCCGTTGCCCAGGAGGGCAGCCAGGTAGATGGCCAGAAAGAGCCAGAAGTGCAAGAGCTGCAGCTCCCGTGTGTCTGCGTATGCCAGGAGGAGGAAGTGGTTGATGGAGCTGCTGTTTGATTGTTGCTGCCTCTGAGAATGTGGTCCTGGCATCAGAGGAAGAATCAATGAAGAAATAGGGGAAACTTGTCAGAGGAAAAACAAAGTCTTTTTCCTAGACCCTCACACTGCTACAGGCCCGAGCCTTCCCCATTCCTGTTGTAGGAGACCTTCCTCCAGCTCTCTGGCTTGAGCTCTGGCTGAATGTGCTGTGAGGAGCAGGACCTCTGCCCACTGCCTTCCAAGGTGTCCATCTAGCTGTGCAGCAAGGAGTTCATGGAAACCACCAGTACAGGGGTCAGTTGTGTTGTCCGACTTGGTCAAATAAAACCACTCCTCACACCTTGTCAGCCTTGGCAGTCTCAGTGCTAAGGAACAGCAAAATCAGAAAACAGTTTGAGAGGATTAATGTTTATAAAGCTCCCCCAGCTTACATGGGGAGTTTTCCTGGATTTCAGAAACCCTCAGCATTTCTGCTGCACTCAGGGAGAAGAGAGGGACTCTTTTGAGGCATATGAAATCGATGGTGACTTAGTTCAGAGTGAGGGGACTCGGTCTGTTCCTCTGGCTTGTTCTGACCTGCCCTGGGCTTGTTCTTTGTGAGATGGAGTGTGATCACACTCCTGCGTTACTCAGAAAATCAAAGCAGTACTGCTGAACAGTGAGGGATCCAGTGCAGACCACTAAATATCTCACCCTTTCTAAAGGTCTCAGCACCTCACTTCTAGCCAAGGACACGCATGGATCATTTCACCAACCCAAGAGCGTTTCCTCCCTTGTAGCATCTCTGCGCTTCTCCATGGGGCTTTCAAAATAACAAAAAGGTGTGAGTGAACACATTTACACTCTGGGGGGCAGTTCACAGCTTGGAAGGACACCTCAGGGAGATAGCCAAGTGTCCCAAGGATAGCAGCTGATGAAGGGAAAAGCAGCTGATCCTCCAGCCACACAGACTACACTGACCACAGCCCCACAGGGGAGATGAAAGCTGGGACACATGTTCTCATGGACACACCTGCAGGAATGGATCCACAATTTCAGCCTGTGACTCTGCAGCTGAAAATCCCCCTCCCCAGAGAGCCTGACAGCAAGAATGAAATAGCAATAGCAAGAACACAGACAAGTGGAGAAACAAGCAAATAAACAGCGAGGGTCTGGCTAAGAGAAGCCAGGGCAGAGGCAGCCGGGCCCTCAGCACAGCGCTGCCCTTACCCAGCTCTGCACTCCACCTCCCAGGCACCAACATTGCCAGAAAATTGAGCTCTGAGCCCCTGTGACCTGCAGCTCAGCAATGGAGACATGGCTGGAGAGCTGCCCCATGGCTCTGCTGGAGCTCTGCTGCAGAGGAGGTGGTTCATGGCTTGGAGCCCACAGCCCTGAGGGCAGAGGCTGTGCTGGGTGGGAGAGGAGGCAAGGGGGGCTTGCTCAGAGGAAGGGGTCTGCCCTGCAGGGGATGTTGCAGAGTTTTCTGAATTCTTCCTCTCACAACATTTCTGGTTTTGCTTTCTACTCCTTCCCTGATCACATCCCTGATGCCTGGAGATTTTCCTCCTGGGAGGTGTTTCGCTGTGCCCTGTCTTTCACTGTCAGCACTCACAGACCCCATCCCAACCTCTGTGCACTCTCCCTGGCCCTGCCTGATTGCAGGGCACTGCCTGGGTGTCCGTTCCTGTTTGCAGGTGGAAAATGAAAGGTCAGGCTAAGCCTGATGGGTCCAGGAAAGGTGATGCTGGTGCTGCCCATAGGCAGAGGAGTGGCTGAGGGCATTTTAGGAGGCTCCTGTCAAAGTTAGTGATCACTCACTCAGGAGTCTTAGTGACTTCTTCAAGGCTGACAGCTCCTTTTCCATTTATCCCTTTTCCATTGCCCCCCCTCCGCCAAATATGAAACTGAAAACACAAATTCAGGAAATTTTCATTGTCTTTATGCAATCTGTGCCGTGACCTTGTCCTTGAATGAGCCTTTCAGAAATATCCTGGGAGTGAGCTGAAGCTCTGAGCAGTCCTTATCTGTGCAGCAGTCTCCTGATAGGAGAAACACTCTACCCTACCAGGGGTCACCTTCCACCCACAGATTCTCCCCACAGCACCATCTGGAGCTCCCTGGGCAGGCTGAGCACTGACTACAGCATACAGGCTCCTGGGGTGCACAGACCCTGCTCTGAAGGACAGCCTGGACTTCCCTGGCTGCACACCCCTGCAGACATCCCTAGGAAAACAGAGCTGTCATGTCCTGCGCACGTCCTCCTCTGCAGCACAGAAGTTGTGAGAGTCCTGGTGAAAGATCCCATAGGCTGTGGGGTATCCAAGGTTTTGGAGATCTCTCCTGGAGCTGCAGATGCACTGCTCTGCAGCCAGAGACTTACCATGTCCTGGGTTGTGAAGATTTCTCCCCCAGTGAGCTCTCAGCATGCTCCCACCCCAAACTGCCTTTAACCTCTCTCTGCCTCCCTCCTTTCCCCTCGCTGCCTGCGGGCAGTGCCCTCAGCCCTGCTGGGCTTTGCAGAGGAGCTGCTCCTGGGCACAGCTGCCTCTTTGAAGTGTTTCCCTCTTGCCATGAACTCCCTCCATCCCCAGAGCTCAGCCCAGCTCAGCAGCAGAGGATCTGCCCAAGGCACCACTTTACCCACTCTGGACTCCCTTGAGGTGTCTTTTGGTCTCCAGGACAACTTGCTGTGAAACAGGCTGAAGCAATCACTGATGTTGCCTCGCTCAGCTGGGGAGAGACACTTAGTTTCAACAGTGGCATTTATCATCTCAGAAAAAGAGTTAGAAACAAAAATCACCTTTCCTCACCCCATCACAAGACAGGACAACCAGAAAGTGACAGGGAGGAATCTCATTTGCCCCAGCTGAGGGAAAGGATGAGTCTAGTCACTCGAGGCATCTCATCCTGGGTTTGAAGTCCTGAGGACTCAGGTCTCTCTCATGCTCACCATAAAACCCACGGGAGGTGGGATTCCTGTTGCCTCAGTTCAGATGGGCATCAAATAGGTTCCTGCATGGGAGCTCCTTGTCTCACCTCCCTTGCTAATTCATGAAGGTGGAGGGCAGGAGGAAGATGTTCAGACACAGACACCTGGTGCCAGGTTTGGTTCCAGAGATGACCAAGATGTGTGCTGGTAACTGCAAGCTCTAATGGAGCAGTTCATAGAGACAGGGTAGTGTCTGAAGGCACCTTCTTGGAGGCTGGTGGGAAATGCCTTTCGCCAACTTAAATGACAGAAAGTGCCCACATTTAAGACAACTGAATCTGCAAATATTCCTTATGTTCAGGGCTGCCTATAGATGTAATCAGTCTGACCAAATGGAGTCGTATGGCACAGGGAGAGCCAAGTCTCTCCCTGTCTGTTCTCCATCAGCTGTATTGTCCACATGGCCTGAACAGTATAATGGCATTGATCTCCTGCGCATCCCTTCGTTGCCTAACCTCATTCAGGGCAGCCGAATCTTTATTTATTTCACATTTACAGACATCTATGACTATGTAAGGTGCCAAGGCTTCCAGCACAACTGCATGCACTTGACATGGACAGCACAGGTCCTGTGCAGAAACCCCATCCCCCCTCAGTTTCGTTGTGTGACAGGCACCACCCAGGGCATCTCACACAGATTTGGTGCCTTCGGGCAGTCACGGAATCCCACCACTGCAGTGACGCAAGGTCTCTCCCTTCTCTACCCACTGGACGCAGGGCAGTACATGAATGCCAAGCACACCACAGCAGGGTCTCCTCTTGAGGGCATTCGCTCTCAAACTCTGCTGCTTCTTCTCCCCTCCATCATTTAACTATTTGCTTGATCATACAGTCATGGATCAGGCCAATGATTTTCACAGTGTCCCTGGATCACAAGATGTCCACACCCAAGGACATTTTCAACATCCTTTTTTCCTTCCTAATGTCAGCTTCACCTCCACCTAAGGCCTTCACGGCTGCAGAGACACAACAGACAGCAAAAGCCCCTCCTGGCCTTGTGGAATGCAGGGTTTGCTCTCTTGCTGGGGACCTCATTTCTGCTTTACATTGCCATCTGCCATCCCCTCCACCACGTCTCTGCTCTGAAGCAAAGCCTTTGCACACACAAGGCCTTGGGCACTTGGTAGCAGGTTTCTTTTTGCAAGTCAGCTCTCAGCCCAGATGTGCCACAGCTGAGGTGCTGCAGCCCAGACGTGCACCAATGGCCTCAGCCTGGGGCACAGAGAGGAGGAGCTGGAACCCTGCAGGCCATCACTTCATACCACTTGGAGGGAAGAACTGATGAGGCATGTTTGGACAGCTGACATGATTGGGGTGCTGTAATGGGTGGATACAGGATGAAAAGAAGAGACAGGCCAGAGAGATCAGGAGGGAGGTGTCCTCAGTGTGAAGGAGCTGCTCTGATATGTGGAGCTCCTCTATGGGATGAACAATTTGGATAAGCCCTTATGGGTCAGATTCAGAGGAGAGACTGGTAAGGGTGACATTGTGGTGGGAGATAAAGAATGAATTAATGTCCTTTTGCTGACTTTAATCACTTTAACATTCCCTGGAAGGGGACCACAACAGCATGCAATCAGTCCTGGAGTTTTCTGGAGGTTCTTGGTCAAGACACAGCTTGGGACACAGGTCTTTATAGCTCAGCTGCCAGATTGCTCAACAATGCTGATGCTCATATGCATCTGCTACTCACAGAGAAGGGAGAGCTGATCATGGATGTTAAAACCAGTGTCAGCCTTGACTGCCATGACCATGAAATAATGGGGTCTCACCTCCCAAGGGGAATGACAATAAAGGAGTGCAGATGCTAGACCTCAGATTGTTGTCCCAAAAGTGTAGTCGTTTACCCGGTGCACAGTAAGCCATTATACACACAGAGCAGAGGTATTGTCTTTCTGTCAGATTTGCACAGATGTGGGTGCTAGATGATAATTCCACAAAGCTAGCACACCACTTAGCAGAGTCACAAGGACTATATACTCTTAAAAAAAACAAAGAAATTACTCATTGCATTCTGATTGGTTCATCACATTACACGCTTATCATAGAAGTATACTCCTTCCTTACTTAACTATGCATGCTCACAAGCTGGGGGGGTGCAGAATTTTTGGTTCTGAATTGAGTCGGTGGTCGTGATCTCCCTCTGCCGCCTTTACCATTTTCCTAGTTACCCTTGATCTTAGCTAACTTCATGCTTCTTTGGCAATCGTCCAGCTTTCGGTGCCTTCTGGGCTGGATGTTCCGCTTTTATCAGTCTCTTAGTTCCTCTTGGAGGGCATAATTGATAGTAAGGCATGCATTGTTTGTACAAAGTATTTTGGCCTAAATTAAACAATATCACTGTGACTGAAGCATTTTTGTCCTATGTCATTACAACCTAAGCATCACTATGCTGAGAGCATTTCTGTCCCATATAAAGATAAGCAGACTCTGGCCAAGTCTTGCGACTATCAGTGAGGTAGCCCATATGAGCAGTACACAAGGGCAGCAGATATCAGTACAGCTGCTCTTCAAAGACAGTGTCTCTCAAGCAGGAGACTGTGCATGTCAGTAGTCAGGAAAACAAGCAGAGCTATCAGGAGAGAAGCTTGGGAAAAGAGGAAACTCATAGGGAATCTCCATGTGAAAAAGGAAACATACAAGACGTGGATGCAAGGATAGAAATGAAGGAGAAATTCAGAAATGTTGGTTTTAGAAAAGTCAGAGCTCCCCTAGAGATGACACTTGCAAGGGAGTTCAAGGTCACAGCAACAAGCTGTCACTCCTTTAGAGCAGTTAAAGCAGAAACAAAGCTAGTGTGTGGCCACTGCTGAATTCAGGAAGAGGGGAGGTCAATGAGTGTGAGATTGTCTGTGTCCTCTTTGCTTCAGAATCTGCCAGCAAGGTCTCCCCGTTCCAGGTGCCTAAGAGGAAGAACCCTAGGAGAAACCCAGCAGTGGACGGAGATCAAGTCAGAGGTCCCTTAGGTAAGGTCAACCCTTAACAGCCCACTGGACCAGATGGGATGAATCCAAGGATGTTGAGGGATCAGGCCAATGTCACAGTAGGGCTACTGTGACACATTTTGGAAGTTCATGGTGACTGGAGAAAGCAAAAAGCAACTCTTCATACATCTTCTACTGAGACCTGAGGACAGAGCAGGGGAAGTACAGGCTGCAATGACAGAGGCCAGGAGCTGTGTGGCAGGGCAGCAGCTCTGTGGAAATGGCTCTTGTGGTCTTTAACTTTCATCAGGCAAACCAGGAGCCAACAGCAATGGTAGCCAACAGCATCCTGGACTGTATGAGCAGGAGCCCAGGCAAAAGAAGTGATTATTACCCTTTGCTCAGCACATTTTCCTCCACAGCCTGCACGATGACAGTGAGATAATGACAAAGAGGAATCACTTCACTGGAGTGCCACTAAGGTGGTGATCCTCCAGTTATCCTTCAAGTGTTTGTTGTTTGTTTGATTTGGCTAAGGGTATCAATATCTACAAAACCAACAACAACCACTGAAGTGTTAATCTGCCTAAATATAGATATCTGCAGGGGAGCAATCTGCGTCTGTGGTAGCCCCTCTGGGCAATGCCAATGGAATCAGTAGTTGCAATACAAGGCATGATATCCAATCCACAATTACATGTCTGAAGGGGTTCAGAGCAAGTGCGGTCCTGCAAAAGTCACCCTTCGAATCCCCAGGTAGCATGCCCACTGCTAATTTCCCTCTTCCGAGACTGGCAGAGGCTGGATCTCCTCCTCAGGGCAGACCCCTTGCCAGGAAGCCGCAGGCGTGGGGGTAGCTCACCTGGTTCTTAAGGGCACTTCACTTGGCATCTGTTTCAATGTATTTTGTGCTTTTCTGTTACCACACTTTCTGCACAGAAGATTATAAAAAGACTACCATTTCATAAGAGATGGTCATAAAGGCTGTCTTATGGGTAAGAAAGCACACCACAAGCTCTGGAGGGAGAGAGGAAGACTGTGATAATCACCAGGAAAATCGAGGAAGCTCAGGGCCTCTTCTGAACAGCACTGCTTGGCCATGTGTAGGTATGGGAGAGAGGTCAAGGGAAGTCAGTGAGCAACAAGGAGATGGCTGATGACCTCAACAGACCCTTACAACTATGTGTGAGCCTAGAAATAGAAAGCAGTGGGTGTCTGCAGGTAGAGGAGGAGGAAGAGAATTGTCCTGAGAACACAACAGAAAGGAAGTTCCCTCCTGTGGCCATCAGGTGCCGCGACTGAGAGATGGGACACCTGCTTGATGCAAGCAGAATGTTCGTTTTATTGCCGTTGTACACATATATTTATACAGATCAGAAGATGGCGTGTTTTAAGCTGATTGGTTAAGTTTCAAACTAGGCACTCATTAATTGGTTAACACAAACGCTGGTGCAGACACATATTTTTCAAGCTTATCTTAACAGACACATTCCTTAAGTTTGTCTTAACTAGGGCAATACTTCCTCCTCCAGGAAGACTCGGCACTATCTTGTTTCTTCCCAGGGCTTGTGGCCAACGAGTTCCAGCACGTCCTCCTTTATCAATTGTGCCACACTGGGGGCCCTGCTGAGACCTACATCTCCCCCTTCCTGTTGCACGATAAGAATCCTTTTTACCGAGCGTGTGATTAGTTTTTGCAAACACTGTAACAGGCATGGAAGGAGTAATAACAGAAAAATAAAAACAGCCAAAGCATACACTGCCATCTTTACTAGGCTCCTTAACCACCCAGACAGACCCCATCCCCCAAAAAGTTTATCTAACCAATCCCAGCTGTCATCCTGACGGAGTTTGGAGACCCCATCTTTAAGCTTTTGGATGCTGGCATGGATTGATCCTGAGTGATCGGAAAGATTCATGCAACACATGCCCTCAAAGTCCTCATAGCCATGGCCCTGTGCTAAAAGCAGAAAATCTATGGCAGCTCTATTTTGTAATGTAGCATGACGAACACTATCTACGTCTAATAAAAGATTCGATAATGCACTGCTGTCTTTATAGCATTTACACAAAACCTATGGTTCACAAGTGTTACAGAAAAGACACGAAACTTTCGTGACTGGTGTCTCTGTACACTGGTTCATACAGTCCTTCTATGTCTATGATTCAACCGTCCTGATTGTCCCGGTCCTCTTGAGGAGGGTCACCGACTTGCTGCTCTGAAGGTTGGTCCTGGGTGCGATCCGATTTGTCCTCAGACGGTTGTGGCAACAATTCACGGAAAGGCCGCACGCTTTTCGCTGGAATCCATCGGGTGCCTCTTTCTGTGGAAACACAAGCATAACCTCTGCCCCACGTGATAAGGGGGTAAGGTCCCATGATCTTACCTGTTTCAGGATCTCGAATCAATACTGGGGCCTTGATTGTTGCTTCAAACAAAGCGTTTGTATTAAAATGACGAACTATCGGAGAGTTGATGTCTAACAGAGAACAATTCAAAAAAATTAAAAACATATAAGGCTTTCTGTAGACGCTTCTCAGGGGTAGCAGTCCCTACTGCCCCTTTTTGTTGTTGTAATAAACGTTTTAGACATTGATGAGGGCGTTCAATTAAAGATTGGCCTGTAGGGGAGTGAGGAATGCCAGTAATGTGAGTAATCCCCCAGGAGTTAAAAAAGGCTTTTGTTGTGGCGGACACGTAGGCAGGGCCGTTGTCCGTCTTGATTTGAGAGGGTATACCTAAAGTGGCAAAGGCACGCATTACATGTTTTTGAACATCACGTGTCTTTTCTCCTGTGTGGCAGGAGGCAAATAGGGCACCAGAAAAGGTATCAATGGAAGAGTGAATACATTTTAGATGGCCAAATTCTGAAAAGTGGGTTACATCAGTTTGCCACAGTTGTAAGCTCTGCAGTCCCCTAGGATTAACCCCTCCCGCTACCGACGGAAAGGAGTGTTTTTGACAGTCAGGACACACGGCGATAATGTTAGTTGCTTGCTGGGTAGTGAGGCTGAATTGTCGTTTAAGACCTCCAGCATTCTGGTGAAAGAAAGAATGGCTGAGTTTAGCCTGTGCTACGCGATCCGGTAATACTTGCACTGGTAACGTAAGCATATCAGCTCGTCGATTCCCTTCTGCAATGAAACCAGGTAAAACAGTATGTGCCCTGACGTGCATGACAAAATAGGGATGAGGGCACGAGTCCAAAAGGAAAATAAGCTCCTGCAATAAAACAAACAATTCAGAATGTGAGACATCATGTAACACAGATGCTTCAGCTCATTCAACAATTCCTACAACATAAGCTGAGTCAATAACTATGTTAAGCGGTGTGGACCACTTTCGAAAGACTCGAACAACCGCGGTCAGCTCTACTATCTGAGGAGAACCAGGCACAGTCTCTATATCCGAGTTCCATTGTCCACGCTGGTCATCCCACCATAGGATGACCGATTTATGCGACTTTCCAGAGCCGTCCGTAAACACGGTGAGGGCCTGCAAGGGTTGGTCGCTTCTTTTTGGCCTGGACAGAAGATGAAAGTCAGCATTGAGTAGCTTATGAGATGGCGGGTGAGAGGTAAGTTGTCCTGTATAGCCAGCTATTGCTATACTGAAGGCATCGGATTGTTGGTGGAGCCACTGTAAGTAAGTACTTGCCACAGGCAAACAGATGCAGGCAAAGCCCATTCCTGATAGTGTCAGCAAACGTTGTCGGGCTCTAATGATTAAGGACGCAAACATCTCGTGCTGTGTTGAAATAGTCTTTGAAGATTGATTGGGTAAGAAAACCCATTCAATAATCAGCAGTGGGTCTGATTTTTGAGAATCCCACTGAAATATTAGCACATGAGGTTGCCGAGCGGGGTTTAAAATAGTCAGAAAAAAGGGTAGCTCGGGAGCCCATCGATGTGCTTGTCGGAGACTAATTGCTGTAGCAACCTTTTGCAGGGAAGTAGTGGCTTCAGGGTCAAGACTGCTGGGGGAGTGCAAGTCAGTGTCCCCTTTTAGCAGTCTAAATAAAGGACCTAGGTCCGCATTAGAAATCCCCAACAGTGGTC
This sequence comes from Opisthocomus hoazin, assembly GCF_030867145.1. Classification (NCBI taxonomy): domain Eukaryota; kingdom Metazoa; phylum Chordata; class Aves; order Opisthocomiformes; family Opisthocomidae; genus Opisthocomus; species Opisthocomus hoazin. Next base: position 96,211 of record NC_134447.1, on the reverse strand, counting down.
GGACCCAATTGATTGTTCCCAACAATTTCTGTACATCATGTAAATTTTGTATGTCTGTCTATATCTGTAGAGGTTGGGGAGTTACAGTCTGGGCCCTGATGCACCAACCTAAGTATTTCCATGGAGATATTTTTTGAACCTTTTCCGGTGCAATGCAGAGGCCTGCCGAGTTAACGGCAGCCATGACAAGGGCTACGGCTTCCTCCATGACCTCATGAAGTTGTGCAGCCACTAGGATGTCATCCATATAGTGATACAACAAGACACTGGGCATCGCAGTTCTAACAGGGGTGAGTACTTTAGCTACGTACCACTGACAAATCGTAGGACTATTCTTCATTCCCTGTGGCAGCACAGCCCACTGGTATCTTTGCAATGGGGCTTGCATATTGACGCTTGGAACTGAAAAGGCAAATTTAGGAGCATCGTCTGGATGCAGTGGGATATTAAAAAAGCAGTCTTTGAGGTCAATAACAGTCAAGTGCCAATCTCAAGGGATCATAGTAGGGGACGGGAGTCCTGGTTGAAGGGCTCCCATGTCTTCCATGGCGTCATTAATTTTCCTAAGGTCATGGAGTAAGCGCCACTTGCCAGTTTGTTTCTTGATGACAAAGACAGGTGAATTCCAAGGGCTAGTGGAGGGCACGATGTGCCCTCTTGTTAACTGCTCCGTGACTAATTCCTGGAGGGCGCGAAGCTTTTCCAGAGGGAGGGGCCATTGATCTACCCAAATAGGGTCATTGGTTTTCCAAGTTAATTTCAGGGTGTCGCGCACTTCAATGGCCCCACCTAAAAATGGGTCCGAATGGACATTCCCCACTGAGACAGTACGTCGCACCCCCACAGGACCATAGGAACAGGCAACACAAAAGGCTTAACAGAAGCTGTATGCCCTTCCGGACCTTGGATTTGGATTAATTCCATGCTTTGGTGACTTTTACCATTTCCTCCAATTCCAGCCAATGTCTGGGAAACGTTAGCCAGAGGCCATTGTGGAGGCCACTTGGTCTGGGATATTACTGTAACATCAGCTCCAGTATCAATAATCCCATTTAGCATTACTTTCTGCCCCCCACGAATAAGGGTACATTGGTACACAGGTCGTTTCTGGGAAATAGACTGTACCCATAAAATTTGTGGGTCCCCCATAGATCCAAACCCTCCCTGCCTTTGTTGAGGCTGGTTGGGAACTGGGGAGTCCGTCACTGCGGGAATCAATACCAATTGTGCTATACGGCTGCCTTTTGGCACCGTGCAAGGAGGAAACGGGGTCCATGCCATGATTTTAATTTCATCAGTACTGTCAGAATCAATAACCTCTGGTAGTACAAAAAGTCCTGACAAGGTGGTAGATGATCTTCCTAACAAAAGCGCTTGAGTTTTTGGGGGTAGGGGCCCCGAAACGTTTGTTAACAATAAGTGAACCGAGGAATCGAGCAACGTTACTGTGTGGGAGGTTGCCAGGTCCAATCCGGCGTTACCGGCTGTTGTTGGATGGAGACTTGAGACACTGCTGGTTCCCTCCGTGGGGGTTGGAACATCGGCTGCGGTACTTGTGTCTGCGCGCGTCGCTTCCCCGCGCTCCGTGGTTGGTTTCCCTGTATCGGTTGACCTTGGAAATCATACTTAGACCGACATTGATTAGCATAATGACGCCCTTTTCGGCATCTAAGGCAGACCCCAAGGGCCTGGTACCAGCATTGGTAGCCAAACAGTTCCTTTTCAAATGACCTGGTTTGCCGCAACCGTAACAATTCCTGGGCCCCCCAGAGCTGTGCATGGCCGCAAAAGCAGCAGCCATGGCTTCAAATTTATGATCCATAGTGCCAATTCTATTACAAGCCTCTACCATTTCCACCAGTGTGGGGTTTGGATTTGGGAGAGATTTCAGTAACTTTTTACAATCCACATTAGCATTTTCTAGAGCCAATTTCAACAACAAAATCTCCTGCGCTTCTGTGTTGTCTATCTGACGCTCCAGAGCTTGCTTCAGCCTGTCAATAAACTGCATATAAGGTTCCCGGGGGTCCTGGGTAATCGTAGTGAAGGTTTTTTGCGGTTTTTGTGAGTCAGGGACCTTAAAAAGGGCTTTTTTAGCTTTTTCACGAATCGCTTCAAGAGCTTCCCGTGGGATATCCCGGGCTTGAGCCACCGGATCAGAATACTGACCCGTGCCAGTAAGGTGCTCTATAGTCAGCGCAGCTATAGCTGCATTGCCGTGACCCACGTAAGTCATAAGAAGTGCCTAGAGTCCCCCCCTCCAGCGTGACTCCCACAGGGAGTACTGTGTCGGAGTCAGTAACAGTTGCGCTAAAGATTTTAAATCATGCGGAGTCATAACATAAGTGTCAAAAACAGAAGACAGCAAACTTGCAAAATACGGAGACAAAAGCCCGTGCTCAGTAACAGTACGACCCAGTTCCTTAATTACCGAGAAAGATAAAGCCTCCCACTGAGCCCCCCGACCCTGATAGATCACAGGGGCTACAATTGTTTTAGCGATTTCTAACTGCCCCTCCTTCAAGGCTTGGCGTTTTATATTAGCCCACACATCGCGCGGGTTAGGGGGGTAGAGATCCGGTTCTTTTTCAGGATCCACCGGACCCGGGTCAAAAGGATCCCCCCCCGGGGGGTATCCTGCAGCACACACTCTTAAGGGTTTGTTCTCCGGCAGCACCAGAGGCGCCGTGGGAGAGTTATCCTCGTCCCCTGCTTTGTCTTTATGATTTTTCTCTTGCGCTTTTAAGGTCTCAAAAACACTCCTCCACCAGGGGAGCATACGCTGCGCTTCAGCGTTCCCTGTCGTTGCCGCGTCCCATAGTTTCACCCCCACATCGTCCCAAAGTTCCCGCGTAAAGACAGTAGACGCAGTTACGGTGGGCATCTTCACCTGTACCCATTTAAGTATCAGTTTGAGATCGTGCCCAGAAATATTCTTTCCATGTCTTTTAAGGAGAGCTTTCATAAGCTCATATACGTCTCTCTCTGGGGAAGACGTCTGACTTCCCATGTTTCCCACAGCTCACCTCTCAGCTCCGGAGGGATTGTTTAAGCCGGCTCCTGCTTCCTTTCAGCAGCTCATTCAACGTCCTGTGGGACTCGCAGCATGCCACGCAGATAGGTGGTTCTCTCCAAATCACGTCGGGGTCACCAATTTGCCGCGATTGAGAGACGGGACACTGCTTGATGCAAGCAGGATGATTGTTTTATTGTTCTTACACACATACATTGATACAGATCAGAAGGTAGCGTGTTTTAAACTGATTGGTTAAGTTTCAAACTAGGCACCTATTGATTGGTTAACACAGTTGCTAATACAGACACATTCTTTTCCTAAGCTCATCTAAACTAAGGCCATGCAGACACATTCTTTTCTTATCTTATCCAAGGCCTTGCTTCCTCCCTCAGGATGGCTCGGCACTATCTCTCTTCTTCTCAGGGTCAGGATGGCTGGGCACTAACTCCCTTCTTCCCAGGGTTTATGGCCCACAAGTTCCAACACATCCTCCCTCATCAATTGCACCGCGCTGGGGGCCCTGCTGAGGCCCACAGGATCCAGCTCCACGACTCTCCCCAAAGCCAAGGCCAATTCCATCCAGGACACAAGGGCAATTTCCTGCTGAGGATGTGCTGCTCAGCTCTTTCACAGAATCATAGAACCACAGAATAGTAGGGGTTGGAAGGGACCTCTGTGGGTCATCTAGTCCAACCCCCCTGCCACCAAAGCAAGGTTACCTAGAGCAGGCTGCACAGGACTGCATCCAGGCGGGTCTTGAATATCTCCAGAGAAGGAGACTCCACAACCTCTCTCGGCAGCCTGTTCAGGGCTCCGTCACCCTCAGAGGGAAGAAGTTCTTCCTCGTGTTGGGCCGGAATTTCCTCTGCTTCAGTTTGCACTCGTTGCCCCTTGTCCTGTCGCTGGGCACTACTGAAAAGAGTCTGGCCCCATCCTCCCGACACCTACCCTGCAGATATTTATAAGGTCCCCTTTCAGCCTTCTCTTCTCCAGGCTAAACAAGCCCAGCTCCCTCAGCCCCTCCTCGTAGGAGAGATGCTCCAGTCCCCTCATCATCCTCGTAGCCCTCCTCTGGACTCTCTCCAGTAGCTTCTCATCTTTCTTGAAGTGGGGAGACCAGAACTGGACACAGGACTCCAGATGGGGCCTCACCAGGGCAGTGTAGAGGGGAAGGAGAACCTCCCTCGACCTGCTGCCCACACTCCTTCTAATACACCCTAGAAAGCCATTGGCTTTCTCGGCAGCCAGGGCACACTGCTGGCTCATGGTTAACCTGTCATCCACCAGGACACCCAGGTTCCTCTCCACAGAGATGCTCCCCAGCAGGTCCACCCCAAGCCTGTACTGGTGCATGGGGTTGTTCCTCCCCAGGTGCAGGACACTGCATTTGCCTTTGTTGAACCTCAGCAGGTTCCTCTCTGCCCAACTTTCCAACCTGTCCAGGTCACGCTGAATGGCAGCACAGCCTGCTGGTGTATCCACCACTCCTCCCAGCTTTGTGTCACCAGCAAACTTGCTGAGGGTACATTCTAACTCTTCATCCAGGTCGTTGATGAAGAAGTTAAACAAGACTGGGCCCAGTACTGACCCCTGGGGGACACCACTAGTTACCGGCCTCCAACCAGACTCAGCGCCGCTGATGACAACCCTCTGAGTTCTGCCATTCAGCCAGTTCTGAATCCACCTCACCGACCACTCATCCAGCCCACACTTCCTGAGCTTCCCTAGGAGGATATCCTGGGAGACAGTGTCGAAAGCCTTGCTGAAGTTGAGGTAGACAACATCCACGGCAGAAGGAGGCAGAGAAGGGCCTCCAGGATGTTGCAGGATGATGGGCATTGAGATCCTCCCGCTGCTGGCTGGATGGTCCCAGGTAGGATCTGCATGGGCAAGAACACGAAAAAGGCAGACTTGGGATAGGTGGGGGCAGCATCAGTTCCGACCCCCATCACAGGAGGCACTGGCGGGTGGAATGCCCCAGGGGTGAGTGATGGGGAGACTTCCACCCTGCTGAGTAAATTGCAACCCTCCCCAAGCCCCTACCACCACTCCAGTGCCTCCTCCTTGGGGTTTCCCACTCCAGAAAGGAGCCCCTTCCATCCAACCATGGGTCACAGCCTGGGCCCAGAGATACCCAGCCCTGGGGGGAGGACAAATTATCTGTTCACAGTGCAGATGCTGCTGTCCTGGCTGTAGCTGCAAAGTAGGAAAATGGAGAGCTGGGCTGAGAGAGTGGGAATGCAGGTATCGGGGAACCTTCCCCCGAACACACCATGTGTGTGTCTGTAGATGTCCCTGACACATCCCACCCAAATTGCCCCTTCTGTACTGTTAGAAAGGGAGACTGGGACAGGGCCCAGGGCCTTTGCTCTGTGCAGCAGGAAGGATCGTGCAGCCCAGGGGGTAGCCCTTCGGCTTCAGGGCCCCATGGGCAGTGGCCAGAGGACATCCAATTCCACTGAGGCTGCTCCCCACCTGTCACAAGGCTTGCACAATCTACAAGAACATTCTTGCTCTTGGGAAGTCAGGGAACATGACAGGACAAAGTGGACCTTACCCAGATCCCTGCCAATATCAGGGCAAGGGTCCCTGCCCTGCTGCTCATCTGAGCAGCACACAGCAGTGTCTTCCTTATGCTGTCATCCCCAGGCCAGGCCCAGAAGTCCTGCAGAAATGATTCCATCCCCTGGCACTTCCTCCAGCCCATCCCCATCCCAAAGGCAGCCTCATGCAGGGCAGATACTGCAGGGCCGCAGCCCAGCTGCCTGCATGCCACCTCAGCATCCTGCACGTCCCAGGACTCGTTGCACACTGTCCCCCAGCATCCACGGTGCCAGACGTCCACTCTGCCCAAGCATCCGTCCTCACCTCCCACAGCACGAATCTTCTCCCTGTCTGGAGAAGGCAAAGACCTCCCATGGCAGTGAGGCAGTAGGCAAGAGCGGCACACAGAGGAGCAGCTCCCTACCTGTGCAGCTCGTGGAGTTGGGGCAGGGGGCCAATGGGTCCAGGGGAATTTCTGGGTGTCCCCCTGAAGAAGAAAACACTGTGGTGCAGGGGCTGGCTCGGGGGACTGGGCAGAAGAGAGCAGGGTTGAGTTCTGCTTGTGTCTCCTTGTGCCATCTTGGTCATGGCAGCAACTGAACCCTGGTCATTCAGGGGACACGTGGGAGCATGAGGGGACCCTGACTGCTCAGCCCCAAAGGATCCCTGGCTCACAGAGCGCATCAGGGGGGTGTCCATGGAGGGGAGGCTCCTCTGAACCCTGTCTGGTCTCTTCTAAGACCCCACTTTTTGATGCCTCTGCCTTCCCCCGCTGCTGCTGGCCACCTGGGGAACAACTGCTGCTGGATGCTTGTGGCTGTGGTCACATTTGTACCACCAGCAGCAAAAGGGTCTGACATGGAAAGCAAAAGGCCCTCCAAGCTCTCTTCATTTGGCACCACGCAGTGGGGAGCAGGAGCTGGGGTGATACTGGTGTCCGGGTGGCTCAGAGTTACCATTGCAGGTGATGTGGATCTCGTCTCGTAGGTCTTCACATGACTGCGGGTCCCAGGGAGTGGAGGGACACTGCCAGAAGGAGCTGTTTTTTTCCCCACACTGCACATTACCCAGCCAGGCAGGGCCAGACACCCTGCTGTAGAGCAGACCTCTTTCCAGGGATCCTCCATCCCTGCAGCCCAGCTCCTTGCACGCCAGCGACACCGTGTCAAGAGTCATCGAGCTGGAGCAAACACTCCCCCATGTCCCGTTGTAGAAAATCTGCAGGCGCCTGGAGCAGCCGTCACTGTTCTCCAGCCTCAGGGCCACGAACTCTGGGAGGAAAGGCAGCAAGGGGGAACAGGCTGGTCTGGGGCTGTGGGAGGTAGAACATCCCTGCACTCCCCAGGCCCTCAGCCAGGCGAGGGCACGGCCAGTAAGTCCCCCTTGCACCCAGGGGCAGAGAGAAGTCCCTGATGGAGAGACACCCCTGCCCTTCCCACTAAACCCCAGGGACGGCTGAGCTGCCCAGGGACCCCCAGTGGGACTGAGGGTTCCTGTACGTGGGTGTCCAAAGGGTGGGCTTGGGCAGAGGCTCAGAGGCACCCAGGGACAGCCCTGGCCATGCTTGGCTCTCCCCATGTGTTGGTCTACCCAGGAACCAGGCTATGCCCACAGCTCCCAGCACAGACCTGAGCAGACAACTCCCGCATCCTCTTTGTGCCCGCAGTCGTGCTGCCCCCAGGACCCTGCCGGGCAGTCCCAGAGAGCAGCTTCGGCCCCGGAGCAGTTCACTCCATCCAGCCAGATCTGCTCAAAGCCTTCTCCGAACCGAGCAGAGCCAACGGCCTCCACTGCCCCTCCGCAGCCCAGCTGGTGGCAAACGATGGCAGCGTTAGACAGGTCCCAGCCGTCATCGCAGAAGGTCCCCCAGCTGCCCTGGTGGTAGATCTCCAGCTGCCCTGGTGGTAGATCTCCAGCTGCCCTGGTGGTAGATCTCCTCTCTCCCGGCACAGTGCCCAGCCCCGTTCACCAGCCGGACCCGCCGGCTCCCTGCATCAGGGAGAAACCTCAGGTGCTGTCAGGGGCCTGTTGCCCACCCAGCCCAGAGCCTGGGGGGCCTGTGCAGCTCTACTCACCCCAGCAAATGACTCCAACATCCTCTGCAACCCCTGCTGCCAGTGCACTCTCAGGCAGGGAGGTGTTGCAGAGGGACAGGTTGTCCTCATGCCCTGTGCACCGGACCCCTCGCAGCCCCACGGGGCCCATCCCTCGCTCAGGCTTCAGGGGGTTGTAGGCTTTTTCTGCCTCTTTGCACTGCAGCTGCTGGCACACCACCCTGGCCTCCTGCATGTCCCACTGGTCATCCAGGACTCTGCCCCATGTCCCATGCTGGAAGATCTCCACTCGCCCATCACACCGGCTCCCTCCATCCACCAGCTGCAGGGATGCAAAGCTGGCTGAGCCTGGGGGGAGAAGAGATGCCACGGCCATCAGTGGCAATGGGGAGCACGGCCCCTTTCAAAGAGCAGGGTGAGAGGTCCTCAGCTCTGCCGTATCGTAGCAGTCTGTCTGAGCAGGAAAAACCCTCGAGACGGCTTTGGGGAAACCAGGGTTTCTCCAAGGAGAAATTCAGCCTGGTGCTGCCACGGGGTCCCCTGCTTTGGGTGGTCATGTTGCACACAAAGGCAAGTGCAGTTAATGCAGCATTTTCCCACACAAGGGCAAGTGCAGGGTCCTGCACCTGGGGAGGAACAACCTCATGCACCAGTACAGGCTTGGGGTGGACCTGCTGGAGAGCAGCTCTGCGGAGAGGGACCTGGGTGTCCTGGTGGACGACAGATTAACCATGAGCCAGCAGTGTGCCCTGGCTGCCAAGAAAGCCAATGGCATCCTGGGGTGCATCAAGAAGAGTGTGGCCAGCAGGACAAGGGAGGTTCTCCTTCCCCTCTACACTGCCCTGGTGAGGCCTCATCTGGAGTACTGTGTCCAGTTCTGGGCTCCCCAGTTCAAGAAAGATGAAGAGCTACTGGAGAGAGTCCAGCGGAGGGCTACGAGGATGAGGAGGGGACTGCAGCATCTCCCCTACGAGGAGAGGTTGAGGGAGCTGGGCTTGTTCAGCCTGAAGAAGAGAAGGCTGCGAGGGGACCTTAGAAATGCCTACAAATATCTGAAGGGTGGGTGTCAGGAGGATGGGGCCAAGCTCTTTTCAGTGGTGCCCAGCGACAGGACAAGGGGCAATGGGCACAAACTGAGGCACAGGAAGTTCCGTCTGAACATGAGGAAGAACTTCTTCCTTCTTAGGGTGACGGAGCACTGGAACAGGCTGCCCAGGGAGGCTGTGGAGTCTCCTTCTCTGGAGATATTCAAGACCCGCCTGGACAAGATCCTGTGCAGCCTACTGTAGGTGACCCTGCTTCGGCAGGGGGGTTGGACTAGATGACCCACAGAGGTCCCTTCCAACCCCTACTATTCTGTGATTCTGTGATTCCCGGCACTCACCTGAGCAAATGACAGCAGCATTGTCCCCATGGGAGCACAACGAGGCCCCCAGGGCAACAACTGGGCGCTGTCTCAGGTGGGTTTCAGTCCCGTCACACTGGAATGAGTCTCTCCAGACAGGTCTGCTTCCTCTCCCAAAATGCTCTCCACCAGGAATGGACTCAGCAAACCCACAGTTGAGTTGATGACAGAGAACGTGGGCATCCAAGAGATCCCAGTGCAAGGCACACAGGGTCCCCCAGGTCCCCAGCACCTGGACCTCCACTCTCCCTGCACATGTCGTGCTGCCGTTCGCCAGCCTGAACCCTGTGTACTCTGGGGACAGAGGAGGAGGAGAGGGTGGAACGGTGCTCTTGCACCCACAGTAGCTGGCAGAAAGGCCACAGGGACAGCACGCCTTTCTTCTCCTTCTGCACTAGTTTCATGCTGCAGACAACCCCATCACCACTCCTGTCCTCACACCCGGCCCAGCATGGTCCTTGCTCTGCTCCCCGACCCCCGGCACAGCCCCAGTGTTCAACCCCCCTCCCTGAGACCTTACGTGTGCAGGTGACAACAGCACTCTTCGTGTGGGTGCAGGGCTGTTCCCCGGGGGACCCCCTGGGGCGGGAGGTCAGGAGGGATTCGTTCCCCACACACTGCAGCTCTCCGTCCCAGACAGGAAGACCTTCTCCAGAGCAAGCTGCCTCGGTGATGGGCACGGCTGTGCCGCACTGCAACTCCCTGCAGACCACCTCAGCAGCTTTGGGACCAAAGTGTCAGTCACAGACAGTTTTCCACTGGCCCCCATCTTGGGTCTCCACACGTCCCGAGCACTGGCTCTGCGCTTCCACCAGCTGGACAAATTCTGGGAAAAGCAAAAAAAAAACGGGAGTTCCCAGCACCCTCTGGCAGTTACATGCCCACATCCCACATAACTTCCAAGCAAGCCATGACAAAATTTCCTATTGCACATCCCACAGGAAGCTGTTGACGGAGTGCTGGCAGCACAAACACATCCAGTCCTCCCCTCTGCCTTTCCACTTCTCTGCACCATCACAGCCCTCAAGGGTATGTGTCTATTGCACACCCACACCACACCCTGCAGACCATGTTGGTGGCTTTGGGACCAGATCCACAGCAACTGATGCCACTCAGACAAACTGCTCCCACACAAGGCGCCCTGTGCTGCCTCGCATGGTCCCTCCCAGCACCACGGTGCTGTGTGCAGCACAGGTGCAGGAGAACTTTCCCAGACTCTAGTGACTGCTGCAGCCTGCTCAGTGTTTGCAGGGGTCAGGGCCAAGCAGGGTGGCTGTCTCGAAGACAAATGGACAGGCTGGCTCAGGGAAGGAGGATGTATCTGCAGCCCATGACCCGAACTGAGTGGGGGCCGAGACACTGTGGGAGTTTAGTTCACCCTAGGGTGGGTTCCTACTGGCCTTTCCCAGTATCAACCAGCTACACCGGGCACTGCTCCCCCATCCACTTCTTACTCTTTGGGGGCACAGACTTGTGCCTTCCCCCACCCCAGCCTCAAAGGAGGAAACCGGCTGACCCCTTACCTGAACATGTCACTCCAGCGTTCTCACCATCACCACAGTCATGTTCACCCCATCCTCCGTGTTCAGACAGTGCAGACTCAGTGCCATTACAGCCAGCATCATCCATCCAAATGGGGCCAGATCCTCACCCAAAAGAGCCTACCCCATGAGCTTCAACAGCAGAGCCACAGTCCAGCTGCTTACAGACCACTGCAGCATTGTTCATGCCCCAGTAGTCATCACACATGGTCCCCCACTTGCCCTGGTGCTTCACCTCCACTCTTCCAGCACAGTGTCCACTGCCATCCGCCAGCCCCACCTCCACAGCCCCTTCAAATATGAGCACAGGACTGCTCAGGAGAGCGCTGAGATCCAGTACTGCAGGTCTGGGGCCGCCCCTGCCCACACCAAGACAGAGGCACTGGAGTCTTAGGCCTTTCCCATACAGGGCTTCCTTGGGCCCATCATCGTCCCACGGGCTGCAGAGGTCTGGGGATTCCAGCTCCAGCTCCAGCCCTCCTGGGACACGCACTGTCCCACAGCCTTTGGCACCTCTTTCCACCCTGACAGCCCCCTGTGTGACATCCCATGTCCAGCAACTCACCATGCCTATCCCTGCACAGGGTGTCCACTCCTCCCCAGCTCACCCTAAACAGCCCTGTACCCCCAGGCCCCCTGTTCTCCCTAGCTCTCTGCCTGCTCCAGACACCAGTCAAACCCACCAACATCTCCAGGGCTTTCTGTGTCCCTAGGGAGCACCAAGACAATCCTGGATTCCCCCAGATGACATCCTCTTTTCATGCCTGGTGTCAGCCTAGCCCTTGCACTCTTCTGGGCCCCCCAGGAAGGACACCTCTCTTCTGCCTGCAAGTGCAGATGCCCTCGTCCCCTTCTCTCTGTGGACATAAACTGCCCTCCTGGGGTCAGGGTTCCCCCAGACCGCAGAGCCAGCACACAAAAGCTCCAGGGACAGAGCCCTGGGGAACAAGCAGTCCATAAATGGTATCCAAGGATAGCAGCCAGACACAGGGTACCATAAACACTGGAGTCCTGGACCATAGGGTCCATGGACTTGAGCACCTTCTGCCCCTCGCCTCAGGCTCTCCTGGAAAGGAATTCCGTTCCCAGAGAGGTCCCAATGACCCAGCTGGTACCTGCTGGCCCTGGGCTGTTGGTGAAGGGACCCGGCACTTACCCCTGCACAGCTGTACCCAGAGAAGGAGCTTCACCACCCGAGGCCACAGGAGTCCCTCTGTACCCATCCTGAGCCTCCTGCCTTGCTGGTACATCCCTGCTGTGCTCCACTCTTTGCCAGCGCTCCCAGCGACTGACAGGAACAACGAGGACATGGAGGTCATCATATCTCTGCAGATGCCAGCCCAGCTGCAGGAGGAGCCAATCGAGGCAGCAGCTCCTTTTTAGACGTTATAGAGAGCTACCTCCCCTCAGAAACAGCCAGCCCTCCAGTGAAATGCTCCAGCACCATTCATGACCATATATGAGGAACAACTCCACTGCGGGTATCACATCATTGCCGGCTGGGATCGTCACGGGACAGGGGCGGCTGTGGGGGGGAAATGGGTTTTTCGCTGCTTGAACCCTGCTGTGCGGACCAGGAGCACTGAGCATCTCCTATGCAGGGCACATCCAAGAGCCCAAGGTGCGAGTGTGCAGCCATCCCTATGCCATGGGACCCACAGGGCTGGGACAGCACTGGAGGCTGTGCCAGGAAGGGAAGGAAAAAGACCCTGCTCCTGCTACAGACCCCACTGAGGTCTGTAGGGAGCACCACTGAGGGAGCAGCAGACGGGAAAGGGCCTTAGCCCAGGCCAGAGCCCCGTGCCAGGAGCACAGATTTTCCCAATCCTCCTCATAGAGACCCATGGTAGGTCCCTCACAAAGCTGGAGCTGGGACATGTCCCTGTCCTGGCAGCAGACATGCAGCCCAGAGGCTCAGACGTGTCCCTGACTCTCAGCGTGTCACCAAGGGGCCGTTATTCCCCGCGGGGGGATCGGGAGCTGCAGCCTGCAGGTGCACAAACCACAGCCCATGTGGTCTCGCAGTGGTCCCCTCGGTCCCCCCGCACCGCCCTGGCAGGAAGCCTGTGGTTTTCTTCTGGCGCTGTGCCCGGGCACATCGCTGCGGTGCCCCTGAGCCACCCCCACCCCGACTGCTCCAGCCAGGGCTGCAGGGGCTGCTCCTTCGGCCTCGCACACACAGGGCCAGGCAGCTCCCATCCCCTCTGATGCCCTTGTGATGCACATGGTCACTCTGCACCAAGCCCCACAGCCACGGGGTGCCATTGATGATGTGACCTCACACCCTCCTTCTGCTGCTGCTGTGTGCTTATGGGTTATACCGATGGTGACCTCACACCCCTTCTACTGCTGCTGCTGTGTGCACAAGTTACACTGTCACACATGTGTGGTATATGGACTTCTGCTGACAATGGTTCTTCCAAGTACCCATATTTGGGCATAGTCTTAATATTATTTTGGTGGCATCAGAAGCACCTACAGAAGCTATGGTCCAGCTGCTGTCAGCTACTCAGGCACCAGAGGCACCACAAGATCATACACAGCAGGAACTGGAAGAACAAAAACGAGGAAAAAGAAATAATCTCATGACTTGAGATAAAGACGGTTTAATAAGTGGAGAAGTAAGCACTCACTGCTGCAGATTGATGCCCAGCCAGTCTCTGAGCACAGGATACTTTGAAGAACACACACCCCTCCCCTTTTTTATTGCTGACCGTGACATCATAGGATGTGGAATATCGATTTCATCATCTGGGGGTCAGCTGGCTTTGTCCCCTGCCAGCCTCCTCACTGTCAGGGCAGAGTGAAGAACAGAGGAGGCCTTGATGCTGTGCAAGCACTGCTCAGCAATAGTTACAGTGTTGGTGCACTATCAATCACAGATGCTTTGGCCACCAGTGCAAAGCACAGAATCACAGAATCACAGAATCACAGAATCACAGAATAGTAGGGGTTGGAAGGGACCTCTGTGGGTCATCTAGTCCAACCCCCCTGCCCAAGCAGGGTCACCTACAGCAGGCTGCACAGGATCTTGTCCAGGCGGGTCTTGAATATCTCCAGAGAAGGAGACTCCACAACCTCCCTGGGCAGCCTGTTCCAGTGCTCCGTCACCCTCAGAGGGAAGAAGTTCTTCCTCTTGTTCAGACGGAACTTCCTGTGCCTCAGTTTGTGCCCATTGCCCCTTGTCCTGCAAGGGCTGCCAACAAGCAGAAAATTGCCTCCATCCCAGCTAGACCCAGTACAGCCTCTACCTCTTATTCCATACAATGTGATTCCTGCTCAGATCCTACGATATTCAGTATATTTGCATCCACCACAACCACCCCCTTCCCCATCCCTTGGTGGGTCACTGGTTCATAGAATGGCAGCCCCGCCCTTCCAAAACAAAATGGCAGCCCCTGTAGGGGAAGGGCCTTCTGGGCCAGATGTGCTTCCAGCTAAACCAGAAACGGTGGCCGCTCCTTCCAACCAATCACAACAAAGCACGTGACCAGCATGTGACTTCCGGGGCACATGGCCTCTGAGGTGGCTAGGAAGGGGCGGGGCTTCTACTGGCAGCTGGTGGGCGGGGCACTGCTCATGTCTTCCCCCTGGTGGTGGTGCTGCTGCCTCTGCTCCTGGCGTGTCCCAGGGCAGTGAAACAAGCAAGTGCAAGGGAGGAACGTCGTGAGGTAAAAATGCGTCTTTTTGAACCGCTGCCAGGTAGTGGGTCAGCGCGGTGTCAGAGCTTCAGTGTTTGTGCCCGACGTAAGAAATTTCCCCAGCTCCATGTGCTCCCAAGTCACAGAGTCGTAGAATCTTTTAGGTTGGAAAAGACCCTTAGGTTGATCGAGTCCAAGCATAAACCTCACACTGCCAAGTCCACCACTAAACCATGTCTCTGAGCACCACATCTACATGTATTTTAAATACCTCCGGGTATGGTGACTCAGCCACTTCCCCGGGCAGCCTGTTCCAGTACTTGAAAACCCTTGCGGTGAAGAAATTTTTCCTAATATCCAATCTAAACTTCCCCTGGCGCATCTTGCTCCTCTCGTCCTACCACATGATACCTGGGAGAAGAGACCAACACCCACCTCACCACAACCTCCTTTCAGGTAGTTGTAGAGAGCAATAAGGTCTCCCCTCAGCCTCCTCTTCTCCCGGCTAAACAACCCCAATTCCCTCAGATGTTCCTCATCAGATTTGTTCTCTAGACCCTTCACTAGCCTTGTTGCCCTTCTCTGCACATGCTACGGCACCTCAATGTCCTTCTTGTAGTGAGGGGCCCAAAACTGAACACAGCACTCCAGGTGCGGTCTCACCAGTGCTGAGTACAGGGGCACGATCCCCTCCCTGCTCCTGCTGGCCACACAGCTCCTGATACAAGTCAGGATGCCGTTGGCCTCCTTGGCCACCTGGGTACACTGTTGGCTCATGTTCAGCCGGCTGTCAACCAGCACCCCCAGGTCCTTTTCCGCCGGGCAGCTCTCCAGCCACTCCTCCCCAAGCCTGTAGCATTGAATGGGGTTGTTGTGACCCAAGTTCAGGACCTGGCACTTGGCCTTGTTGAAACTCATACAGCTGGCCTCAGCCCATCGATCCAGCCTGTCCAGATCCCTCTGTGGATCCTTCCCACCCTCAAGCAGATCAACACTCCTGCCCAGTATGGTGTCATTTGTAAATTTACTGAGGGTGTATTTAATCCCCTCATCCAGAATGTGGTGCTTTAGGTAGTGAACATCATCAGACCCAACTTTGTGACTAGCCTAGTTTCATTTTACATGCTGAAATGCAGGGCAGGTGAAGGGAGCTCAGAGCTTTGAGTCTCTCTGCTGCAGACTTAGGATTTCAGAGACTGGGATTGCAGGTAACGATGCTGTGTCAGTGTACACCACATAAAAATTCTAGCTTCCTTTGTGCATTTTCTCTAGTGTTGGATCCATCCATTGGCTTTCTTTGGCAAAAAAATGAAACAACTCTCCTATTCCACCTCCCCCTCCTCCTAGAAACAGAGAGAAAATATATGGAGTAGAGATGATCAAAGGGTCATTCTGTCTAAGAGGTAGAATTTTTACAAGATAACAGAGAGAGCAGTGAGAAAAAAAGCACAGTTCTAAAAAGAATTCATGCCATGGGATAACTAGTGAGAAGTTATAAGCCTTTTGTCTAGTAAGAATGGCTTTTGAGAATGGAATCAAGGAGCTTTAATTCATCATAATTAGGAAGAACAAGGAATTCACCTACTGCACTCTCCTGTTACTGTTTTTATAGTATCACTAATTCCTACACGTCCTTGAGAGCTTGTTAGTATTTTCCTCAGATCCAAAGTGCAGCCTGCTCAGGCTCATGAAATGACTGCCTCAAACCTCTGCAACCCAAATCTCTCCCACCTTCTCTCACAGAAGGTCTTTTATCCCAAGACACTTTTCCCCATCACATCACTCTTCACTGCCTAGTCTCTATTTTTTTCAGGAGGGTGAAGTCAGGGTACTCCTTTACAAAGCCTTCCCTACAAAAGTCTTCTCTATCTATTTAGAACAGATAGAAGAAAGAAATTCTTCACCACGAGGGTGGTGAGACACTGGAAGAGGTTGCCCAGAGAAGGTGAGGATGCCTTCTCCCTGGAAATGTTCAAGGCCAGGTTGGATGGGGCTTTGAGCAATCTGGTCTAGTGGAAGGTGTCCCTGTGCATGGCAGGGGGGGTTGCAACTAGACGATCTTTAAGGTCCTTCCAACCCAAACCATTCTATGATTCTATGATTCTGTGAATATCCTTTTGGTCAGCTGGGGTCAGCTGTCCCAGCTGTGTCTACTCCCAAATTCCTGTGCACCCCCAGCCTAATCCCTGGTGGGGTGGAGTGTGAAGTAGAAAAGGTCTTGACTTCGTGTAAGCACTACTCATTGGGAATGAAAACAACCCTTTATTATCAAAATTGTTTTCAGCACAAAACTGAAACGTAGACCCATACCAGGTACTATGAAGAAAATGAACTCCCTCCCAGCCAAAACCAGCCCGCCTCACCCTCCCATCACTCCAGCTCTCCCACCAGGGCTCTGCAGTCCCTGTGGGCGAGCATGTCTCTACCTGCCAGAAGAAATTACTTTGATGGGAACTGGAGGGGAAGGGAGGGGAGAGCAGGAGCCAGCAAAGTGGAAGAGTGTGGGAGAATGGCTGGGAGTTTCCTTCTGTTGCAGGAAGAGAGAGGTGCCAGGAGAGGCGCTGTAGCTGGGAGGTTCCATCTGAGGTCAGTTCTTTTGCAACCTGACTGCGTCATAGCAGGCAGGCAGGTACTGTGACAAACCCCAATGTGACACAGATGACTGCTGATGGAGGGTGGCAGTGGCCAAAACCAACGTGGTTGGGCTGTTGCTTGGAAGTCACCTCATTACAGCAACCTGACTGTCCAGAAGCAGGCAGGCATCATGAGGTCATCAAAAATGCCAGATGTGAAGGCTGCAGACAGATGAGTGAGCCCTGGTCAGGCCCTGCTCTGGGGTGAATCTGCCTGCACATGACATGGGCGAATATGCAACATGGCATGAGAAATTGCAGGATGTGACAGAGAACCGTGTAAGAAGGGACGAGAAGTACAGGCAGCACCGTGTGTCCCGGCTGGGTCTCAGAAGTGGATGAAGAGCAGGGACGTGAGAAGAGGCCAAACTGCTTGGAAAACTGGAGGGGAGCATTGGGGAGCTTCTGGGTCACCAAGCCTTGCAAGGCCAGCGGTGCCAGAGGAACCCATCACTGATGCCATTTAAGGCCCAGATGACCTAGGCAATGGTATCCCAACTACCCAGTGATGGTACCAGTGGAACAAACTACAGATCATTGAGGAAAACATAATTGGTGAGAGTTTTTAACTGGGGAGGGGACTGCAGCGGAGAAAGGGAATGATCCAGGTGGAGTGCCTACAAATATCTGAAGGGTGGGTGTCAGGAGGATGGGGCCAAGCTCTTTTCAGTGGTGCCCAGTGACAGGACAAGGGGCAATGGGCACAAACTGAGGCACAGGAAGTTCCGTCTGAACATGAGGAAGAACTTCTTCCCTCTTAGGGTGACGGAGCCCTGGAACAGGCTGCCCAGGGAGGCTGTGGAGTCTCCTTCTCTGGAGATATTCAAGACCCGCCTGGACAAGGTCCTGTGCAGCCTGCTGTAGGTGACCCTGTTTCGGCAGGGGGGTTGGACTAGATGACCCACAGAGGTCCCTTCCAACCCCTACTATTCTGTGATTCTGTGATTCTGTGAGTGGGAGGCAGAAGCCTGTGGATGGGGAGAGGAGAGGGATGCAAGGGGCCAGCTGTAGTGTGGAAGGGGCTGCTCAGGGCTGATGTGTCCAAACCCTGCGTGTGATCACTATGGTGTGCACCCTGTCTTCTTATCAAACTTTGCTTATGGCTATTTTCTGTGTGAGCGTACTCATTAGTGTGTGTGCATGTGTATGTGCGTGTGTGCGTGAATGTACATACATGCTTTCCTGGCCAATTCCATGTGGGGTTGACTGGAAGAGGAGGACACCAGGATGTGGAGACACCCAAGGCTCAAGCTGCCAAGTGGGTAACAGCTCCAAGACTTGGTAGGACACCTGGGCAGACCCAAAACTCAGACCCACGCTGGAGGGATCATGGGGCTCTGTTCTCATGGGTAAACACTGCAAAGGATGAACAGACCACTCATGACCTTCACACCAGATTAGACTGAGAAGGGAGCAGGATGGGGACTGTTGTGTTGTCCATGGTTGCATGTGTTCTGTTGTTGGTGTGGTAGCTGCAAAGGTGTTCTGGTATTTTGCACTTTCCATTTGGGTGACTCCACCTTGGGTGATCTCTCACTTAGCGGGGCTTCAGTCACTGCTTAGTCCAGGCACATGCTGTCCCTGTAAAAATCCCAAGGCTCCCAGGAGGTTCCAGATTACCTTCCTGGAGAATTTCTTTCCACTGTCATATCTGAGAAAGCCTGGCTAGGTACCTCACTGACCATTCCCCATCTCCACGACCATCACACACCAATAAGTGAGTCCAAATTTCAACCCTTGGTCTCTAACAGCTACTAAGAGGACAACAAGCTTTACTCTTCCAATTCCAAAGAGACACAGGCCTTCAGGAAGAAATTCCTTGGGCCTCTTGTTAGCACCAGCCTTGGAAGAAGAACTCCAATGTCAGTCAGTGCACTGGGGTGATCCCATTTTATTTCAGAAATGTTATGAGAGTGTCAGCTCTGTCCCAGTTAAAGAAACAACGTTATATTACATCCAGGTTAGACAGAGCAGGTTGATAACTCAGGAGAATCACAGAATCACAAAATCACAGAATGGTAGGGGTTGGAAGGGACCTCTGTGGGTCATCTAGTCCAACCCCCCTGCCCAAGCAGGGTCACCTACAGTAGGCTGTAGATGAACTTGTCCAGGCAGGTCTTGAATATCTCCAGAGAAGGAGACTCCACAACCTCCCTGGGCAGCCTGTGCCAGTGCTCCGTCACCCTAAGAAGGAAGAAGTTCTTCCTCATGTTCAGACGGAACTTCCTGTGCTTCAGTTTGTGCCCATTGCCCCTTGTGCTGTCGCTGGGTGTAATAAACCAAAGCATAGAAGATTTGTTCTCAAACCAGTTGGAAGGTGAAGGAGGCCCCCCCCCCCCTTCCCTCTTACCTTGGTATTTTCTGTATTGTTAATGTGCAACCCTTGCATAACCACTTCCTTAATTACTGTCGAAAGAATAAAGCGGGGATTTCTATGTACTGGGTCAACATGACCAAATAAGGAAAAGAACTGATCCACAACGCGGAGGAAGACTACAGCCTTCATCCTCACCACCACCAGAGGGACCAGAGCGACCCCCTAACAACAGCACGCGCAGCCACAGAAGGAGACCAAGACGTGCTACGTGGAACGGGAACTACTGAACTATAAAAAGGGACTCTGGGGGAGGTGGGGTGCGGACCGTTGGCGGAGCAAGAGACTCCCCGGCCGCCCAGCGCTGTTTTGCCTGCTTCATCGCTTGCTTAAATAAATTCTATTGCTAATAAATTCACACTTGATTAATTAACAGTTGGCTCCTCAATTTGGATTCGTCACGGGAGGCGAGCATCTATAACACTGGGTGCTAATGAAAAGAGCTTGGCCCCATCCCCCTGACACCCACCCTGCAGATATTTGTAGGCATTTATAAGGTCCCCTCGCAGCCTTCTCTTCTCCAGGCTGAACAAGCCCAGCTCCCTCAGCCTTTCCTCGTAGGAGAGATGTTCCAGTCCCCTCATCATCCTTGTAGCCCTCCGCTGGACTCTCTCCAGTAGCTCTTCATCTTTCTTGAACTGGGGAGCCCAGAACTGGACACAGGACTCCAGATGAGGCCTCGCTAGGGCAGTGTAGAGGGGAAGGAGAACCTCCCACAACCTGCTGACCACACTTCTCCTAATGCACCCCAGAAAGCCATTGGCCTTCTTGGCAGCCAGGGCACACTGCTGGCTCATGGTCACCCTGTCGTCCACCAAGACATCCAGGTCCCTCTCCGCAGAGTTGCTCTCCAGCAGGTCCACCCCAAGCCTGTACTGATGCATGAGGTTGTTCCTCCCCAGCTGCAAGACTCTGCACTTGCCTTTGTTGAACCTCATCAGGTTCCTCTCTGCCCAGCTTTCCAGCCTATCCAGGTCACGCTGAATGGCAGCACAGCCTTCTGGTGTATCTACCACACCTCCCAGTTTGGTGTCATCAGCAAACTTGCTGAGGGTACATTCTAACTCTAAATCCAGGTCGTTGATGAAGAAGTTCAACAAGACTGGGCCCAGTACTGACCCCTGAGGGACACCACTAGTTACAGGCCTCCAACTAGACTCAGCGCCACTGACAACAACCCTCTGAGTTCTGCCCTTCAGCCAGTTCTCCATCCACTTCACCAACCACTCATCTAGCCCATACTTCCTGAGCTTCCCTAGGAGGATATTATGGGAGTCTGTGTCGAAAGCCTTGCTGAAGTCGAGGTAGACAACATCCACTGCTCTCCCTTCGTCTACCCAGCCAGTCATGTCATCATAGAAAGCTATCAGATTGGTCAGGCATGATTTCCCCTTGGTGAATCCATGCTGACTACTCCTGGTAACCTTCTTTTCCTCCACTTGCTTGATGATGGCCTCCAGCATAAGCTGCTCCATCACTTTTCCCGGGATGGAGGTGAGGCTGACCGGCCTGTAGTTCCCTGGGTCCTCCTTTTCCTTTTTTGAAGATTGGAGTGACATTAGCTTTTCTCCAGTCCTCGGGCACCTCTCCTGTCCTCCAGGACCTCTCAAAGATGATGGAGAGTGGCTCAGCAATGACATCCACCAGCTCCCTCAGCACTCGTGGGTGCATTCCATCGGGGCCCATGGATTTGTGGACGTCCAGATCGCTTAAGTGATCCCTCACACAGTCCTCCTCGACCAAGGGAAAGTCGTCCTCTCTGTAGGCTTCTTCTCTTACCTCCGGAGCCTGGGATTCCTGAGGGCCAGTCTTAGCACTGAAGACTGAAGCAAGAAGGCATTCAGTAGCTCTGCCTTCTCCACATCCTCTGTCACCAGGACACCCGCCTCATTCAGCAGCGGAGAAGTAAGATGGATTCAGATATTTACATAATAAAATAATAAAAAAGAATAACAATACAGATAATGATAAAAAAAAGAGGACAGAACAGCAAACGAAGGACAGGCCTCCAGTGAGGCACTATGGGAGACATTCCTGAAGAGTGATGGAACATTTATCACTATTGAGAACCATCCCTGTAGTAACCTTCATGATGGACACCTTCAGCTCCTGGTTCCTCATGCTGTAGATGAGGGGTTTCACTGCTGGAGGAAACACCGAATACAGAATAGCCACCACCACATCCAAGGATGGGTAAGAGATGGAGGGGAGCTTCAGGTAGGCAAACATGTCTGTGCTGAGAAACAGAGACACCACGGCCAGGTGAGGTGGGCACATGGAAAAGGCTTTGTGCCATCCCTGCTCAGAGGGGATCCTCGGCACGGCCCTGAAAATCTGCACAGAGGACAGAAAGATGAAGATAAAACACCACCAAGCACTAAACATGACAAGCCCAACTTCCCTGAGGTAGGAATGTGAGCAGGAGAGCTTAAGGATCTGGGAGATTTCACAGAACTGGTCCATAGCATTGCCTTGGCAGAGTGGTATGGAAAATGTATAGGCAGTGTGCAGCACAGCATGGAGAAACTCAGTGCCCCAGGAAGCTGCTGCCATGTGGACACAAGCTCTGCTGCCCACGAGGGTCCCGTAGTGCAGGGGTTTGCAGATGGCAGCATAGCGGTCATAGGACATGAGTGTGAGAAGAAAAAATTCTGCTGACATCAAAAACAAAAAGAAAAAACACTGGGCAGAACATCCTGAGTAGGAAAGGGCCCTGGTGTCCCACAGTGAATTTGCCATGGATTTGGGAAGAGTGGCTGAGATGAAGCCAACGACATGAATGGAGAGATAAAGGAGGAAGAAGTACATAGGGGTTTGGAGGTGCTGGTTGCAGGCTACAGACGTGAAGATGAGGCCATTTCCCAGGAGGGCAACCAGGTAGATGCCCAGGAAGATCCAGAAGTGCAAGAGCGGCAGCTCCCATGTGTCTGCAGATGCCAAGAGGAGGAACAGGGTGACAGAGCTACGACTGGACATTTTGTGACTCTGGACATGGGCACCTGTCCAAGGAGAAAAAGACAGTGACAGTTTAGGGGAGATTTCTCTCAGGATAAAAACGTGTCATTACGCATAGAAACTCCCCTCCCTGGGCTGAAGGAGGAAGGAGTCTGCTTGTTCTCCATGACTACCAGTTGAATGATGTGGTTTGTCAGAGCTTAAAATGCAGTTTGGGCATGAGCTCTCCATGAAGATATCTCTGGGGTAGGGCCGCCAGCGTCAGTGCCAGAACAAAAATTGACCCACATCCCCAGCCCAGCCCCAGAGAGCAGGAGCACCAGAGACAAGTGGAGATACAGGGAAGAACACTGCAATGCTCCAGAAAGAGTAAAGTGAGGACAGAAAGGCATATGAGCGTGCTGCGAAGCTGCCTCCTTATGCAGTTGTTCTCACTGCCTCTCAGATGATGACACTGTAAGGGCAAGTGCTTTTAGCACCTTTTCTGGTGTCCCATGTTCCAGGAACTCTTCACTTGGAGGTCCAGCTGGCGAGGCAGTGACTCATGACCTGGACCCCATGGCTTTAGGGGGAGGGGTTCTGCTGAGTAGCAGAGGAGATCAGGGGTTGGATTGGGAATTCCATCTGCACTGCAGGTGATGACAAGGAGGTGCCCGAATCCCCCTTCCCATGGCGTTTATGGGAGCAGGTCCTTCTTCATCACTGCCTGTATCTCTGCTGCCTGGAGCTTGTCCTTGCTGAGAGTTTTTTCTCTGTCCCTGGGTCTCATCCCTGTCAATGCCCACAGAACACAACACACCTGCTGTGTACTCAGCTCTGTCCTGCAGTGTGGCCCTGCCCAGGGACATCTTTGTGGCCTGAGATAAACTCTGGGAAGTGTGCAGAGAATGGGAGGCAGATTATTGTTGGTGAAACAGCATCAGCTGGGCCATTTTCCATAGGGCATCCTTAAGCTCCTGATTCCTCATGCCATAGATGAGGGGGTTGAGTGCTGGAGGCACCGCTGAGTACATAACTGCCACCACCAAGTCCAGGGATGGTGAAGAGATGGAGGGGGGCTTCAGGTAGGCAGACACTGCAGTGCTGATAAACAGAGACACCACGGCCAGGTGAGGGAGGCACATGGAAAAGGCTTTGTGCCGTCCCTGCTCAGAAGGGATCCTCAGCACGGCCCTGAAGATCTGCACATAGGACAGCATGATGAAAAGAAAACATCCCAAAGCTAAACTGACACTAACCAAAAGGATCCCAGATTCCCTGAGGTAGGAGTGTGAGCAGGAGAGCTTGAGAATCTGGGGGATTTCGCAGAAGAACTGATTTATGGCATTGCCCTGGCAGAGTGGGAGTGAAAATGTACTGACAGTTTGCAGGGTAGCATTGAGGATCCCACTGCCCCAAGCAGCTCCTGCCATGTGGAAACAAGCTTTTAAGCTCAGGAGGGTCCCATAATGCAGGGGTCTGCAGATGGCAGCATAGCGGTCATAGGCCATGATGGTTAGAAGAGAAAATTCTGCTCCAGCCAAGAAGGCAAAGAGAAAGACCTCGGCAGCACATCCTGCATAGGAGATGGCCCTGGTGTCCCAGAGGGAGTTGGCCATTGATTTGGGAAGAGTGGTGGAGATGGAGCCAAGGTCGAGGATGGAGAGGTTGAGGAGGAAGAAGTACATGGGAGTGTGGAGGTGGTGGTTGCAGGCTATGGTGGTGATGATGAGGCCGTTGCCCAGGAGGGCAGCCAGGTAGATGCCCAGGAAGAGCCAGAAGTGCAAGAGCTGCAGCTCCCGTGTGTCTGCGAATGCCAGGAGGAGGAACTCAGTGCTGGAGCTGCTGTTGGACATTTGATCCCTCTGGGCATAGGAACACAGTCCAAGAAGGAAAAGACACTGAGAATTTAGGGGATTCTTCTCTGAGCCATTTATTGCAGACTTTTCCTCTGCTACACCCCCACCCCTTCATTTTTTAGGAGACTTTCTTTAAGCTCTGGCTGTAGCTCTGCTTGGTGCTGGCTGAATGTGCCGTGAGGAGCAGAATCTCTGCCCACAGGCTGCTGGGGAGTCCATTCTGCTCTGCAGCAGTGGCTTCATGGGCATATTGGGACTGGGGCCCGTCCTGCTGTTTGTCAGATGAAACTGCTCCTGATGGATAAGCTCTTGTCAGCATCTGCACTACCAGTGCTAAGGACCCGGGACAGCAGAAGCAGTTTGAAAGGTGTGGGGTTTTTTGACAGCTCTCCTCATCTCACCTGAGGAGTGTTCTGGGATGTCAGAAACCCTCAGCATTTCTGCTGCACTCAGGGAGAACAGAGCTGCCCAGCTGCACTGGGCTTACACCATTCTGAGATTGAGAGTTATTGCCCTCCCATGTTAACCTGAAAAGCCACCAGACTCTCCTGAGAGCAGAGGGATCCACAGAAGACCACTGAACATCTCACCCTTTCTCAATGTCTCAGCACCTCCCACACAAGGACACATGTGACTCATTTTATCACCCAACAGCATTTCCTCGGTGAGGCATAGAATCTCTGCGCTGCTTCATTGGGCCTTTCAGATAACACAATTCTGTTATGAGAAAGATTTTCATTCTTGAGGGCATCTCACAGCTTGGAAGAACACCTCAAGAAGACAGTCAAGTGTCCTAACGATGGCATCTGATTAAGAGAAGACTAGCTTGTTCCCAAGTCTCATCACTGCCCACAATCCCACAGTGTAGAGAGAACTGGGACACTTCATTCCCATGGACACACTTGCACGGGAGGACCCACAAGATCAGTGTTTGACTCTGCAGCTGAAACTCCATCCCCAGAGAGCCTGACTGAGAGAACAAGGGAACAACTTCAACACCAGACAAGTGGAGCAATAAGCAAAAATGCAGTGAGGTGGTAGCTGAAAGAGGCCAGGACAGAGGCAGCTGGGCACTCAGCACACTGCTACCCTTACCCAGCCGTGCGTGCCACCTCCCAGACACCAACATTGCCAGGCAGTTGCTCTCTGCACCTGTGCTTCTCAGAGGGAACTGTGCATGTGGCAGGAGAGCTGAACAGTAATCCCTCCTTTGACATTCCCTTTCAGATATCCCCTGGACAGCCTGGGGCAGCCCAGGCTGCACATCCACCTTCAAAACCTGCAGCCATTCTTGGGAGAAGGCAGCTGATAGGCCCTGTCCCTCTGAGGGTGCAGCAGGCAGTCCCTGCTTTGCAGCACATCCTCCTCTTCCACAACAGAGAAACTGTGATATTCCTCACGGTGCATCCCACAGGCTGGGGGTGTGCCAGTTTTAGGAGAGCTTTCCACAAACTGCAGATACATTTCCCTTCACGCAGAGACTTACCATATCAAAGGCTGATAAGATTTCTCCCCCAGTGAGCTCCAGCATCCTCCCACCCCAGACTGCCTTTAAGCTCTCTCTGACTCGTTCCTCTCCCCTCGCTGCCCCCAGGCAGTGCCCTCAGCCCTGCTGTGCTTTGCAGAGAAGCTGCTCCTGGGCAGAGCTGTCTCTCTGCAGTGCTTCTTGGTTGCCATGAGCTCACTCCATCCCAGAAGCTCAGCCCCAGCTCAGCAGCAGAGGACCAGCTCAATGTGTCTCTGTTTCTTCCCCCTCTGGGCTCCCTTGAGGTGTCTTTTAGTCTCCAGGGGAACCTGCTGTGAAAGAGGATGAAGTCATTACTATGATTCCTCCCTCAGCTGGGGAGAAACTCTTTTTTTCTGCAATGTCATTTCTCCTGTCAGAGAAAACTTAGCAAGAAAAATCAGCTTTCTTTGTCCCATCATTCAACAGGACAACCAGAAAGTGACAGAGTGGGATGTCCTGTACACGTGCTGAGGGAAAGGATTCAGCCTCGACATTTAGAATGACAGAATAGAATCCTACAATGTTAGGGTTTGGAAGGGACCTCTGTGCGTCATCTAGTCCAACCCCCCTGCTGAAGCAGGGTCACCCAGAGCAGGCTGCACAGGACCTTGTCCAGGCGGGTCTTGAATATCTTCACAAAGGGAGACTCCCCAGCCTCCCTGGGCAGCTTGGGCCAGGGCTCCGTCACCCTCAGAGGGAAGAAGTTCTTCCTCATGTTCAGACGGAACTTCCTGTGCTTCAGTTTGTGCCCGTTGCCCCTTGTCCTGTCGCTGGGCACCACTGAAGAGAGTTTGGCCCCGTCCTCCTGACACCCACCCTTTAGATATTTATCAGCATTTCTAAGGTCCCCTCGCAGCCTTCTCTTCTCCAGGCTGAACAAGCCCAGCTCCCTCAGCCTCTCCTCGTAGGAGAGATGTTCCAGTCCCCTCATCAACCTCGTAGCCCTCCGCTGGACTCTCTCCAGTAGCTCCTCATCTTTCTTGAAATGGGGAGCCCAGAACTGGACACAGGACTCCAGATGGGTCCTCATTAGGGCAGTGTAGAGGGGGAGGAGAACCTGCCTCAACCTGCTGGCCACACTCTTCTTGATGCACCCCAGGATCCCACTGGCCTTCTTGGCAACCAGGGCACACTGCTGTCTCATGGTCAACCTGTCATGCCCCAGCATTCCCTGTCCCTCTCCACAGAGCTGCTTTCCAGCAGGTCAGCCCCAGCCTGTACTGGTGCATGGGATTGTTCCTCCCCAGGTGCAGGACCATGCAGGTTCCTCTCTGCCCAACTCTCCAGCCTATCCAGGTCACGCTGAATGGCAGCACAGCCTTCTGGTGTATCCACCACTCCTCCCAGCTTTGTGTCACCAGCAAACTTGCTGAGGGTACATTCTAACTCTTCATCCAGGCCATTGACGAATAAGCTAAACAAGACTGGGCCCAGTACTGACCCCTGGGGGACACCTCTAGTTCCAGGCCTCCAACCAGACTCAGCGCCGCTGATGCCAACCCTCTGAGCTCTGCCATTCAGCCAGTTCTCAATCCACCTCACCGACCACTCATCCAGCCCACACTTCCTGAGCTTCCCTAGGAGGATGTTATGCGAGACTGTGTCGAAAGCCTTGCTGAAGTCAAGGTAGACAACATCCACTGCTCTCCCCTCATCTACCCAGCCAGTCATGTCATCGTAGAAAGCTATCAGATTGGTCGGGCATGATTTCCCCTTGGTGAATCCATGCTGACTACTCCTGATAACCTTTTTTTCCTCCACTTGCTTGATGATGGCCTCCAGCATAAGCTGCTCTGTCATCTTCCCAGTGATGGAGGTGAGGCTGACCGGCCTGTAGTTCCCTGGGTCCTCCTTCTTTCCCTTTTTGAAGACTGGAGTGACATTGGCTTTTGTCCAGTCCTCAGGCACCTCTCCTGTCCTCCAGGACCTTTCAAAGATGATGGAGAGTGGCTCAGCAATGACATCCACCAGCTCCCTCAGCACTCGTGGGTGCATTCCTTTGGGGCTCATGGATTTGTGGGCATCCAGATTGTTTAAATGATCCCTCACGCAGTCCTCCTCAACCAAGGGAGTCCTCCTCTCTGTAGGCTTCTCTTTGAGGCATTTAATCCTAGGTTTGAAGTCCTGGGGCTGGAAGAGGGCTCAAGTCCTTCTCATGCACACCCCAACCCCACAGGAGGTGGAATTCCTGTTGCCTCAGTTCAGATGAGCACCAAATAGGCTCCTGCGTGGGCGCTCCTTGTCTCAGCTCCGTTGCTAATTCATGGAGGTGGAGGGCAGGAGGAAGATGTTCAGACACAGACACCTGGTGCCATGTTTGGTTTCAGAGGTGATCAAGATGCAAGCTGGTAACTTGAAGCTGTAAGGGAGAACTTCATAGAGAAAGGGCAGCGCCTGAGGGTGCATTCCTGGTGGCAAATGCCTTTGGCCAAATTAAATGACAGAAAGTGTCCACACTGAAGACAACTGAACCTTTAAATATTCCTTATGTCCAGGGCTGCCTATACATATAATCAGTGGACAAAATGGACTCATATTCCACAGGGAGAGCTAAGTATCTCTCTATTCTACATCCACTGTATTTTCTACATGACCTTAACTGTATGATGGCATTTGTCTCATGTGCGTGCCTTCATTGCCTAACATCATTCAGGGAAGCTGAATCTTAATTCAATTTAAATACACAAGCCTGTAGTGCTATGCAAAATGCCAGGGCTCTCCAGGACAACCCCATGCACCTGACATGGACAGCTCAGACTCGTTGTGTGACATCTCAGACAGATTTGGTGCCTTTGGGCCAGTGATGGAATCCCACCACTGCAGTGATGTAACGTGTGTCCCTTCTCTACCCACTGGACGCAGGGCAGTGCATGAACACCAAGAACAACACAGCAGGGTCTCCACTTGAGGGCATTCGCTCTCAAACTCTGCTGGTTCTTCTCACCCCCATCATTTAACTATCACCTTGATATCATGGATCACGGATCAGACCCATGATTTTCACAGTGTGCCTGGATCACACAATGTCCACACCACCCAAGGACATTCTCAACATCATCTCTTCCTTCCTGAGATCAGCTTCACCTCCACCCCAGGCCCTCAGGGCTGCAAAGACACAACAGACAGCAAACCCCTCTCCTGGTCTTGCCAAAAGCAGGGCTTGCTCTCATTGTGGGCACCTCATTGCTCCTTTACATTGCCACCTGCCATCCCCTCCACCACGTCTCTGCTCTGAAGCAAAGCCTTTGCACACACAAGGCCTTGGGCACTTGGTAGCAGGTTTCTTTTTGCAAGTCAGCTCTCAGCCCAGATGTGCCACAGCTGAGGTGCTGCAGCCCAGACGTGCACCAATGGCCTCAGCCTGGGGCACAGAGAGAAGGATCTGGAGCCCTGCAGGCCACCTCTTCATTCCACTTTGAGGGAAAAGCACCTGAGGCATGTTGGAACAGCTCACATGGTTGAGGTGCTGTGATGGGTGGCTACAGGATGGGAAGGAGAGACAGGCCAGAGAGATCAGGAGGGAGGTGTTCTCAGTATGAAGGAGCTGCTCAGATGTGTGGAGCTCCTCCATGGGATGAACAAGTTGGGTGAGCCCTTATGGGTCAGGTTCAGAGGAGAGACTAATAAGGGTGACACTGTGGTGGGAGACAAGACTGGGCATGCCATTGGTCAAGAAAAAGAGCAGAACTATCAGCAGAAGCTGTGGGAAACAGGAAACTCATGGGGAAGCTGCAGGTGTGAAAGGAAGCGTTCAAGAAGTGGATGCAAGGATGTCAGACAAAGAGGGAATTGAGAAACGCAGTTGGTTTTAGAAAAGGCAAAGCTCTGGTAGATTCAACACTTGCAAGGGAATTCAAGGGCACCACAATCAGCTGTTCCTGCTTCAGGAAGACTTAAATCAGAGATACTACATCGCCACTGCAGAATTCTGTAAGAGCAGAGGTCGACAGGTCTGAGATTTTCTGTGTCCTCTTTGCCTCAGCTTTCACCAGCAAGGTCTCCTGGTTCCAGGTGCCTAAGAGGAAGAATCCTAGGGGAAATCCAGCAGTGGATGGAGAGCCAGGGATTTGCTGAGATAAGGTCAACCCTTAGTAGCCCATTGGACCAGAGGGGATGAATCCAAGGACGCTGAGAGACCAGGCCAATGTCATAGCAGGGCTACTCTGACACATTTTGAAAGCTCATCGTGACTGGAGAAAGCAGAAAACAAGTCTTGCACACATCTTCTAAAAAGATGCAAGGACTGAGCAGGGGAGATACAGGCTGCAATGGCCAGGAGCTGTGTGGCAGGGCAGCAGCTCTGTGGAAATGGCTCTGGTGGTCCTTTCATTAGGCAGAACATGAGCCAACAGCATAGACAGCCAACAGCATCGCGGGCTGTACGAGCAGGAGCCCAGCCAAAGGAGCACCCTCTGCTCAGCGTGTTTCACACCACACCACGCACAACGACAGTGGGACGATGGCAAGGAGGAACTGATCCGCTGGAGAGCCAGGCAGGTAGCAATCCTCCAATTGTCATCGAAGCGTTTCTGTGATTTCCTGAAGAATATCAATATCTACCACAACACCACCAACAAAAGCATTAATTTTCCAAAATATAAATATTTTCAGGGGAGCGATCTGCATCTGCTGTAGCCCCTCTAGGCGATGCCAACGGAGTCAGTGTTTTCAAACTCTACAGAACGATAACCAATCCACAAGTTCATGTCTGAAGGGGTTCAGATCTAAGTGATCTTGCATAAGTCACCCTCTGTGTCCCAGGGTGGCATGGACACTGCTGGTTTCCCTCTGCAGAGATTGGCAGAGGCTGGATCCCCTCCTCAGGACAGATTCCTTGACAGGAACTGCAGACATGGAGGCAGCTCACCTGGTTCTTACCAGCACTTCACTCAGCGTCCGTTTTGATGTATTTGGTGCTTCTCTGTGACTGCTCTTTCTGCACAGATGATCATAAAAAGATAACCATTACATAAGAGATGGCCATAAAGGCCCTTGCTGTGGACAAGAAAGCTCACCACTAGCTCTGGAGGGAACAAGGAAGACTGCAATAATCTCCAGGAAAATTGAGGAAGCTCAAGGCCTCTTCTGAAGAGGGAGTGGCCCTGAACAGCACTGGTTGGCCATGTGTGGGTGTGGGAGAGAGCGTCGGGGATTATCAGTGAGAAACAAGGGCATGGCTGAGGGCCTTAGCAAACCCTTACCACCATGTCTGAGCCCAGCAATGGAAAGCGGTGGATGTCTGCAGACAGAGGATCAGGATGAGGAAGAGGATTCTTTTGACAGCTCAGCAGGAAGGAAGGCCTGTCCTGTGCCCGTCAGGGATGACACAGGTGTTTCCATCTGGTGTGCATGGCTCAGACTAGGAGATGGGGAATGTCCACTGCTGGGGGTGGCTGTGCTCAGTCATCCCCATGAGCTGACCTTGCTGACCGGCGCCCTTGGCTGCGACCTGTCCAATCCCATGGACTGGTAAGAGGGTAGTTTGAAAAAGTCACCTCTGACTTGATCCCCATCCACCAATGGTTTTTTTTTTCCAGACCATGCCTCAAAGCTCAGAGGCCTGGGAGACCTTGTTGGTGGTAACTGAGGCAAAGAGGACCTGGAGTATCTCAGATCTATCTTCACCTCCTCTCCCTAAATTCAGCAGTGGTCCCACACTCTCTGTTTATTTTTACTTGTTCCTGATGTAGCAAGCACTCATCTTGGTTCCTGTTGCATTCCCTTTCCATTTTCAACTGAGCTTTTCTAAGGATTTGTCTGTCCTTGTCTTGCTCGCCTACCTAAAGACGAGACAAGAAAAGGTGACACCTGGAGCTGACTCTTTGGCTGTGTAGAACAGGGTGCATGAGGTGCCACCGGGTGCGTGATGTACAACAGCAACAGGGAAGTTCACAAAGGTCAAGCAGAAAGAAAGGACTGGCTGTCAGGGGCCTCAGGCAAGAACGCGCCGAAGGACACGGAGCAAGCGCATCCTAAAGCAGTGCAGATAAACCAGCAGACACCGAGATAAGGAACTGCTCGGTGAGCCAGCTCCTGACCATAGATGGAAGGAAAGACTCCGAATTCATGGGAAGGACACCAAGAGACACCTCTTCAGCAGCCACTGGGAACCCCCAGAGACCACTGAGGACCCCATGGAAGCCCCACAGAGCTCCAGGCATAATGGATGTGCAAATATTATAACCAATTCCAGGAAAAAGAATAAATATGTATGAATATTCTGGAAAAATTAATGCACATGGAGGTAACAGGTGACCTAGGAGTGGGGTGGGGGGACACACGGCGTGCACGTGAGGGGGGGCGATTCCCTGTGCAGCCGGTGCTGGGCTAAAGCATTCTGGCTTTGTAACGCCGCGTTGGCGTTGAGAGCTTTTAGTCCTGATTTCAGGGACACCACGATCTCACCCACCCCCAGGTCCCACCACCCCCCATCTCCCTCAACCCCACATACCAGCACTGCACCATCTTCCTAGCTCCACATCCCACATCCCACCCTCTCCCCACTCCTCTCCCCATGCGCATGTCCCACCACCCCTAAGCTCCTCCAACTCCACGTCCCACCATCCCCATCTCCTCGATCTCAGTGTCACACCACCCATCTTCTCCACATCCCCACGTCCCAGCACCCCAATTTCTCCCTACCTCCACGTCCCACCATCCCACCATCTCCTCTACCCCCATGTCCCATCATCCCCATCTTCCCATCCCCACTTGCCATCCCCCAATCTCCCACATCCACACATCCCACCACCCTCCACTTCCCTGTCCCCTTCCCACCATACCCATCTCCCCCATCCCACGTCCCACCACTGACCATCTCCCCCATTACCAGGCCCCACCACCCCTAATACACCCATCCCCACCTCCCAGCACCCCACCATCTCCCCATCCCCATGTCCCACCACCCAACATCTCCCCACCTCCATGTCCCACCATCTCCATCTCTCCCTACCCCATGTCCCACCACCGCCACATCTCCCCAACCCCTACGTCACACCACCCCCCATCTCCCCATCCCACCATCTCCCCACCCCCCATCTCCCCATCCCGACGTCCCACCATACACCATCTCCCTCATTCCCTCTTCCCGCCACCCACCACCTCCCTATCCCCACGTCCCACCACCCCCATCTCCCCATTCCCATTTCTGACCACCCCCAATCTCCTCCATCCCCATGTCCCACCACTTCCCATCTCCCCATAGTCATGTGCCACCACGTCCCATCTCCCCATCCCCACATCCTACCATCCCCATTTCCCCCATCCACACATCCCAGCATCCCACCATGTCCCCACATCTACATCCCACCATACCCATCTCCACCAGCTCCATGTCCCACCTCCCTCACTCCCTCACTCCCACACCCCACCAACCGCCATCTCCCCATCCCTATGTCCAAGTATCATCATCCCCACGTCCGACCCTCCAACATCTCCCACACCCACATCTTCCACCATACCCACCTCCCCCAACCCCACATCCCAGCACCCCACCATCTCCATACATCCACGCTCCACTATCCCTATCTCACTAATCCCCTGGTCCCACCTCCCCTCATCTTCCCATCCCCACGTCCCACCACCCTCCATTTCCCCATCCCCACGTCCTGCTGTCGCCACGTCCCCATTCCCACATCCCACCACCCCCATCTTTTCCATTCCTACATCCCATCACCTACCATCGCCCCCATTCCCACGTCCCACCCTCCCATCTGCCCTATCCTCACATCCCACAATCCCCATCTACCCATCCCCACATCCCACCATCCCCATCTCCCCCACACTCAAGTCACAAAACCCCACAATGTCCCCCACCGCCACGTAGCACCATCCCCATCTCCCCCACCCTCATGTTCCACCATCCCTGTCTCACCACCCCCACATCCCATCACCCCCAATCTCCCTTATCCCCACATCCCAGCACCCCATCATCTCCTCACCTCCACGTCTCACCAGCCCACCATCTCCCCACCCCCATGTTCCTCCCCCCATCTCCCCCACCCCCATGTCCCACCATCCCCATCTCCCCCACCCTCATGTTCCTCCCCCCATCTCCCCACCCCCATGTCCCACCATCCCCATCTCCCCACCCCCATGTTCCTCCCCCCATCTCCCCCACCCCCATGTCCCACCATCCCCATCTCCCCCACCCCCATGTTCCTCCCCCCATCTCCCCCACCCCCATGTCCCACCATCCCCATCTCCCCCACCCCCATGTTCCTCCCCCCCATCTCCCCACCCCCATGTCCCACCATCCCCATCTCCCCACCCTCATGTTCCTCCCCCCATCTCCCCCACCCCCATGTCCCACCATCCCCATCTCCCCCACCCTCATGTTCCTCCCCCCATCTCCCCCACCCCCATGTCCCACCATCCCCATCTCCCCACCCCCATGTCCCACCATCCCCATCTCCCCCACCCTCATGTTCCTCCCCCCATCTCCCCACCCCCATGTCCCACCATCCCCATCTCCCCACCCCCAGCTGTCTCACCACCCTCACATCCCACAATGCCCCATCTGCCCCACCCCCACGTACCAACACCCCCATCCACCCTATCCCCATGTCCTACCAGCCCACCATCTCCCACACCCACCATCCCCATCTCCACATTCTCATGTCCTACAAACCCCCATCTCCCCCAATGTCATGTCCCACCACCCCCCATCTCCCCCATCCCCACGTACCAGCACCCAACCGTCTCCCCCACCCCCATGTCCCACCATCCCCCATCTCCCCCACCCCCATGTCCCATCACCCTCCATCTCCCTCACCCCCACCTCCCACCAACCATCTCCCCATCCCCATGTCCAAGTATCCTCATCTTCCCATCCCCACGTCCCACCCCCCAACGTCTCCCACACCTCCATCTCCCACCATACCCATCTCCCCAAAGCCCATATCCCACCACCCCCCATATCCCCCACCCCAATGTCCCACCACTCCCTATCTCCCCCCCCATGACCCACCATCCCCATCTTCCCACACCCATGTTCCACCATCCCCATCTCCCCACCCCCATGTCCCACCATCCCCGTCTCACCACCCCCACATCCCATCACCCCCAATCTCCCTTATCCCCACATCCCAGCACCCCATCATCTCCTCACCTCCATGTCTCACCAGCCCACCATCTCCCCACCCCCATGTTCCACCATCCCCATCTCCCCACCCCCATGTCCCACCATCCCCATCTCCCCACCCCCATGTCCCACCATCCCCATCTCCCCCACCCTCATGTTCCACCATCCCCATCTCCCCACCCCCATGTCCCACCATCCCCATCTCCCCACCGCCATGTCCCACCATCCCCATCTCCCCCATGTTCCACCACCCCCATCTCCCCCACCCCCATGTTCCTCCCCCCATCTCCCCACCCCAATGTCCCACCATCCCCATCTCCCCCACCCTCATGTTCCTCCCCCCATCTCCCCACCCCCATGTCCCACCATCCCCATCTCCCCACCCCCATGTTCCTCCCCCCATCTCCCCCACCCCCATGTCCCACCATCCCCATCTCCCCCACCCCCATGTTCCTCCCCCCATCTCCCCACCCCCATGTCCCACCATCCCCATCTCCCCCACCCTCATGTTTCTCCCCCCATCTCCCCCACCCCCATGTCCCACCATCCCCATCTCCCCACCCCCATGTTCCACCATCCCCATCTCCCCACCCCCATGTTCCACCATCCCCATCTCCCCACCCCCATGTCCCACCATCCCCATCTCCCCCACCCTCATGTTCCTCCCCCCATCTCCCCACCCCCATGTCCCACCATCCCCATCTCCCCCACCCTCATGTTCCTCCCCCCATCTCCCCACCCCCATGTCCCACCATCCCCATCTCCCCCACCCTCATGTTCCTCCCCCCATCTCCCCCACCCCCATGTCCCACCATCCCCATCTCCCCACCCCCATGTTCCACCATCCCCATCTCCCCACCCCCATGTTCCTCCCCCATCTCCCCCACCCCCATGTCCCACCATCCCCATCTCCCCCACCCTCATGTTCCTCCCCCCATCTCCCCCACCCCCATGTCCCACCATCCCCATCTCCCCCACCCTCATGTTCCTCCCCCCATCTCCCCCACCCCCATGTCCCACCATCCCCATCTCCCCACCCCCATGTTCCACCATCCCCATCTCCCCACCCCCATGTTCCTCCCCCATCTCCCCCACCCCCATGTCCCACCATCCCCATCTCCCCCACCCTCATGTTCCTCCCCCCATCTCCCCCACCCCCATGTCCCACCATCCCCATCTCCCCACCCCCATGTTCCTCCCCCATCTCCCCCACCCCCATGTCCCACCATCCCCCATCTCCCCCACCCCCATGTCCCATCACCCTCCATCTCCCTCACCCCCACCTCCCACCAACCACCATCTCCCCATCCCCATGTCCAAGTATCCTCATCTTCCCATCCCCACGTCCCACCCCCCAACGTCTCCCACACCTCCATCTCCCACCATACCCATCTCCCCAAAGCCCATATCCCACCACCCCCCATATCCCCCACCCCCATGTCCCACCATCCCCATCTCCCCACCCCCATGTTCCTCCCCCCATCTCCCCACCCCAATGTCCCACCACTCCCCATCTCCCCCCCCACGACCCACCATCCCCATCTTCCCACCCCCATGTCCCACCATCCCCATCTTCCCACCCCCATGTCCCACCATCCCCATCTCCCCCACCCTCATGTTCCTCCCCCCATCTCCCCCACCCCCATGTCCCACCATCCCCATCTCCCCACCCCCATGTTCCTCCCCCCCATCTCCCCATCCCCATGTCCAAGTATCCTCATCTTCCCATCCCCACGTCCCACCCCCCGTCTCCCACACCTCCATCTCCCACCATACCCATCTCCCCAAAGCCCACATCCCACCACCCCCCATCTCCCCCACCCCAATGTCCCACCATCCCCATCTCCCCACCCCCATGTTCCACCATCCCCATCTCCCCCACCCCCATGTCCCACCATCCCCGTCTCCCCACCCCATGTTCCA
Organism: Opisthocomus hoazin; assembly: GCF_030867145.1. Lineage (NCBI taxonomy): Eukaryota > Metazoa > Chordata > Aves > Opisthocomiformes > Opisthocomidae > Opisthocomus > Opisthocomus hoazin. The sequence goes on along the minus strand of NC_134447.1, from coordinate 59,698 downwards.
CCATCCCCATCTCCCCACCCCCATGTTCCTCCCCCCCATCTCCCCACCCCCATGTTCCACCATCCCCATCTCCCCACCCCAATGTCCCACCATCCCCATCTTCCCACACCCATGTTCCACCATCCCCATCTCCCCCACCCCCATGTCCCCCCATCCCCGTCTCACCACCCCCACATCCCATCACCCCCAATCTCCCTTATCCCCACATCCCAGCACCCCATCATCTCCTCACCTCCACATCTCACCAGCCCACCATCTCCCCCACCCCCATGTCCCACCATCCCCATCTCCCCCACCCCCATGTTCCTCCCCCCATCTCCCCACCCCCACGTCCCACCACCCCCCTTTCCCCACCCCCACCCCCACCCCACCATCCCCTCTCTACCGCCCCCCCCCATCCCCCATCTCCCCCTCCCCCCATCTCCTCCGCGTCCTCCGAGCTCTGCTCCCCCCCCCTCCCCCCCCGGCCAGCTGTTCCCCCCGCCCCTCCCCCTCTCCTGCCGCCCCGTGACCCATCCCCGGGGGGACCCCGGCGTCCGGGCGGCGCCCCTCCCCCACACCGCTCAGGACACGGCGGGGGGGGGGGGGAGGGGGCTCTGTGGGGTGTCCATGGGGCCGGGGGGGGGCTCTGTGGGGTGTCCATGGGGCCGGGGGGGGGGGGCTCTGTGGGGCTCTGTGGGGCCGGGGGGGGGCTCTGTGGGGCTCTATGGGGCCGGGGGGGGGGCTCTGTGGGGCTCTTTGGGGTGTCCATGGGGCCGGGGGGGGGGGATCCGTGGCGCACGGGGGGGCCAGGGAGGGGGCGGGCGCTCCCCCCGCCCCAGGGAATGTGACACCGGGGGGGGGGGGGGGACACACTCGTCACCTCCCTGGCGACAGCGTGGGCGCGGGGCCGGCTGCCAGCCCCACGGCCCGGCCCCACGGCGGCCCCACGGGGATGCGATAAGGACCCCGATATAGACCCGGCAGGGCCGGGGACCCCGCGGGCGCCCCACATCGCAGCCCTCCGTGGGGCGTGGGCAGCCCTGGTGCTGCCCCACAGCTGGGGGGGGGCGGGGGGGGATGTGCGGGGGGGCGGATGCCTGGGTCCCCCCGGGGATGCCGTGGGGCTGGGTGGGGGGGGGGGAGGTGCTGCCCACCCTCCCTGCCCCTTATCAGCCACCTCCCCCCCCCCAGGAATGCTCCCCTCCCCCCCCCCCGCCCTATATAGGCAGTGGGGCCGCGGGGCTGCAGAAGGCTCTGGTGTGGGGCAGGGAGAGAGGGTGGGTGTGGGGGACGGACGGGGGGGGGGGGGTGTGGGGTGCGGATATGGGGGGCACACGCGGGATATGGGGTGCTGGGGGGGGGTGGGGGACTGTGGGGAGCACAGGGGGGCTGTGGGGCAGAGGGATCTGGGGGGTGCATACGGGGGTTATGGGGCACACGGGGTCTATGGGGCACAAGGATCTGTGGGGGCTATGGGGCGCGGTGGGCTATGGGGCACGGTGGGCTATGGGGCATGGTGGGCTATGGGGCTCACAGGGGGGCTGTGGGCTGCACAGGGGCTACGGGCAGAGGGGTCTATGGGGGACAGGGATCTGTGGGGCACACGGGGAGTCTATGGGGCACAAGGATCTGTGGGGGCTATGGGGCGCGCCGGTGCTATGGGGCATGGTGGGCTATGGGGCACGGTGGGCTATGGGGCACGGGGTGCAGGGATCTATGGGGCACATGGGGAGTCTATGGGGAACAGGGGGGTCTACAGGGTGCAGGGATCTATTAGTGTGCATGAGATCTGTGGGGCACAGGGGGGCTGTGGTGTCTATGGGGCGCACAGGGGGGCTTTGGGAGCTATGGGGCACAAGAGGGCTATGGGAGCTATGGGGTACAGGGACCTATGTGATGCATGGATCTATGGGGCACAGGGGGGGCTATGGGGTGCACGGGAGGGCTATGGAAGCTATAGGGCACATGGCGGGGCTGTGGGGCACGGGGGTCTATGGGGTGCAGGGATCTATGGGGCACAGGGGGGGCTATGGGGTGCACGGGAGGGCTATGGAAGCTATAGGGCACATGGCGGGGCTGTGGGGCACAGGGATCTATGGGGTGCAGGGATCTGTGGGGCACAGGCAGGCTACGAGATCTATGGAGTGCACGGGGGTCTATGGGGTGCAGGGATCTATGGGGCACAGGCAGGCTACGAGATCTATGGGGTGCACGGGGGATCTATGGGGTGGGGGGATCTATGGGGCACAGGCAGGCTACGAGATCTATGGGGTGCACGGGGGTCTATGGGGTGCAGGGATCTATGGGGCACAGGCAGGCTACGAGATCTATGGGGTGCACGGGGGTCTATGGGGTGCAGGGATCTGTGGGGCACAGGCAGGCTACGAGATCTATGGGGTGCACGGGGGTCTATGGGGTGCAGGGATCTATGGGGCACAGGCAGGCTACGAGATCTATGGGGTGCACGGGGGTCTATGGGGTGGGGGGATCTATGGGGCACAGGCAGGCTACGAGATCTATGGGGTGCACGGGGGATCTATGGGGTGCAGGGATCTATGGGGCACAGGGGGGACTATGGGGTGCATGGGGGTCTATGGGGTGCAGGGATCTATGGGGCACAGCCCCTCACCTCGTCACTCCCCCCTCGGCTGGCCCAGACCCACAGACTCCAGGTGAGGGCAGCGCCGGGGGGCAGCCGTGGGGCTGGGGGGGGTGGGGCTGCTATAGGGGTGCTATAGGGGAGGGGGGGGCTGTGCGTTGCTATGGGGGTCCACCCGTCGCTATAGGGGGCTCTGCATGGCTATAAGGGTCCCCCCATCGCTATAGGGCGCTGCGCACGGGGCTGGGCGTGGCTATGGGGCTCGCTGCGTGGGCCCCAGTAAAGCTACGGGTGCCTGTGGGTGCCCACAGGAGCCCACAGGTTCCTAGAGGTGCTTCTACGTGCCCGTAGGTGGCCATGAGCACACGTGGGTGCCCATAGGTGCCTGTGGTGACCATAGGTGTCCACAGGTGCCCGTAGGTACCTGTGACATCCACAGGTCCCCGTGGAGCCCATAGGTGCCTGTGGTGCCCTTAGGGGCCCATAGGTGCCCGTGGGTGTCCATAGGTGCCCAAAGGTCCCAGTGGCCTCCAAAGGCACCAGTGGTGTCCACCGGTGACTATGGTGCCCATAGGTGCCAACAGGTGCCCATGGTGTCCATAGGTGCTTATTGGTGCCCATGGTGCCCATAGGTGCCCTTGGGTGTCCATAGATGCCCGTGGGTGCCCATAGATTCCTGTGGGATCCATAAAAGCTCATGGGTGTCCATAGGTGCCCATAGGTGCCAATAGGTGCCCATGGTGTCCATAGGTGCTTATTGGTGCCCATGGTTCCCATAGGTGGCCTTGGGCGTCGATACATACCCATTGGTTCCCATAGGTGGCTGTGGCATCCATGGGTGCCCGTGGGTGTCCATAGGTACCCATAGGTGCCTGTGAGTGCCCACAGGTTTCTGGAGGTTCCCATAGGTGCCCATAGGTGCCTCTAGCATCCATAGGTGCCTGTGGTGCCCATAGGTGCCCATGGTGACCATAGGTACCTGTTGGTGCCCGCAGGTGCCTGTGGTGCCCACAGGTGTGCATAGGTGACTACAGGTGCCTATAGGTGCCTGTGGTTTCCATAGGTGCCCATTGGTGCCCATGGTGCCCATAGGTGCCCTTGGGTGTCCATACATGCTCGTGGGTGCCCATAGATTCCTGTGGGATCCATAAAAGCTCATGGGTGTCCATAGGTGCCCATAGGTGCCAATAGGTGCCCATGGTGTCCATAGGTGCTTATTGGTGCCCATGGTTCCCATAGGTGACCTTGGGTGTCCATACATACCCATTGGTTCCCATAGGTGGCTGTGGCATTCATGGGTGCCCGTGGGTGTCCATAGGTACCCATGGGTGCCCGTGGTGCATAGGTACGTGTTGGTGCCCATAGGTGCCTGTGGTGCCCATACGTGTGCATAGGTGACTACAGGTGCCCATAGGTGCCTGTGGTTTCCATAGGTGCCCATTGGTGCCCATGGTGCCCATAGGTGCCCTTGGGTGTCCATACATGCTCGTGGGTGCCCATAGATTCCTGTGGGATCCATAAAAGCTCATGGGTGTCCATAGGTGCCCATAGGTGCCAATAGGTGCCCATGGTGTCCATAGGTGCTTATTGGTGCCCATGGTTCCCATAGGTGGCCTTGGGTGTCCATACATACCCATTGGTTCCCATAGGTGGCTGTGGCATCCATAGGTGCCCGTGGGTGTCCATAGGTACCCGTAGGTGCCTGTGAGTGCCCACAGGTTTCTGGAGGTTCCCATAGGTGCCCATAGGTGCCCACAGGTGCCTCTAGCATCCATAGGTGCCTGTGGTGCCTATAGGTGCCCATGGTGACCATAGGTACCTGTTGGTGCCCGTAGGTGCCTGTGGTGCCCACAGGTGTGCGTAGGTGACTACAGGTGCCCATAGGTCCTTGTGGGTACCTATAGATGCCTCTGCCATCCGTAGGTGCCCATAGGTACCCATGGGTATACGTATGTTGCTATTGCTGCCCATAGGTGCCTGTGCCATCCATAGGTGCCCGTAGGTGCCTGTGGGTTTCCTTATGTTCCCATGGTGCCCATAGGTACCCATAGGTTCCCATGGTGCCCATAGGTACCCATAGCTTCCCATGGTATCTCTAGATTTCCATAGGTGCCAGTGACATCCTTAGGTGACTGTGGTGACTATAGGTGCCCATAGGTCCTTGTGGGTACCTGTAGATGCCTCTGCCATCCATAGGTGCCCATAGGTACCCATGGGTATACGTATGTTCCTATTGCTGCCCATAGGTGCCTGTGCCATCCATAGGTGCCCGTAGGTGCCTGTGGGTTTCCTTATGTTCCCATGGTGCCCATAGGTACCCATAGGTTCCCATGGAATCTCTAGATTTCCATAGGTGCCGGTGACATCCTTAGGTGACTGTGGTGACTATAGGTGCCCATAGGTCCTTGTGGGTACCTATAGATGCCTCTGCCATCCATAGGTGCCCATGCCATCCGTAGGTGCCCACAGGTACCCATGGGTATACGTATGTTCCTCTTGCTGCCCACAGGTGCCTGTGCCATCCATAGGTGCCCGTAGGTGCCTGTGGGTTTCCTTATGTTCCCATGGTGCCCACAGGTGTCCATAGGTTCCCATGGTATCTCTAGATTTCCATAGGTGCCAGTGACATCCTTAGGTGACTGTGGTGACTATAGGTGCCCATAGGTCCTTGTGGGTACCTATAGATGCCTCTGCCATCCATAGGTGCCCACAGGTACCCATGGGTATACGTATGTTCCTCTTGCTGCCCACAGGTGCCTGTGCCATCCATAGGTGCCCGTAGGTGCCTGTGGGTTTCCTTATGTTCCCATGGTGCCCATAGGTGCCCATAGGTTCCCATGGTATCTCTAGATTTCCATAGGTGCCAGTGCCATCCATAGGTGCCCGTAGGTGCCTGTGGGTTTCCTTATGTTCCCATGGTGCCCATAGGTACCCATAGGTTCCCATGGTGCCCATAGGTACCCATAGGTTCCCATGGTATCTCTAGATTTCCATAGGTGCCAGTGACATCCTTAGGTGACTGTGGTGACTATAGGTGCCCATAGGTCCTGGGGGGTACCTATAGATGCCTCTGCCATCCATAGGTGCCCATGCCATCCGTAGGTGCCCACAGGTACCCATGGGTATACGTATGTTCCTCTTGCTGCCCATAGGTGCCTGTGCCATCCATAGGTGCCCGTAGGTGCCTGTGGGTTTCCTTATGTTCCCATGGTGCCCACAGGTGTGCATAGGTTCCCATGGTATCTCTAGATTTCCATAGGTGCCGGTGACATCCTTAGGTGACTGTGGTGACTATAGGTGCCCATAGGTCCTGGTGGGTACCTATAGATGCCTCTGCCATCCGTAGGTGCCCACAGGTACCCATGGGTATACATATGTTCCTATTGCTGCCCATAGGTGCCTGTGCCATCCATAGGTGCCCGTAGGTGCCTGTGGGTTTCCTTATGTTCCCATGGTGCCCATAGGTACCCATAGGTTCCCATGGTGCCCATAGGTACCCATAGGTTCCCATGATATCTCTAGATTTCCATAGGTGCCAGTGACATCCTTAGGTGACTGTGGTGACTATAGGTGCCCATAGGTCCTGGTGGGTACCTATAGATGCCTCTGCCATCCGTAGGTACCCATAGGTACCCATGGGTATACGTATGTTCCTATTGCTGCCCACAGGTGCCTGTGCCATCCATAGGTGCCCGTAGGTGCCTGTGGGTTTCCTTATGTTCCCATGGTGCCCATAGGTGCCCATAGGTTCCCATGGTATCTCTAGATTTCCATAGGTGCCAGTGCCATCCATAGGTGCCCGTAGGTGCCTGTGGGTTTCCTTAGGTTCCCATGGTGCCCATAGGTACCCATAGGTTCCCATGGTGCCCATATGTACCTATAGGTTCCCATGGTATCTCTAGATTTCCATATGTGCCAGTGACATCCTTAGGTGACTGTGGTGACTATAGGTGCCCATAGGTCCTGGTGGGTACCTATAGATGCCTCTGCCATCCGTAGGTGCCCACAGGTACCCATGGGTATACGTATGTTCCTATTGCTGTCCATAGGTGCCTGTGCCATCCATAGGTGCCCGTAGGTGCCTGTGGGTTTCCTTATGTTCCCATGGTGCCCATAGGTACCCATAGGTTCCCATGGTGCCCATAGGTACCTATAGGTTCCCATGGTATCTCTAGATTTCCATAGGTGCCGGTGACATCCTTAGGTGACTGTGGTGACTATAGGTGCCCATAGGTCCTGGTGGGTACCTATAGATGCCTCTGCCATCCGTAGGTGCCCACAGGTACCCATGGGTATACGTATGTTCCTATTGCTGCCCATAGGTGCCTGTGCCATCCATAGGTGCCCGTAGGTGCCTGTGGGTTTCCTTAGGTTCCCATGGTGCCCATAGGTACCCATAGGTTCCCACGGTGCCCATATGTACCTATAGGTTCCCATGGTATCTCTAGATTTCCATATGTGCCAGTGACATCCTTAGGTGACTGTGGTGACTATAGGTGCCCATAGGTCCTGGTGGGTACCTATAGATGCCTCTGCCATCCGTAGGTGCCCACAGGTACCCATGGGTATACGTATGTTCCTATTGCTGTCCATAGGTGCCTGTGCCATCCATAGGTGCCCGTAGGTGCCTGTGGGTTTCCTTATGTTCCCATGGTGCCCATAGGTGCCCATAGGTTCCCATGGAATCTCTAGATTTCCATAGGTGCCAGTGACATCCTTAGGTGACTGTGGTGACTATAGGTGCCCATAGGTCCTGGTGGGTACCTATAGATGCCTCTGCCATCCGTAGGTGCCCACAGGTACCCATGGGTATACGTATGTTCCTCTTGCTGCCCACAGGTGCCCGTGCCATCCCTAGGTTCCTGCAGGATGGCAGATGCAGTGTTGGTGGCACTGGGGGCAGCTGCCCCGTACCTGCGCCTGGGCGAGCGGGAGCGCCTGGCTGCACAGACCCGTCCCTTCGACCCCCGTGCCGAGTGCTTCGTCCCGCACCCCCGGCAGGAGTTCGTGCGGGGAAGGGTGCTGGGGCGCCAGGGGGGGGACGTCACCGTCCAGACCGAGCTGGGAGAGGTGGGGGACGGGCGGGGTGGCAAGGGGTGAGGGGACTTGGGGCGTAAAGAGTCCATGGGGGGACAAGCAAGGGGGTGATGGGGGGCGGGACGGCAGTGGGGACTTGAGGGGCAAAGGGGCGATGGGAGGTAAGGGGTACCTGTGGGGCAGAGGGTCCATGGGGGGGTGATGGGGTGCAGGGGGTCGATGGGGACTTTGGGTTCAATGGGGACTTGTGGGACAGAGGGGCCATGGGGGGTGGGAGGTCGATGGGTCTATGGGGGCGAGGGGTTGTTGGGGGTCAAAGGGTTGATGTGGGGCGAGGGTTTGGAGGGTTTGATGGGGACTGTGGGGACAGGTGGTTGATGGCAGGTGGGGCAATGGTGGGCGAGGTCAATGGGGGGTGGAGGGTTGAGGGGGGCAGGGGAAGGGGTTAAGGAGGGAGTGGGGGGTTGAAGGTTTTGGGGTGCAAGGGGGGGGGAGGGGACCATAGAGGGTGCCCCTCAACCCATGGGGGACCTCCCAGCTGATAAGGGGCACCCTCCGTGCCATGGGGGGCACCGTCCCCCTGCCCCCTACCCGTGGGACACCCCTCAACCCATGGGAGACCCCTCAACTCATGGAGTGCCCCCCAACCCATGAGGACATGCCCCAACCCACGGTTGACACCCAACCCACGAGAACACCCCCCAGCCACTGGAGAACCTCCTAACCCATTGGAAACCCCTCAACTCATAGGAGACCACCCCCACACATGGAGAACCCCCCAACACATGGAAGCCCCTCCACCCCATGGGGTGCCCTCCAAGCCATGGGACACCCCCTATACCTCCCCACTTCCCCTTCCCCAGACTGTGACGGTGAAGGAGGCCGATGTCCACCAGCAGAACCCCCCCAAGTTCGACAAGATCGAGGACATGGCCATGCTGACCTTCCTCCATGAGCCCGCTGTCCTCTACAACCTCAAGGAGCGCTACGCTGCCTGGATGATCTACGTGAGCCTTTCCCACAAGCCCCTGGGGCTCTGGGGGCTGGGCAGGGCCTGCCCCACAGCCTATGGTGGGGGGGAAAGCTAGCATCCTCACCCTGGAGCTCTTGGGGGACCTGGAACTGGCTAGGCCTGCCAAAGAAGCTATGGGGCACCTAGAACCTGGTGGCCTTTCTCCAGAGCCCTTCGGCCACCCAGAGATGAGATGTCCCACCTATGGACCCCTTGGGCCACCCAAACCCAGGATGTCCCATCTCCAGCCCCCTTGGGCCACCCAGAGCCGAGATGTCCCCTCCTGGTGGGGTGGGACCTCCTGGCCCTGAACCCTCTGCTCCTTCTCCAGACCTACTCAGGGCTCTTCTGCGTGACTGTCAACCCCTACAAGTGGTTGCCTGTCTACAACGCCGAGGTGGTGGCTGCCTACCGGGGCAAGAAGCGGAGTGAAGCTCCGCCCCACATCTTCTCCATCTCCGACAATGCCTACCAGAACATGCTGACAGGTAGGGACCTCCCACGGGGACGCCAAGCCAGAAGACCCCACCCCAAAAATGGGTGCTGACTTAGATCTGGTCCTTACTGGAGGGGTGGAGAATCCCAACCCCAGCATCTCCCCTGGCTCTGTCCCACCTGAGCTGGTCCTCACCTGGGGGGTGGAGAATCCCAACCCCAGCATCTCCCCTGGCTCTGTCCCACCTGAGATGGTCCTCACCTGGGGGGTGGAGAACCCCAACCTCAACATCTCCCCCAGCTCCGTCCTACCTCACTCCTTTCTCCTCCTTCCAGACCGTGAGAACCAGTCCATCCTCATCACGTAAGTCCCCACCCCCACAGCCCTGCCCCAGAGTGGTGGGGTGAGCAGTGCTAGGCTGGAGAAGCCGCCATGATGTTCTCCATCGCCTCCTCGTGTCCTCCCCTGCACCCAGCGGAGAATCCGGGGCGGGGAAGACAGTCAACACCAAGAGGGTCATCCAATACTTCGCCAGCATCGCTGCCCTCGGCGACCGCAAGAAGGATGCCACCAATAGCAGCAAGGTGGGTCCTTGGGCCACACCCCCTCCCCACCCTGGCATGGTGCTTCCTCCCACTGTGGTCACACCCAGCCCTGCCCCTTGTTGCACCCCCCCAGGGCACCCTGGAGGATCAAATCATCCAGGCCAACCCTGCCTTGGAGGCCTTCGGCAACGCCAAGACCCTCCGCAACGACAACTCCTCCCGATTCGTGAGTGGATGGGCGGGGCCTGGGGGTGGGGCCTTGGGGGTGGGGCATGGGGCGGGACCTGCCAGGGGAAGGTGGCCACTTCCCCCTCAGGCTGCTTCTCTCCCAGGGGAAGTTCATCAGGATTCATTTCGGGGCCACTGGGAAGTTGGCGTCAGCTGACATCGAGACTTGTGAGTGGGCTGAGGGCTCCAGGGGGAGGAGGGCTGTTGGCTATCAGCTGTCCGTCCATCTGTCTGTGGTCTTGTCCCACTACCAATCCGTCCGTCCCTCCATCCCTCCATCCATCCATCCATCCCTCCATCCATCCATCCATCCATCCATCCATCCCTCCCTCCATCCATCCATCCATCTTTCCATGTCTCCACCCATCTCTCCATCCCTCCATCTCCTCATCCCACTATCCATCTCCTCATTTCTCCATCCCCTCACGTCTCCCTCCACCTCCTTGTGTCTCCATCCATCTCCTCATGTCTGCATCCATCTCCTCGTCTCTCGGTCCATCTCATCTCTCCATCCATCCCCCCAACACACCCTCCCCTCACCTCCTCTCCATCTCAACCCCAGACCTCCTGGAGAAGTCCCGTGTCATCTTCCAACTGAAGGCTGAGAGGAACTACCACATCTTCTACCAGATCCTCTCTAACAAGAAGCCGGAGCTGCTGGGTGAGCTGGCTGGAGGCCTGGCCCTGCCCTCGCCCTCAGGCCTTCCCCTCCCCCGACTCCTCCACTCATCCTTGGGGTGGTTGAGGATAATTTGGAGCCATTTGCCCACTGGCAATGCTCAATTTTTGTCACTGTCCTTGGTCCCCACGGTGCAGAGCTGCTCCTGGTCACTACCAACCCCTACGACTACGGCTATGTCTGCCAAGGCGAGGTGACTGTGGCCTCCATTGATGACGCGGAGGAGCTGCTGGCGACTGATGTGAGTGGTGGGGTGAACGGGGGGACAGCCCAGGGTGGAGGAGCAGGGGGTGGGTTGGGCAGCTCAGGTGGGGGGAGGGACAGGAGTTGGTAGGTGGGGGGATGGGGGGATGTAGAGACGGGTGGGTGAAGCCTCAGGTGGGTGGAGGAGTCGTCCATGGGTGGATGGAAGGAGTCCTCAGAAGAATGGATGGATGGATGGATGGATGGATGGATGGATGGATGGATGGATGACTCCATGGATAGATGGATGGAAGAATCCATGGACAGATGAGTCCATGGACGGATGAGAGTCCTCAGATGGATGGATGGAGTCCTCAGATGGATGGATGGATGGATGGATGAGTCCATAGGTGAGTCCTTCAAGTAGATGGATGAGTCCCTAGATGAATGGGACCATGGATGGATGAATCCATGGATGGATATGTTCTCAGATGGGTGGATGGAAGGATGATTCTGTGGATGAGTCCTTCCAACACCCCTTTCAGTCCATGGATGGATGAGTCCATGGATGGATGGATGAGTCCTCACATGGATGGATGAGCCCTTGGATGAGTCCATGGCTGGCCAAACCCATAGCTGGTTGAGCTCTCGGATGGACGGCCAGGCCGACAAGCAGGAAGGGCAGAGGGAGGCCCAGAAGGTGGCCAGAAGATGGAGGCGTCCTCAGCTTGGCAAGGGGAGGGGCGAGGCCCTCTCTGACCCCCCTCTGCCCACCCCACAGAGTGCTTTCGATGTCTTGGGCTTCACCACCGAGGAGAAGGCCGGCGTCTACAAGCTGACGGGCGCCATCATGCACTTTGGCAACATGAAGTTCAAGCAGAAGCAACGGGAGGAGCAGGCGGAGCCAGACGGCACTGAAGGTGGGGTGGGGTAGCGGGGGACACAGTGTTTGGGGTCCACCAGGCTTTCTCCGAGGCGGAGGCCAGGTGGGACCTGACCGCGTGGTTTCTCCTCCACACTGCAGATGCTGACAAGTCAGCCTACCTGATGGGGCTGAACTCAGCCGATCTCCTCAAGGGGTTGTGCCACCCACGGGTGAAGGTGGGCAACGAGTATGTCACCAAGGGGCAGAATGTCCAGCAGGTTGTCTACTCCATTGGGGCCCTGGCCAAGGCCGTCTATGAGAAGATGTTCAACTGGATGGTGGGGAGGATCAACAACTCGCTGGAGACCAAACAGCCACGGCAGTACTTCATTGGCGTGCTGGACATCGCCGGCTTTGAGATCTTTGACGTGAGGCCTGGGGGGGTGGCGCTGGGCCTCTCAGGGTTGGGGTTGAGCTGACTGGGCATGGAGGTGACCTCCTGGATCTTCTTGTTGGCCTTTGGTGGAAACTCAGTCGCTTTGGGCGCTGTGGTGACCATGTTGGGTGTCCAGTATATCCTGTTGATCCCATTGGGCATCACGGTGACCCTGTTTGGTCTCAGGTTGACCCCACTGATCTCAATGGGGGTTCTGTTGACCCCATTGTGTGTCCAGTTGACCTTGTTGATCCCAATGGACCTTATGTTGACCCCATTAGGTGTTGAGTTAACTTTGTTGACCCCATTGCATGTTCATTTGACCCCATTGGGTGTTCACTTGATTCTGTTGACCCCATTGGGTGTTCTATTGACCCTCTTGAGTGTTGAGTTGACCCCATTGTCGGCCCCCTCTCTCCCCATCTCGGCCCCCTCCCCACCCCAGTTCAACAGCTTTGAGCAGCTCTGCATCAACTTCACCAATGAGAAGCTGCAGCAGTTCTTCAACCACCACATGTTCGTGCTGGAGCAGGAGGAATACAAGAAGGAGGGGATCGAGTGGGAGTTCATCGACTTTGGCATGGACCTCCAGGCCTGCATCGACCTCATAGAGAAGGTACCAGGTCCACCCTGGGCCTTGCGGGGCTGGGTAGGCTTCTGGAGAAGGAGCTTCTAGTTGGGGCTTGCCAGGGACCGCAACAGCAAGTAGTGGGGCTGCACTTGGTGGCCACTGTGGCCAACAAGGACTCCTCCTCCTCCTCAGCCCATGGGGATCATGTCCATCCTGGAGGAGGAGTGTATGTTCCCCAAGGCCTCGGACATGACCTTCAAAGCCAAGCTCTATGACAACCACCTGGGCAAGTCGGCCAACTTTGGGAAGCCACGTAATGTCAAGGGAAAGCCAGAGGCCCACTTCTCACTCGTCCATTATGCCGGCACGGTGGACTACAACATCCTGGGCTGGCTGGAGAAGAACAAGGACCCCCTCAATGAGACAGTGGTGGGGCTCTACCAGAAGTCGGCCCTCAAGCTCTTGGCCAACCTCTTCTCCAACTACGCCGGGGCAGACGCTGGTGAGTGGGCTGTGGCTGGGTGACAGAAGGCTGGGCAGATGGAGAGTACAGTTGGCCCCGAGAGTCTCCTCCGTTCCTGCCCCACCCCACCCCTCTTTTCCCCAGGAGGTGATGGAGGGAAGGGGAAGGGAGCCAAGAAGAAAGGTTCCTCCTTCCAGACTGTCTCAGCCCTGCACCGGGTAAGCAGTCCTGTCATGGGGCGGAGGGAGGACAACCCCCCCCACATGGAAGGTGACCGCACTGCCACCTGTCTTGTCCCCTGCGGGCCTATTGGTCAACCTCTTCTCTCCTCCTCCCCTCCACAGGAGAACCTCAACAAGCTGATGGCCAACCTCAAGACCACCCACCCCCACTTCGTCCGCTGCCTTATCCCTAACGAGCGGAAGGAGCCAGGTGAGAAGAGGGTAGGGTTGGGAGCGGGGGCGGGGGGGTGGGTGTGGCTCATGGCTGACACTGCCCCTTGACCCCACCCTCCAGGCGTGATGGACAATCCCCTGGTGATGCACCAGCTCCGCTGCAATGGGGTGCTGGAGGGCATCCGCATCTGCCGCAAGGGATTCCCCAACCGCATCCTCTACGGGGACTTCCGCCAGCGGTAAGCAGGGAGGAGCAGAGGTGGGGAGGGGGTGGACAACCCCACCGGGGCACACTGCTGGGGCTGAGTCTGGGGTGTCCTGGCCCCACCTACCCCCAGGTACCGCATCCTGAACCCCACGGCTATCCCTGAGGGGCAGTTCATCGACAGCCGCAAGGGTGCTGAGAAGCTCCTGGGGTCCCTCGACATCGACCACAACCAGTACAAGTTTGGGCACACCAAGGTGAGGTTGTGCGGTCTGTTGTAGGCTCACCATCCACGAGGTCCCATGGACCCTGCGGTCCCACTACCCATGATGTCTTATTGACCCCCTTGTCGCACCAGCCACAAGGTCTTATTGACCTCATGGTCCCACCACCCACATGATCGAATGGACCCCATGGTCCCACCATCCACAAGGCCTTGTTGACCTCATGGTCCCACCATCCACAAGGTCTTGTTGACCTCCTGGTCCCACCATCCACGAGGTCTTATTGACCTAATGGTCCCACCACTCACGAGGTCTTGTGGACCACATGGTCCCACCACACACACCTCATGGTCTTACCACCCATGCGGTCACATGGACCCCATGGTCCCACCACCCAAGTGTCCCCCTGCCTATCTCCAGCCACACCCATCCATCCATCCACCCACCAACCCACCCATCCATCCATCCATCCATCCACCTACCAAACCTTCCCAACTAACCCGTCCCCTCCCTCACTGCAGTCCTTCCTCCCCCAGGTCTTCTTCAAGGCTGGGCTGTTGGGGCTGCTGGAGGAGATGCGGGACGAGCGTCTCTCCCGCATCATCACCCGTATCCAGGCTCAGGCCCGGGGTCAGCTCATGCGCATTGAGTTCAAGAAGATCCTGGAGCGCCGGTGAGAGGAGGCCTCCGTCAGGGAGGGACCTCTCCAGGATCACTGGGGCCGTGGCGTGGTGGCATCTTGGTCCCTGTTGCAGGGATGCGCTGCTGGTGATCCAGTGGAACGTCAGAGCCTTCATGGGGGTGAAGAACTGGCCCTGGATGAAGCTCTACTTCAAGATCAAGCCCTTGCTGAAGAGCGCTGAGACAGAGAAAGAGATGCAGGTGAGAGGAGGAGGCGGGGTGAGGGCGTGGGACAACCAATGCCATGGGGTGGAGGGGGGTTGGGGGCTGGAGGGGGTCTGACGTTGCTGTTGGTCTCCTGGGCTCTGGCACAGAGCATGAAGGAGGAGTTTGGGCGGCTAAAGGAGGCCCTGGAGAAGTCAGAGGCCCGGCGGAAGGAGATGGAGGAGAAGATGGTCTCCATGCTGCAGGAGAAGAATGACCTGCAGCTCCAAGTGCAGGCTGTGAGTGACATTGCCCCCCAAACCCCCACCAAGAGGGTAGCCCAGCTTGAGCTACCCCCCTGGGGCATCGTCTTTCACCTGCCACCCCAACACAGGAGCAGGACAACCTCACTGATGCTGAGGAGCGCTGTGACCAGCTGATCAAGAGCAAGATCCAGCTGGAGGCCAAGGTGAAGGAGCTGACGGAGCGGCTGGAGGACGAGGAGGAGATGAACGCTGAGCTGACGGCCAAGAAGAGGAAGCTGGAGGACGAGTGCTCGGAGCTGAAGAAGGACATCGACGACCTGGAGCTGAGCCTGGCGAAAGTGGAGAAGGAGAAACACGCCACCGAGAACAAGGTGAGGGAGGGGAGAGGCCTTGACCTCAAGCTGAGGAGGTTCAAGTCAGCTCAGCCTGGTGGGGTTGAGTTGAGAAGATCCTAGGCTGGCTGGGTTGGGGAGACCCTAGGATGGTTGGGTTGGGTTGAGTTGAGTTCGGTTGGGTTGGGTTGAGGAGATACAAGGCTGGTTGGTTTCGGTTGGGTTGGGTTGAGTTGAGTTGAGTTCGGTTGGGTTGGGTTGAGGAGACACAAGGCTGGTTGGGTTGGGTTGGGTTGGGTTGGGGAGACCCAAAGCTGTTTAGGTTTGGTTGGGTTGGATTGGGGAAACCCAGTGCTGGTTGGGTTGGGCTACATCAGGAAGACCCAAGGCTCTTTTTTTGGTTTTTCCTGCACTGAAGTGGTCTTATTGGCCAAGACCAACAGCAGCTCCTCCCCAGCTCTGCCCCATCTCTGGCCCCAAACTGGAGGCCTGATGTTTCTCCTGCAGGTCAAGAACCTCACAGAAGAGATGGTTGGGCTGGATGAGACCATCACCAAGCTGACGAAGGAGAAGAAGGCCCTGACAGAAGCTCATCAGCAAGCGCTGGATGACCTGCAGGCGGAGGAAGACAAGGTCAACACCTTAACAAAGGCCAAGGTCAAGCTGGAACAGCAGGCAGATGAGGTGAGTGTGGGCCGGGACCACCACAGGCGCTGCTGAGGAGCTTCCCAGGGCAGAGGTGAGGAAACCTGGGGTTTTTCCCCATTCCTCTATTTCCCCACAGCTCGAAGGCTCCCTGGAGCAGGAGAAGAAGATCCGGATGGACCTGGAACGGGCCAAGAGGAAGCTGGAAGGTGACTTGAAGCTGACCCAGGAGAACATCATGGACCTGGAGAATGACAAACAGCAGCTGGAGGAGAAGCTCAAGAGGTGAGGCGGGACCTTCCGCCCCACTGTGAGCCAGGCAGGCGGCACAGGCCAGGCCCTCAGCGCCCTCCACCTTTCTCTTCAGGAAAGAGTTTGAGCTCCAGCAGCAGAACAGCAAGGTTGAGGATGAGCAGGCACTGGCCCTGCAGCTCCAGAAGAAGCTGAAGGAGCTGCAGGTGAGGGATTTAGTCTCTGCCTGGTTGGGCTGGGCTGAAGAGCCTCCAACAGGTTGGGTTGGGTTGAATTGAAGAGTCTCCAGTGGCTTGGGTTAGGCTGAGTTTAAGTGTCTCCAGTTGTCTGGGTGGAGTTGAGTGGGGGAGTTGAGCTGAAGAAACTCCGACATGTCAAGTTGAGTTGGATTGAAGAGTCCCCAGCTTCTTGGGTTGACCTGAAGATCCTCCAGCTGGTGGGGCTTTGTTGAAGAGTCTCCAGCCTGTTGGGTTACCTTGAGTCGGGTGGAAGAGTCTCCAGCTGGTTGGGTTCAGTTGAGAAGCCTCCAGCTGGTTGGGGTGGGTTTTGTTGACTTGAAGAGTTTCCAGTTGGTTGAGTTGGGTTGACTTGTGTTGAAGAGTCTGCAGTTAGTCTGGTTGACTCGAGTCAAAGAGTCTCCAGTGTATTTGGTTGAAGAGTCTCCAGTTGGTTGGGTTCAGTTGAGTTGACTAGAAGACTCTGCCGTTGGTATGGCTGAAGAGTTTCCAGCTGTTTGGGTTGAGGAGTCTCCACCCAGCTGGGCTGAGTTGAGCGGACACACTGGACGGAGTCAAGCCCGATGACAGCCTCCCTGTCCCTGGAGCACAGGCGCGGATTGAGGAGCTGGAGGAGGAGCTGGAGTCGGAGCGGGCGGGCAGGGCCAAGGTGGAGAAGCTGCGCTCAGAGCTGGCACGAGAGCTGGAGGAGATCAGCGAGCGACTGGAGGAGGCGGGCGGCGCCACTGCAGTGCAGCTGGAGCTCAACAAGAAGCGGGAGGTGGAGTTCCAGAAGATGCGGCGGGACCTGGAGGAGGCCACGCTGCAGCATGAGGCAACAGCTGCTGCGCTGCGGAAGAAGCACGCTGACAGCGTGGCTGAGCTCAGCGAGCAGATGGACAACCTGCAGCGAGTCAAGCAGAAGCTAGAGAAGGAGAAGAGTGAGCTCAAGCTGGAGCTGGATGACCTCAGCTCCACTGTGGAGCAGCTGCTCAAGGCCAAGGTGGGTGAGGGGTCTCCAGCTGTGGGGGATTTCATCATTCACCCAATGGCCCCTGTCACCTTCCCACCCTTCCTCTCTCCAGGCCAACCTGGAGAAGATGTGCCACGCAATGGAGGACCAGATGAATGAGCACCGGGCCAAGTCCGAAGAGGCTCAACGCACAGTCAACGACCTCACCACCCAACGAGCCAAGCTCCAGACAGAGAATGGTGAGGGCCTCACTCTTCCCCAAGTCAAACGCCTGTCCTGGGCCCAGCGAGGTGGCTCTGGGGGCTCTCCAGTGAGCAACTGTCCACCTCTGCACCCCACAGGTGAGCTCTCCAGGCAGCTGGAGGAGAAGGAAGCCTTCATCAACCAGCTGACACGAGGGAAGCTCACCTATAGCCAGCAGCTGGAGGACCTCAAGAGGCAGCTGGAGGAAGAGGCCAAGGTAGGGCTGCGTTCTGGGGTGGTCATTGGAGCTAAAGGTGGGGGGTGAGAGACACCTCCGACGTCAAGGGTGAGGTCGGTTTGGGACTGAGGGATTCAGTGTGAGACTGCCCTTTGGCTGGGGGAAATGGAGCCAAGGGTCATCAGGAAGGTTGGTAGGGTCAGCAGGGCTTGAGGAGGTACGACTGGGCTGGTTGGGAGTCAGGAGTTTAGGTGGGTTGGTCTGGAGGAGGTTGGGTTGGTCTAAAGGACATCTGAGGAAGGTTGGTTTGGTCTGGAGAAGGTCTGAGTGAGATTGGGTTGGTCTGGAGGAGCTTGGATTGGTCTGGAGAAGGTCTGAGGAAGACTGGGTTGCTCTGAAGGAAGTTGGATGAGGTTGGCTTGGTCCACAGAGGACTGGGCTGGCTTGGGGTGATGAAGATCAGTACTGACTCAATTGGAGAACCCCAAGACGTCTCCGGGTGCCGTGGTCCTACCAGCCCCCCCTTCTCCTCGACTCCCCAGGCTAAGAACGTGCTGGCCCACGCCCTCCAGTCGGCCCGGCATGACTGCGACCTGCTGCGGGAGCAGTACGAGGAGGAGACAGAGGCCAAGGCCGAGCTCCAGCGCTCGCTCTCCAAGGCGAACTCCGAGGTGGCGCAGTGGAGGACCAAGTATGAGACAGATGCCATCCAGCGCACTGAGGAGCTGGAGGAGGCCAAGTGAGTCCCCTCCCTGTCGCTCCTGAGGATCTTCCTGGGCGGTGGGACTCGCTCAGCCTCACCACTCCCACCTACCCTCTCACCTCAAGCGGCCACCACCCAGGACACTGAAATTCTTCATGCTGGGTCGATCTAAAGCTCACCCTAGAACCTGCCTTGAGTCACCTAGACTGTCCATGAATCCCACCACCACCTTGATCTTGAGCGTCTCCACTTTGGGAGTGACAAACAGCTGGGGCCTCTGCAGGCAGGTGTGTCCCAACCGGGTTTCTGCCGCGTGTCTGACAGGAAGAAGCTGGCCCAGCGGCTGCAGGAGGCTGAGGAGGCAGTGGAGGCCGTCAACGCCAAGTGCTCCTCCCTGGAGAAGACTAAGCACCGGCTGCAGAATGAGATTGAAGACCTCATGGCCGACCTAGAGCGATCAAATGCAGCAGCGGCCACCCTGGACAAGAAGCAGAGGAACTTTGACAAGGTGGGAGCCCACAGTGGTGGGATGGCAGGAGATGGGGCTGCATGGATACGGGATGACCACTTGCTTGGCCCCAGGTCTTGTCCGAGTGGAAACAGAAGTTTGAGGAGTCGCAGACAGAGCTGGAGGCATCACAGAAGGAGTCCAGGTCCCTCAGCACCGAGCTCTTCAAGCTGAAGAACTCCTACGAGGAGTCACTCGAGCATCTGGAGACCTTCAAGAGGGAGAACAAGAACCTCCAAGGTGAGGCTGCAAAGTTCCCCCTCCTGCCCCACCTCTCCCCACTGCCTTCCATGTGGTCTGAGGTGATCCTGCCCACACAGAGGAGATCTCGGACCTCACGGAGCAGCTGGGCGCCAGCCATAAGACCGTCCACGAACTGGAGAAGGTCCGCAAGCAGCTGGATGCCGAGAAACTGGAGCTCCAAGCTGCACTAGAGGAGGCTGAGGTGAGCCGAACTGCATCCCCAGGTGTCCCCATGCTCTTGTGGGGTCTCCTCTGTGGTCCTCAGAATCCCCTCTGTCCCCCCAAGGCCTCTCTGGAGCACGAGGAGGGGAAGATCTTGAGGGCCCAGCTGGAGTTCAGCCAGGCCAAGGCGGAATCTGAACGCAAGCTGGCTGAGAAGGATGAGGAGATGGAGCAGGCCAAGCGCAGCCACCTGCGAGCAGTGGACTCCCTGCAGACCTCACTGGATGCTGAGACCCGCAGCCGCAACGAGGCCCTGCGGCTGAGGAAGAAGATGGAGGGAGACCTCAATGAGCTGGAGATCCAGCTTGGCCACGCCAACCGCGTGGCCACGGAGGCTCAGAAGCAAGTCAAGACCTTGCAGGGATACCTCAAGGTACCCATGGGCTTCCCGGCCCACCTAGAGACAGGCACAGGCATTCCCCTCCCCATCCATCCCCATCCCCACCTTCCCCACTGCTGCGCAGGACACCCAGCTGCAGCTGGATGATGTGGTGCGAGCCAACGAGGA
The DNA here is from genome assembly GCF_030867145.1 of Opisthocomus hoazin. Taxonomy (NCBI): domain Eukaryota; kingdom Metazoa; phylum Chordata; class Aves; order Opisthocomiformes; family Opisthocomidae; genus Opisthocomus; species Opisthocomus hoazin. The sequence goes on along the minus strand of NC_134447.1, from coordinate 39,725 downwards.
CCTGAAGGAGAACATGGCCATCGTGGAGCGGCGGAACGACCTCCTGCAGGCGGAGCTGGAGGAGCTACGGGCAGTGGTGGAGCAGACAGAGAGGGCGCGGAAGTTGGCTGAGCAGGAGCTGCTTGAGGCTGGTGAGAGGGTCCAGCTCCTCCACTCGCAGGTGAGACCTCGTGTTCCTCTGAGGAGAGAGGTCATCTCCACCCAGGGGCATTCAAACCCTGGAAAAATTGCAGGTGTGGGCTGCTCCAGGGGTGGGGACCACGGATCTCCTCCGCCCAGAGCTCCTCAAAGCCTGCAGAGGTGGGAGGGGGTCTCCGAGTCCCATGAGGCCAGGGAAGGAGGGGGCAACTGCCCCACGGCCACCTGCTGAGGTTCTCTCACCATCTCCAGAACACCAGCCTCCTCAACCAGAAGAAGAAGATGGAGGCCGACATCTCCCAGCTTCAGGCAGAGGCGGAAGAGGCCATCCAGGAGTGCCGGAATGCTGAGGAGAAGGCCAAGAAGGCCATCACCGATGTGAGTGCCACAGTGGGTCCCCCACCACAGAGCCCTTCCACCACCAGGCGGTGGAGGAGGAGCCTGGGACCTCTGCTGGCTTCTATCCCGTGGCAGGCAGCCATGATGGCAGAGGAACTGAAGAAGGAGCAGGACACCAGCGCCCACCTGGAGCGGATGAAGAAGAACCTGGAGCAGAGCATCAAGGACCTACAGCTGCACCTGGCTGAGGCTGAGCAGTTGGCCCTCAAGGGGGGCAAGAAGCAGCTGCAGAAGCTGGAGGCCCGTGGGAGGGAGCTGGAGGCTGAGCTGGAGGCTGAGCAGAAGCGCAACGCTGAGAGTGTCAAGGGCTTGCGCAAGTCCGAGCGGCGTGTCAAGGAGCTCAGCTACCAGGTGGGGCTGCCGAAGCAGAGCCATTCTTCATCTTGTGGCATGGCCTAAACTTTGGCAGAGCTGGTGGCCACGGGGACAGGGATGATGCAGAACATCACCCCCTGCCCCTGTATCCACAGAGCTAGAACAGGGCTGACCTGGTGGCCATGGGAACATGGGTGACCCTAAACATCATCCACTGCCCCAATATGCTTGGAGCTAGAACATGGTTGACCTGGTGGCCACAGGGACAGTGATGACCTAGAACATGACCTAGAACTTGGTGTCCCTATATCCACGGAGCTAGAACATGGTTGACCTCATGGCCACGGGGACATGGTTGACCCAGAACGTTATCTGGTGGCCACAAGGACCTGGACGACCAAGAAGCTTGTCCTGGTGGCAGTAGTGACGTGGATGACCCAGAACATCACCCGCTGCCCCTGTATCCACGGAGCTAGAACAGGGCTGACCTGGTGGCTGTAGGGACATGGGTGACCCCAGAATGTTAACCAGGTTGCCACGAGGACATGGCTGACCCAGAACATCACCCACTGCCTCCATCCCCACAGAGAGATAGGAAACAGGAGATCTGGACCTTACCCACCACAGTAGGGTGACCTAGAACCCAACTGGCCCTGTGGCCACAGGGTCAGGAAAAGCCAGATGGCAGCTGAGCCTCTGCCCAGGAGGTCTCTAGGTGGGGAAACTGAGGCACAGCAAGGGCCAGAAGGGGTGGGTGGGCATAGCTGGGGCCTGTCTCCAGCCTTGTCTCTCGCCTTGCAGACGGAGGAGGACAGCAAGAACCTGCTGCGGCTCCAGGAGCTGGTTGACAAGCTCCAGCTGAAGGTCAAGGCCTACAAGCGGCAGGCAGAGGAGGCGGTGGGTGCCCAGAGTCAGGGGAGGGAAGGACGGGTGGGCAGTGGGACAGACGGAGGAGAAGAACGAATGGGTGGTGGGACGGATGGAGGAGGAGGATGGACGTGTGGTGAGACAGACGGAGGAGAAGGATGGATGGATGGTGGGATCGATGGAGAAGAAGAAAGACAGATGGATGATGGGATGGATGGAGGAGAAAGATGGATGGATGGATGATGGAATGAGTGGAGGAGAAGAAGGATGGATGGATGGTGGGATGGATGGATGGAGAAGAAGGAGGGATGGATGGAGAAGGATAGAGGTGTGGAGGGAGAGGTGGGTAGATGGATGCCAAGATGGAAGGATGGTGGGACAGTAGGATGGTGAGATGACTGGCTGGCGGGACAGATGGATGGCTGTGGGGTGGGGCCAGGGCCTTCCCCCTGACGACCCAACCCCCCAGGAAGCCCAAGCCGCCGCCCACCTGGCCAAGCTCCGTAAGGTGCAGCAGGAGCTGGAGGAGGCGGAGGAGCGTGCCGACGCGGCCGAGTCCCAGGCCAACAAGCTGCGGGCCAAGAGCCGCCACCTCGGAGCACAGGTGGGGCCCACCCCTGCCCCATGGCCACCCCATGGCCACCCCACAGCTGCCCTCTGACCCCCCAGCTTCTCTTCTCCCCGATCGCAGAAGCTGCACGACGAGGAGTGACCCCGCAACCACCACCAACCCCACCACCACCACCGACCCCACCACCATGAATGACCCCCCCACCGCCGCCCTCCCCTGCCCAAGGCGGGGCGGGGCCTAACCACGTAGGAGTAGTTCATTAACTAACGATGACCAGAAGAACCCAGGCATTCAGGAGGCTGGGGAAAGGGCACAATGTCTCCTCACCTCAAAAAACACGACCACAGAGAAGCATCAGTGGTGGAAGACGTTTAAATGGCGCCCAAATCTGGGGGGTGGGAGGGCTACAGGGGGGTTATGGAGTGGGGCTGTGGGGAGGGGGAGTGGGAAATTATGGGATAAGGGGGAGGTTCAAATCAGTTGAACCCTGACCTGCCGCTGGGGCCACCTCAGTGCAGTCGGTGACAAAGGTGTCAAAGGCGAAGGGGAAGGCGAGGATAAAGCTGAAGGTCTTGGGGAGAAGGTGGAGGGGGCATGGCCAAGTCAGGCAGGGGCAGGGTGTGGGACATGGGGCGGGGTTTGGGGGCACTCAGAAAGGTGGTGGTGCCAAGGCATACCAGGAGGCAGCCAGGGCCACAACGTGGAAGACAACGGTTCAGCTGCCAGCCCAGAGAAGGTCCTGGGGGAAACACGGGGGGGACACCATGAGGACGTCAGAGGGGACATGAGAAGGACACCATGAGAGACACCAGGCAGACATGAGAGGGGACATGGGGGAGGACACCATGGGAACATGAGAGGGGACATCAGGGGCACCATGGGGACATGAGAAGGACACCATGGAGGACACCACGGTAACATCAGAGGGGACATGGGGGAACACCATGGAGACATGGGAGGGGACATGGGGGACACCATGGGGACAGCATGGGGAAAGAATGCAAGTGGAAGAAAAGAAGGTTACCAGGAGTAGTCAGCATGGATTCACCAGGGGGAAATCATGCCTGACCAATCTGATAGCTTTCTACGATGGCATGACTGGCTGGGTAGACGAAGGGAGAGCAGGGGGTGTTGTCTACCTTGACTTCAGCAAGGCTTTCGATACAGTCTCCCATGATATCCTCCTAGGGAAGCTCAGGAAGTGTGGGCTGGATGAGTGGTCAGTGAGGTGGATTCAGAACTGGCTGAATGGCAGAGCTCAGAGGGTTGTCATCAGCGGCGCTGAGTCTGGTTGGAGGCTGGTGACAAGTGGTGTCCCCCAGGGGTCAGTACTGGGCCCAGTCTTGTTTAACTTCTTCATCAACGACCTGGATGAAGAGTTAGAATGTACCCTCAGCAAGTTTGCTGATGACACCAAACTGGGAGGAGTGGTAGATACACCAGAAAGCTGTGCTGCCATTCAGCGTGACCTGGACAGGCTGGAGAGTTGGACACAGAGGAATCTGATGAAGTTCTACAAGGGCAAGTGCAGGGTCCTGTACCTGGGGAGGAACAACCTCATGCACCAGTACAGGCTTGGGACGGACTTGCTGGAGAGCAGCTCTGTGGAGAGGGACCTGGGCGTCCTGGTGGATGACAGGTTGACCATGAGCCAGCAGTGTGCCCTGGCTGCCAAGAAAGCCAATGGGATCCTGGGGTGCATCAAGAAGAGTGTGGCCAGCAGGGCGAGGGAGGTTCTCCTTCCCCTCTACACTGCCCTGGTGAGGCCTCATCTGGAGTCCTGTGTCCAGTTCTGGGCTCCCCAGTTCAAGAAAGATGAGGAGCTACTGGAGAGAGTCCAGCGGAGGGCTACGAGGATGGTGAGGGGACTGGAACATCTCCCCTACGAGGAGAGGTTGAGGGAACTGGGCTTGTTCAGCCTGAAGAAGAGAAGGCTGCGAGGGGACCTTATAAATGCCTACAAATATCTGCAGGGTGGGTGTCAGGAGGATGGGGCCAAGCTCTTTCCAGTGGTGCCCAGTGACAGGACAAGGGGCAATGGGCACAAACTGAGGCACAGGAAGTTCCGTCTGAACATGAGGAAGAACTTCTTCCCTCTGAGGGTGACGGAGCACTGGAACAGGCTGCCCAGGGAGGTTGTGGAGTCTCCTTCTCTGGAGATATTCAAGACCCGCCTGGACAAGGTCCTGTGCAGCCTGCTGTAGGTGACCCTGCTTCGGCAGGGGGGTTGGACTAGATGACCCACAGAGGTCCCTTCCAACCCCTACTATTCTGTGATTCTGTGAAATGAGAGGAGATCCAGGGGACCTTATGGGGACATGAGAAGGATACTATGGGGACATCAAAGAGCACATGAGGGGCACAATGGGGACAGGAGAGGGACATCATGGAGGCCATGGCAGGACAGACAGACAGGCAGGGCTGGGCGCAGGGCCGCAATGTAGTGGTTTGGTTGTGGTACAACAAAGGACCAGGAGGTCACTCTATCAGCCCTCCCCCTGGTGTGGTGGGGAGGAGAATTGGAAGAAAAAGGCAAAACTTGTGGGTTGGGATAAGGGCAGTTTAACAGAACTTTTGCCCAGGGAGGGAGTGGAGTCTCCTTCTCTGGGGATATTCAAGACTCGCCTGGACAAGGTCCTCTGCGGCTTGCTGTAGGTGACCCTGCTTCAGCAGGAGGGTTGGACTAGATGACCCATGGAGGTCCCTTCCAACCCCTACTGTTCTGTGATTCTGTGATTCTGTGAACAGAAAATGAAGTGAACGGTAACAACAAAAACACTGAGAAGAGTGTACAAAACAAACAGCAGAACGCACAGAGCAACTCTCACCACCAGATGCCTGATGCCCACGCTCCCCAGCCACATGGAGCATGGCGTGTCCCCTCCTGGCTGCTTGTGAAAATTAACCCTATCCTGGCCGAACCGAGGGCACCATCTTTCTGGCCTTTGCAAGACTCGCTCCAGTCTGTCAGGGTCTCTCTTGTACTGGGGCACCCCAGACTGGACACAGCTGTCCTGAAGTGGTGCTCCTCTAGTGGGTTAGCCTTGGCCAGCATCCAGACACCCACCCAGCGGCTCACTCACACCCCCAACTCAAAAGGACAAGAGGGAGAAAATGAGATGCCATAGCTCATGGGTGAAGATAAATACCAGGAGACCACTTACTAATTACTGTCCCGAACAAAGAAGAGTTCGTTTGGGGAAGATCAGTTTAATTTAGTGTCAATTAAAATAGACATTCATAGTGAGAAACAGTAACAATAATATTAAAGACCATTCCCCCCACCCCACTTCTTTTTCCCAGGCTCAGATTTCTCCATCATTCCCAATTCTTCTACTCACCGGGACTGTGAGAGGTGCAGGAGGGATGGTGAATGGAGGGTTACTGTCAGTACAGAACATCTCTGCCACTTTTTCTCCCTTACACTTTTTCCGTTCTGAAGCATGGGTCCCCTCCACAGGATCCTACTGGATTTCTGGTCAAGGCTGTGTGTTGCTCATTTCTTTCAGTCTTAATTTTCTCCTTTATGCTCACAAAATCACAGACATCATGAGTTTGGAAGGGACCTCTGGGGTTCAAGCCCAACTCCCCAGCTGAGGCAAGGTCAGCTAGAACAGGTTGCTCAGCACCTTGTCTTCATGGGTTTGGAATACCTCCATGGATGGAGGCTCCACAACCTCTCCAAGTAACCTATTCCAGTGTTTGACCACCCTCACAGTGAAGAAGTTTTTTCTTGGGTTCAGTTAGAATCACTTGGTTTTGTCTTTATCCATCACCCCTTACCTTGTCAGAGGAAACTACTGAGAAGAGTTTGGCTCCCTTGTCTTCCTTCCTTCCCATCAGGTATTCATGTACATCAGTAAGGTCCCCCGACCAAGTTGTTTATCCAGACTCAGCAGTCCCTGTTCTTTCAGCCTTTCCTCCTATGAAAGATGTTTCAGCCCCTTAAAGCACCTTTATGGCTTTTTGCTGGACTTGCTTTTGTAGGTCACCACCTTTACTGTAGTGAGGAGCACAGTACTGAACACAAAGTCACATATGCGGTCTCACCAGTGCTGAGTAGAGGGGAAGGGTCACCTCCCTCTATCTACTGGCAATGCTTTTCATAATTCAGCCCAGGAGCCTGTTGGCCTCTGACACGAGGGTGCCTTGATGGCTCATGCTCAGGTGGTTGTCCTCTGGGACCCTAATGTCTTGCTCTGCAGAGCTGTTATCTAGCCAGCCAGCTCCCAGCATGATGCCCACAGTGTGGCTGGATCACAGGCTGTCGTCCCCCAGGGACTATCTCAGCAACAGCATCTTGTCCATGGAGATCAACTCCACCTCTCCTACAGGTCCCACAGTGCTGCAGAGTCACCTGGGACAGCAAAGCCCTCTCCTGCCATGGCTGCCTAGCCCAGGCCTGCCTCTCTCTGACCTTGGGGACTGCAGCTTTTGCTCTCATTGTGGGGGCCTCATTCATCATTATGTTCCACCTGCCATCCACTCCAGCATGCCTCTGCTGGGAAGCAAGCCTTTCACGCAAGGGGTCCAATCTCTTGGTACCAGCTTTCCACGTGAAAATCTACCTTTGGCCCTGGTGCCACAGTTGAAGAGCTGCAGCCCGGATGTGCACCAAAGCCCACAGCCTGGGGTGCAGGAAGAGCCATCACAAAGCTGTGACATCAGTGGAATAAGAGCTGAGGTGAGGAAGGACAGCTCCCATGGCTCTTTTGGTGGATGGAGATACAACATCTTTAGCAGAGACTGACAGGGAAGATGAGGAGCCGGGGATGTGCTGGGTGATTTCCAGGCAGTTCAGATATGGGCAGCTCGTCTGTGGGCCAGGCAACAGGATAGATGAGAGCTTGTCTGTGGGTCAAAGGAGAGACCAGCAAGTAGGACACTGGCAGGAATCAGTTTTGGTTTGACCCTGGCAAGCAATTAAACACCCAGAATCAATTGCATACTCAACCCTTATACCCCCAGCCGGATGGGGGAGAGAATCAAAAGTGAGAAAAGTGAGAAAACTCATGAGTCAAGACAAAGACAGTTTAATAGGCGAAGCAAAATCTGGATGTGCAATCAAAACAAAGCAAGGAATACATTCACTGAAGGGCAGGCAGCAGTTTAGCCATTGCCAGGAAAGCAGGGCTTCATTACAGGCATTAGTGACATGGGGAGAGGGAGAGAAATATCTTGACCACGAAGGCTCACTTTTCATCCTCTTTTCCTTGAGCTTTTATTGCTGAGCTTGACGTGTTATGGTATGCAATATTCTTCTGGTCACTTTGGGTCATCTACCTTGGTTCTTGTGTACCCCCAGCCTACTTGCTGTGCAGGCAGAGTGTGAAAAATAGAAAAACTTCATGCTCTACAAGGACTGCTCAGCAGTGTCCAAAGCACTGGTGTGTTATCAGTGCTGGTTTAGTCACAAATCCAAAGCAGATCACCGTATGGTCTGCTGTGAAGAGCATAACTCCATCAAAGCCAGGTCCAGGGTGAGGAGTGGCCAATGTCCTATTTAAATGACGTAAGGAAATCTGTGAATCGCAGCTCCTGGCTCTGATGGGGGACTCCTCAGTCTCCTCAGTATTCACTGGCCAAGTGAGACAGCAGCATGCAAACAGTCCAGGAGGTTTCTTGTGATGTTTGTGGAAATGTTCTGAGCACAGCTGCAAAATGGACCACCCAGTCTGAGGTTTACTTGCACAGGGACTACCAAAAAAGGATGAGCTGGTCAGGGATGTGAAGACCATTGTCAGCTTTGGCCAAAGCGACCATTCCCAGGGAAGTGATGAGGGAACGTAACAGAGCACAGAGCCGGGACATCAGGGAATGAGAATATGGCCTACTGAGGGCACTGGCAAGTGGGATCCCATGGGTGCAGTGTCAGGACCCTGAGAGCATCCATTGGCCTTCTTGTGCCTGACCAGCCTCACCTGGGGACACTCCCAACATCTCTGTTACTTGGGCCCAGGAGACCCTTTTAGCCCAGGCCTGAGTTTCAGCCCCAGCTTGATCTGTGCTGTAGGTCTCCAAACACAGCCATAGACACAGCTTTCCCTGTCCATGGTCTTCCTTGACTTGGGCTTGCAGACTCACTTCCCAGCTTTATTCTCAGACACATGTACAAGGAAATGACACTGTGGCCCTCCAAGTGCCAGACTCCAGCTGATTCACAGAGGCCTTGGGTCTTTCTGCTTCCTTTCCTCCCACCACTTGTTGAGGTTTTGGGAGGAGAGGAACAGGTGAGGTTTCTGGGTGTCAAAGATTGGATGTCAGGAGCAGAGCCATCACATGTGGACTGATCTAAAAGCTGTACTAGTTCCAAACTCTTATCTTCAGCTCCTTTCTCAGAGGCTTTAAATCTTGCACAAGAGCCCCTTCCACCTAGCTCTCTTTTAGCAATCATGTTAAGAGTACCCAAGTCAGAACCTTGCTTTCAATTCTGTTCACAGTCTAAAGCAGCCCGTGGTGGGGAGACATTCCAGGAAGCTTGTAGAAGGTGGATGTTCCGAGGAATCACAGGAGGCAGGGAATACCAATAGCTGTGTTCGGGGAGCTGGTCAAATGCATTGTCTCCATTTCTGTAATGGGGGCTTATGTACCTGGTTCATCTGTAAACTCTCTGTGGATGCTGACATTTACTGAGCAAGCTGGTCTGACCTCAGAGCTGTTCCTGCTTTGAGCTGGGCACTGGGCTTGAGACCTCCTGAGCTCCGTTCCACCCTGAGTTGTCCTATAATGTAGACTACATCATCTCATGATTAATCTCTTCTTGTAGAATGAGTAGAATGGAACAGACTCATGGAAGTGTTGGTGAGGAAGAGGCTGTTGAGGGTGTCTAGTCCAGCCTCCAGGCTGGCTGTGATGTTGTGGAGCTGAAAGAAGATCTCCAAATGTAGAGATCACAGCAGTCTTCCGCCTAGTCCATTTTACTTTTCCTAAGGCACAGCCTAAAGTTCCCAAGAGACACTTTGTGGCTGTTGCTTCTGTCATAGCATTGGCCACTGCAGAGGAGAGCTTGGCTCTGTCATCTCTCCAGGTAGCTGTAAGCTCTTACCAGGGCAACATATTCCTCCCTTTCAGCAGGCCAGAGAGGCCCAGTTCCCTCAGACTCTCCATACAGCTCATGCTTTAGGCTCCTCACTCCATCTTGGCAGACCTCCTCTGGACCCTCACCACTTTCTCCATTTTCCTTTTGAAAAATGAGGCCCACTGGATCCTATGGCATCTGTCATCATGATGCCCAGGACTTCTCCTCAGGACACTCCTTCACTGGTCAGATCCCTTCCCATACTGCTGCATGGACTTGTTCTGCAGCTTTTCCTTCTCAACCTTCAGGTTCCTTTTGACCAAATCCCCAGGTGTATCGAGGTCCCCATGGAGAAAACCTCCATCTGTCCAGCTTTTAATGTATGTGTGCTGATCGTCATCCTGTGCCATGGTGCTTCTAATATGACCCTAAATTAAGACAATAAAAGATTACTAGTGCTCATGGAGTTTCTAATCAAGGTAGAAAACACTGTGGCAATCATTTAAGAAAGTGAGCAAATGCAGTCCCAGTGGGGAAATGTAAAGATGACTTGACTTTTTTTTTTTTGCATAGGAGGGCATAAGGATGGTTACAGAGTAGGACTGCAGAGGGGGAAAGGGGGAAAAGGCAATGAAAGGGGAAGCGAAGGAAATTATGGGAACTGTTTTGGGGTTACTTATCAAGCAGCCTTGCGTCTGAGCACCAGTGCCTGGAGCAGGACCAGAAAGCTGCAGCTGGTCTGACTATACTAACATCTGACTTAGGTCCATGGTTGTGGGGAACCTGAGATGTTGCTCTATTGTCGTCAAGGGAAGACCAAGGGGCGAAAGGATCCCTGGCATCATTTAGGTTTCTGGTCTCCTTAATGTGACTTGAAGACGTCTCTGTTCTGGCCTAACACTCACATCAGGACCAGCTATGGAGGCCACGTTGCTCAAGGCTTCATCCAGTGGTGGCTGGAAACCTTCCAAGGACAGAGATGGCACAATGTCTCTGGAAGACCTGTTGCAATGCTTGGATGCCCTCATGGAGGAAAAGATTTTCCTTATCTCTCTCCTGAATCTTCCTTATTTCAACATCTTACTGTTGTCTCTTATCCTCCTGCCAAGCACCATAGTGATGAGACTGGCTCCATCTTCATGAAAACATCCCCATAGGGACGGACAAACTGCCATGAGGTTCTTGAGACCTTCCACTCTCCATGCTAAACAAGGCCCTTGCCCTCAGTTTCTTCTCCCGGAAAAGTGCTTCAACCCCTGAGCATCTTGGTGGCCTTGCAGAGAACTCACTCCCAGCTATCAAGCACTTCCCTGCTGTGGTGGGTTGACTCTGGCCAATAGCTCAGCAGCCACACAGCCACTCATTCTTTCCTCCCCTTCCCCAGTGGGACAGGGCAGAGAACAGGAAGAAATAAAGTGTGAAAAGTTTCAGCTCAAGATAGTGACAGTCTAATAGGTGAAGAGAAGAGACTGATAAGACCTCACCAAGCGAAATAAAGACCATCCTTCAGCACCTCCCACAAGGAGACTGATGCCCAGTCACTTTTCAAGCAGCACATTCCTTGAACAATAAAAATCTCCGCATCTTCCTCTGACCCACGCTTTTATTCCTGAGCATGATGTTTTACAGTATGGAATACCCCTGTGGTCAGTTTGGATCAGATGTCCTGGCTGTGTCCCCTCTCAACTTCTTTCCCACAGCCCCCTTACTCACTACAAGGGAGCAGAGTGAGAAACATAGGAGACCATGACACTAGGCAAACATGGATGAGCAACAGTCAAGACACTGGAGTGGTACAAGCATTGAGTTTTATCAGCTCCCACGGGCACAGGAAACAGCCATCCTTCAGGACATCTGGTGGTCTGGTCCAGAAGAGAAGCCATGCTGGGCTGGCCTTTATCCCTTAGGAGAGTGAGAGCTGCAGCCCATGGAGGACCACGGTGGTGTAGGCTCCTGACAGGAAATGCTGCCTGTGGAGAGAAGCCAACGCAGGAGCAGGTTTTCTGGCAGGCCTTGTGGCCTGTGGGGGACCCACGCTGGAGCAGTCCATTCCTGAAGGAGTGTACCCTGTTGAACGGATCCACTATAGAGCAGTTTGTGGAGAACTGCAACCAGTGGGAAGGAGCCACAATGGAGAAGTACAGAAACAGAGTGTTATGAACTGACTGCCACTCCCATTCCACATCCTCCCTATGACACTTGGGTGTTAGGAGTTAGGAGTGAAGTTGAGCTTGGGAAGAAACATATGAGGAGTCAAGGACAATTCCCTCTGCTGTCCCACAGTGCCCCAGTACGTCCCAGTGACCTCCAGGTAGGGCATGACTCCTTCACCACTGATCTCTCAGCCTGAGCGTCCAACTGGTTTTTTACCCATTTCTTTGTTAACCCACCCAGACTGTAGTGGCCTAACCTGGGAAAAAGGACATTGAGGGAGACCACGTTAGAAGCGTCAAAAATGCCATCCACTGTTCTTTACTCATGCACAAATGCTGATACTTCAGCGTGACGGTAATCAGATTTGAGAGGCATGGTTGACCCATCATAAATCCATGCTGACTTTTTTCGGAGATGTTCTTATTTCTTAGGTGCACAGAAATGCCAAAGTGACCTTGTACAGCCTGGGGTTCCCTGGGTTGACTTTCTGAGCTCTTTCAACAGCAGGCGCAACATTGGCTTGTCCTCACTCGCAAGAACCCTCTACCAACGCCATGAAGTTTTGAAAGGGATATTCCAAAGAAGGGTTGATCTCTCCCTAAAACTTCATTAACACTATTCTGCCTGTTAAATGGTGTATTGAATTTCTTGAAACTTTCATAGATTTTCACCTGTCTTGACTATTTCAAAAGTAATTTTTTAAAGATGCAGGCTGCCTAGACAAAGGCCCTTTCCACTGTTCTCCAGTTTTCTCCTCCCTTTACTCTTTGTTCATTCGGACTCCTGTCACCTACCAAGTTGCTGTTTTGACATCAGGGAGTTAAAGGATTGCCTGCCTTTCAGTAGTTTGTCTCCTTAGCCAACTCAGTAATTGTGTTTATAACTATTTTTTTTTCTCTACCTAGCTACAATATTTCCCATAAGATTATGCCTTATAGGAAGGCAACCTCATTAGACGTAGACTGTAATTATCATATGTTTACAGAATGTGTCTTGTTCATGGAACTTGATTATGCTTTAATTTTTCTTTTCTTGCAAATAGCAAAGCTTCTGCTGTGCCTGTGTGCAGCCAGCTCTCTAAGGAGAGTAGGTGGGAGATGGTGCAATGGAGCTGTGACATCCAGCTGCAGAGATCAGTGGAGGAGTCTGATGCAGGAACAGTGACACAAGTCCCAGGTGGCCGGTGAGAGAAACGTTGAGGAGTAAAGTTGTCCATACAGTGTCAGACCTCAAGGGACTGCTTTTCCTACCTCTCCAGACCTCCTGAAGAGACACCCTGGATCAGTATCACTTTGAGAATGATTCTACCACTTCTTCTGTAAGCTGAAAAGCAACTAAAAATATCCCTTAAAATGAACAAATATTTTTGTTAGGCACAGTATGACATCTTCCTCCTTGTCTACTCTATGAAAAAACTCCAATTAGCTGTACAAGTCTTGAAGACATCAACAAAATTACGTGAGCTTGTTAGCTTGGCACTTTCTGTATTTTAATGAGCCCCATGGGGAACTTGGTGTTCAGTCCATGAACCTCAGATACTGGGAGGAGATCGAACAAAATGCTCGCAAAGGCAGAAGAAAAAATGAAAGTACCTGGAAGCATTGATTGGCCCCACTGAGGGCCGTTACTGACAAAGCCTCCCCAGGGACTCCTCAGAGCAGAGAACTGGAGGCCAGGATTGCAGGTAGGCAAAGGCACTGAGCAGGTGGCTGCAATGCTGATCAAACCCTTGGTTTGTTTGATGAAGCAGCAAGGACAAGGCCTCAGCCCCAGGCCTTGGGAAGGCAGATCCTGTTTCTCACCTGTGGCTCAGGGCTCTTCTTGGGGGCAGCTGGATGTAAGGGTGAGCAACGACAAGTGTAAATTCTATGATACCTCCCAGCCTCCCTAAGAAGAGATGAGGATGAAACAAAGTCCAGAGCCTCAAAGGCAAGTTTCTCCTGGTAGGCATCAGTGTTAGAGGCAACTGCCATAGCCAAGGGAACAAAGCCCTTGGTCCTGTTGAAGCTTTCAGCTCTGCCAGAGTCCTTAGTCATCTGTACTGCAGGCTGTCCTAAACTGTCCCATACCTGCTCTTCTTTCTCTTCAGCCTGTAGTCACACATCTTTACTTCCTACCAGCGCTCACCCCAGCATTTCCATAACTTCACTGATGTCTGTCCATGCTCGCTGGCTTTTCCTTGAAATTCAAATCCATGTGCTGATCCAGAGTTCCTCTGGGTGACCTCTTACAAAACAAGGATACCCTTTGAGGGAGACTTCGTTGTCTTCACCTCTAGTCTGAACCTTCCAAGCAGCATTTTGTGAAGGTTTCCTTGCCTTCACACTACCAGGAAAAGCTCCATCATCTCTGAAACAATCCTTCAGGCAGATGCAGGCTACTACTTCAGTGCCCTCAGCTTCCACAAGACTAAACAAGCCCAGGTCCCTCAGCCTCTCCACAGAAGCTGTAAAAACCATCCTGGCAGATCTCCTCTAGAACCTTTCTGGTTCCTCCCCATTCTTCCAGAATGAGGAGCCCCACATGCAGTCACACTAGTTCAGATGTGGCTACACCAGTGCTGAGTCAAGGGGGCTGAGCACTGTCTTGTCTGTGTGGCCATGCTCCTCCTAATGCAGCCCTGTATGCTTTTGGCTTTATTCACTTTGAGCATGTGCCACTCACTCACATGGCACCCCTTGGAACACCCAATCCCTTCTCCTCAGGGTCACTCCTGAGCTGTTCAGGTCCCCACCTGCCCACATTTATTTGAGTTATTCTCCCCCACCAAATGACTTGCAACTTCTTGTAAACTTCATCAGGCTTCTACTACCAAATCTAAAAGTTTCTCAAAGTTCCCCTGGAGTGAAGCTCTCTTTTGACAGCTTCTAATAATTCAAATTACTGAATCCTCTTGCCCGTTCAGCAGCAGCCCTGCACTTCCCTTATTCAACCTTGGTCTCTAACGCAGCTATGGAAGCTCTTCTCTTTGCTCTTGACTTTTCCTGCGGCCACAAACTCTGGGTGAGCTTTGCTTTTCCCAAAGTCATACCTGCTCAGCAAAGGCAATGTATGTAAATCCCTTGTCTGCGCATCTCCTGGCTGTCACTCCCTGGCAGCTGCTTCATGTCTGCGCCCTCTCCTGCAACTTCCCAGCTCTGCTGCCTCATATATGGTCCCACGGCCCCACCATGCAGGCACAGCGAAGGACACGATGTGTTCAGGGTGGGAAATGGTCACTCTGACATGGTGCCCACAGCAGTCCTTGGTGCTTTCTCATCCTATGGCCTTCCTGTTAGGCAGTCTCTCCAAGCTCCTGGAAAGGCCATGTCACACATGGGGCTTCACAGCCAGCCCTGCTCCACGGTCTGTCAGGGTTTTGGCTAAAAGAGAGGTTGGGCAGGGCTTTCCGTTCCCCTGATACAGGCCCTGAGCCCAGCAGGAGGATGGAGATGTCTCTACAGCAAAACTTACCCAGAAACCTGTAGTGAGCAGCCAGTTCTAGAAACAGCCGGTGAGAAACGCCCAATGGCTGGGTGGTGACAGAGGCCCTGGACCAAATTCCTGTTCTCTCCGTGCCAGCAAGAACACAGCCAGCCTCCTTCTGTACCTGAATGGCTTTGAGGCCTTCCATAATCCCTGGCTCTGCACTGCAGACCCCCTGGTGTCAGTCTTCACCCGGTCTGGTCACGCAGCATGAGTTATACGCTGATGGCTTTGTCTCCCATTAATTCCTTGTACTCTGAGGATGGAACTCTGATGGAAAAGTTTCTACAGGTTCCTTTATTTCACTTAGATACAGTAATATACTCCCCAGTTAAACAAAGTCTCTGGGTCACACAAGATGGGTGGATACTTAAGAATGAGGGGAAGAAAACAGAGATTTGTTCAAAGACAAGAAAACGACAAGTGGAAAAAATAATTGTGAAGATGCAAAGACAGTCCTGGCCTATCATGACCTGCACTGGGTGACATTTGTAGAGGGAAGTAGGGAGTCTATGGCTGATGATAAATATCTAGTCACCAGTTTCCTCAGAGCAGCCTTGAGCTCCTTGTTCCTGAGGCTGTAGATGAGGGGGTTCAATGTTGGAGTTACCATCGAGTACACAACAGCAATCACCAGATCCAGAGATGGGGAACAGATGGAGGGGGACTTCAGGTAAGAAAATACGGCAGTGCTGATAAATAGGGAGAGCACAGCCAGGTGAGGGAGGTACGTGGAAAAGACTTTGTGCCGTCCCTGTTCAGAGGGTGTCCTCAGCACAGCCCTGAAGATCTGCACATAGGACAGCACAATGAAAACATCCTAAAAAAGGAAAAGCACTAAAAGCAAGAAACCCAGCTTCCCTCAGGTAGAAGGCTGAGCAGGAGAGTTTGGGGATTTGGGGGATTTCACAGAAGAACTGGTCCAGGTTATTGCCCTGGCAGATGGGTATGGAAAATCTATTGATGGTGTGAAGGAAAGAATTGAGTGAAGCACTGCTCCAGGCAGCTGCTGCCACGTGGACACAAGCTCTGCTGCCCAGGAGGTTCTCATAATGCGTGGGTCTGCAGATGGCAGTGTAGCGGTCATAGGCCATGACAGTGAGAAGACAATACTCTGCTCCAACCAAGAAGGAAAACAGAAAGACCTGGGCAACACATCCTCTGTAGGAGATGGCCCTGGTGTCCCAGAGGGAACTGGACATGGATTTGAGGACAGTGGTAGAAATGGAGCCAATGTCAAGGAGGGAGAGGTTGAGGAGAAAGAAGTACATGGGGGTGTGGAGGTTGTGGTCGCAGGCTATGATGGTGATGATGAGTCCGTTGCTGAGGAGGGCAGCCAGGTAGATGGCCAGGAAGAGCCAGAAACTGCAAGAGCTGCAGCTCCTGCGTTTCTGAGAAGGCCAGGAGGAGGAACTCAGTGATGGAGCTGCTGTTGGACCTTTGCTGTCTCTGGGCATGGGAACTGTCCAAGGAGGAAAAGGTATAATTAAGCTAGGTCAGTTTTCTCTGAGCAGAATACTTTGAATTTCCCATAGAAATCCCCAAACCACCTATCCCTTTTTGGGCATACTTTAGGCAGGTCCTTTTCACAAGCTCTGGTTGGAGCTGGCTTAGGGCTTCACTGGAGCAGGGGGCTCTGCTGGGGGCTCTCCAGGATTCAATAAAGCCATGCAGCAATACTCAAATAGGAACACAGGATCATCTTAGATGAAATCCACCTGAGATGTTGAAGTTCTTATCAGCATTGCTGCTCTCAATTCACCCAACTGCAGAGCAGAGCTGAGGGATTTACTTTTGTTTCTTCTTCTTGCCCCACCACACCTGAGGAGTGGTTTTAAGGCAAAAGGCTTGGCATTCCTTGTTCCTTCCAGGTGAACTCTTGTGGGTCCTGAGGCACAAAGGGCCTGTCCCTTAGTGCAGAGTGAGGACAGCCAGTCTGTCTGGAAGGCCTGATCTCAGCTGCCCTGTGCTGACTCCTCTTGCAGCTGGAGGTCGATTGCCCCCATATGTTCCCCTGAGCAGAAAATGGACACTGCTGAGAGCAGAGGAATCCAGTTTCCAAGTGCAGATGGCCAAATCTCTCACCCCGTCCCATCGAACCTGAGGAGGATCTCAGCTCTCCCCTCCCAGCCAGGGACACAGAGGGCTCATTAGAGCTGTCCACCTGCCAATGCACGGGCACATGCATTCCCAGGCCCTTAGCACCAAAGCTTCTTCTCCATGGCACTGTTAGATAACTCAGCGATTTCAGGGGAAAGCTGCTTGCTTCTGCAGGGCAGCCTGGAGCCCAGAAGGAACCCCCAGGGAAAGAGTCAAATATCCTACATTTGGGGTGTCCTGAAATCCACTCATTTCCATTGCCCTCAACCTGCTGATCAAGAGAGGACTTGAACACTTTGGTCCCATTGATACATCTGCATGGCAGGACCCAGAGGAGCCTTCTGGTCCAGTGAGAAGAACAAGGTGAGCAAGGACAGGAGAGGAAAAAGGGAGAAATGTCACAGTGCTGCTGCAGATGGATCCAGGAGAAAGACAGACAGAGGAGTGCTTGATAATTTCTCCTTTTGAGTGGTGAGGCCGCTGAGAAGGTGATTGACCACCCACAGCCTTAAAAACAGACATGGGTGAAGAAACCATGGTTTTGCTCCAAGACAGGCATCTGCACTGCAGGCGATGACAGGGAGGTGCCTGAATCTGCCTTCCTGTGGTGTTTCTGGAGCAGATCCTTCTTCATCCCTGCCCAGGTCTCTGCTGCCTGGACCTTGTCCCTTCTGGGAGCTGTTTTGCAGTCCCTGGGTCTCCTCGCTGTCTGCACTCACAGAGCCCATCCCACCTGCTGTGTGCTCAGCTCTGCCCTGCAGACATCTCCTGGCAGTGGGCCACTGCCCAGGGACATCTCTGTGTGGGCAGGGGCTAAGGAGCAGCTCAGACAAGCGCTGATGAGAACTGGGGTCTCAGTGCCTTTCAAGAACAGAGAAATACACTCCCATGTGCTGCTGCCCACCCAGCCAACGAAGAGTGGAAAACTGAAAGCACAGACTCTTTCCCATTCAGATAAATGCTACTTTCATGTCATTCTTCAAAAGGACCCACTGCAATTGCCGTGGGGCTGATCTGGAGCTCCGAGCAGGCCTGACCCACACAGCACCCTCTCAACAGCAGAAGCACCTTTCCTGCCCTGCCATGGGTCACTCCTTCCACCCATAGCTTGTCCTCGCAGTGCTGTAGGGAGCTCCTCGGGCAAGCTGAGTGCAGTCCTGTGCAGCCTGCTGTAGGTGACCCTGCTTCAGCAGGGGGGTTGGACTAGATGACCCACAGAGGTCCCTTCCAACCCCTAACATTCTGTGATTCTGTGATTCTGTGACCCTGGCAGGCAGCAGTTTCCTTGCCCCAGTACACAGCCCCCGTGGGATGCAGGGACCCTGCTCAGAAGGACAGCCCTGGGAACCCCATGCTGCACACCCGGCTTCACACCCTTGGAGCCATTTCTGGGAGAAGGCAGCCATCACACCCAGTCACAGAATCACAGAATCACAGAATAGTAGGGGTTGGAAGGGACCTCTGTGGGTCATCTAGTCCGACCCCCCTGCCGAAGCAGGGTCACCCAGAGCAGGCTGCACAGGACCTTGTCCAGGCGGGTCTTGAATATCTCCAGAGAAGGAGACTCCACAACCTCCCTGGGCAGCCTGTTCCAGTGCTCCGTCACCCTCAGAGGGAAGAAGTTCTTCCTCATGTTCAGACGGAACTTCCTGTGCTTCAGTTTGTGCCCATTGCCCCTTGTCCTGTCACTGGGCACCACTGAAAAGAGCTTGGCCCCATCCTCCTGACACCCACCCTTCAGATATTTGTAGGCATTTATAAGGTCCCCTCGCAGCCTTCTCTTCTTCAGGCTGAACAAGCCCAGTTCCCTCAACCTCTCCTCGTAGGGGAGATGCTCCAGTTCCCTCACCATCCTCGTAGCCCTCCGCTGGACTCTCTCAAGTAGCTCCTCATCTCTCTTGAACTGGGGAGCCCGGAACAGTCCTCTGATGGTGCAGTGGGGAATGCCTGCTCTGGAGCATGTCCTTCTCTTCTGCACTAGAGAAACGCTGAGAGTCCTCCTGACAGCCTTCCAGAAGCTGTGGCATGTGCCAGCTTAGGTGACCTCTCCAGGAATGGCAGCTGTGCTGCCCTACACACAGAGACTTACTGCATTTAGGGCTGTGAAGATTTCTCCCCTAGTGAACACTCCGCTCTCCTCCCACTCCAGACTGCCTTCTCTCTCTTCCTCGTTGTCTCTCCTCAGTGACTTCAGGTAGTGCCCTCAGCCCTGCTGGGCTTTGCAGAGGAGCTGCTCCTGGGCACAGCTGTCTCTCTGCAGAGCTGCCACTTGCCATGAGCTCCCTCCATCCCAGGAGCCCAGTCCAGCTCAGCAGCAGAGGACCAGCTCCATGCATCTCTGTTTTTGCCCTCTCTGGGCTCCCTTGAAGTGTCCCTTGGGCTCCAGGGGAACCTGGCTGAAACAATTACTGATGTTCCCTCTTTCAGCTGGGGAGAGACAGTTCTTTCTTGCAGTGACAGTTCTCCTATTAGACAAAGATTTTGGCACGAGAATCACCTTTTCTTGTCCCATCATTTGACAGGACAGCAGGAAGGTTACAGACAAGTATCTAACTTCTCCAGGCTTGGTGGGAATGTCTTCAGTTGAGTGAATATAGGCATTTCATGCTCATTTTATAGTCTTAAGGCTAGAAAGACGTACAGCAGTCTGTTCTGGTGTCCCAGAGGGAATTGGCCATGGCTTTGGGGAGAATGGTGGAGATGGAGCCCAGGTCGAGGATGGAGAGGTTGAGGAGGAAGAAGTACATGGGAGTGTGGAGGTGGTGGTCGCAGGCTATGGCTGTGATGATGAGACCGTTGCTGAGGAGGGCAGCCAAGTAGATGTCCAGGAAGAGCCAGAAGTGCAAGAGCTGCAGCTCCCGTGTGTCTGAGAACACCAGGAGGAGGAACTGGGCGATGGAGCTGCAGCTGGACATGTACTTGGGCATGGGTGATCATTGAAGAAGGAAAGACAGTGACATGTTATGAGGGACTTTTCAAGGAACAAAGGTAAAATCTTTCATTTTTTCATTGCGGGTTTTTTTCGGGTTTTTTTCTTTCAGATACTCCTGTTCATCCTGGGGAGTCTTTTCCAAAGGTAGAAATGCTCAGCTTTTCTTTCGTGAGACCTGAGAGGCAACAGAAGTTACTGTCACTTACTGCAGGCTGGGGGAAGATGGTCTACCCATCAGTCTTATTCCAAGATACCCAGCGCTCACGTGTGCTTGAGTTGGAGGCTGGTCATAGTCATGTGTTCCTCTTAAAAGAAGATGGACCCTGCTGAGAGTAGTGGAGTCCATATTCAAAGCTCAGATCTCCAAACTTCTTCCTCTTTCACAGGGTGCCCGAGGGCAGCCTCCACACTCCGTTTCTAGGGAAGGACAGTCAGGGCACCTTTCAGCTGCCCACATACAGCTACTCAACATCATTTCTATAGTCTTAGCACCTCTGGGGCTTCTTTACGGGTGTCTCAGATATCACAAAGATGCTGTGAGACAGCTGTGTCTGGGGTCAAGCTCACAGCCTGGCAGGACACTTCAGGGAAATGGTCAAGTGTGCTACAGACAGGATCTTCGGGGACTGCCATTCATTTCCCAAGCCCACAGCCCACATTTCCTGGAGCCCCACGGGTTAGAAGGGGGCTGGGGCACCTCTCTGCCACCCAGAACCTTGCCTGGTATGGCTGTAACAGTCATTGTCTGAAAAACTGCACATGTCTTGAAGCTTCAGTGTCTGAAACTCCCCCAACCCCTCAGAGATCCAGAACAGTAATAGGAGCAGCGCAGACAGGTAGGAAAAGAAAGTGGATAGAGAACTGGCTGAATGGCAGAGCTCAGAGGGTTGTCATCAGCAGCGCTGACTCTGGTTGGAGGCTGGTGACAAGTGGTGTCCCCCAGGGGTCAGTACTGGGCCCAGTCTTGTTTAACTTCTTCATCAACGACCTGGATGAAGAGTTAGAATGTACCCTCAGCAAGTTTGCTGGTGACACAAAGCTGGGAGGAGTGGTAGATACACCAGAAGGCTGTGCTGCCATTCAGCGTGACCTGGACAGGCTGGAGAGTTGGGCAGAGAGGAACCTGATGAGGTTCAACAAGGGCAAGTGCAGGGTCCTGCACCTGGGGAGGAACAACCTCATGCACCAGTACAGGCTTGGGACGGACCTGCTGGAGAGCAGCTCTGTGGAGAGGGACCTGGGCGTCCTGGTGGATGACAGGTTGACCATGAGCCAGCAGTGTGCCCTGGCTGCCAAGAAAAGCGAATGGGATCCTGGGGTGCATCAAGAAGAGTGTAGCCAGCAGGACAAGGGAGGTTCTCCTTCCCCTCTACACTGCCCTGGTGAGGCCTCATCTGGAGTCCTGTGTCCAGTTCTGGGCTCCCCAGTTCAAGAAAGATGAAGAGCTACTGGAGAGAGTCCAGCGGAGGGCTACAAGGATGGTGAGGGAACTGGAGCATCTCCCCTACGAGGAGAGGTTGAGGGAGCTGGGCTTGTTCAGCCTGAAGAAGAGAAGGCTGCGAGGGGACCTTAGTAATGCCTACAAATATCTGAAGGGTGGGTGTCAGGAGGATGGGGCCAAGCTCTTTTCAGTGGTGCCCAGTGACAGGACAAGGGGCAATGGGCACAAACTGAAGCAGAGGAAGCTCCAGCTGAAGATGAGGAAGAACTTCTTCCCTCTGAGGGTGACGGAGCACTGGAACAGGCTGCCCAGGGAGGTTGTGGAGTCTCCTTCTCTGGAGATATTCAAGACCCGCCTGGAGGGGGTCCTGTGCAGCCTGCTGTAGGTGACCCTGCTTCGGCAGGGGGGTTGGACTAGATGACCCACAGAGGTCCCTTCCAACCCCTACTATTCTGTGATTCTGTGATTCTGTGATTCTGAGCAGCATGAGGATCCTTCCATCAAGGGAGGCACAAAGAGAGACAAAGGCATTTGAGAAAGTCATCATCTCGAGCAGCTTTGCCCGCGGCCCCCCCAGCAGCAATACTGTGAGGCGACTGCGTTCAGCCCTTGCGCACTGCAGAGGGAAATGGGCTCATGGCTGGAGAGAGGCTCCTCTCCTCTGCCAGAGCTCCGGCTGCAGAGCGGGTGGCTGATGCCTTGTGCCCCACGGCCATGAGCACAGAGGCTTAGCTGGGTCAGACAGGGGGCAAGAGGAAGGGTCTGCCCCGGAGGGGATGACAGGGAGTTTTCCCAGTTCTTCCCATGACATCATCGCTTTTAGTTTTGTGTTCTTCCCTGCCCACCCCTCTGCTTCCTGGACCTTTCCCACCCACTTCTCTGCTCCCACATCATTTTCTTCACAGCAAATTCTGAGAGAACCCAGCTCACCATCTGTGCACTCAGTTCTACCCCACAGAAAACTCCCTGTGGGAGGGAACAGTCTAGGAACTAGTCCAGGAACTGCCCTGCTTGCAGGTCTAGGAACTTCCCTGCTTGCAGGTGGTAAAGAGCAGGTCAGACAAACCATGATGCTGTCAGCACAGGTGATGCTGGTGCTGCCTGCAGGCTTAGCAGGAGATGAAGTGACTTTATGAGGTTCCTAGCAGACCTACTGATCATGCCACACAATGGTTAGAGAGTTTCGGTCTCTTGTAAAATTAGAAGCTCCTTTCCCCTTTACAACTCCACAGCATGAATCAAGGGAAGCATCTTCCTTTCCAGGTAACCCATGCCTGGACCCTCCTCTTCACAGGAAGCTCCTCAGAAGGAGGAAGGAGCCCTCATAAGTGCTCTGAGGATGATCTGGAGCTGTGAGCAGAGCTGACTCACGCAGCAGCCTCTGAGGGCAGAAGGACCCTGCCCTACCACTCCTGCCACCCAGAACTGCTCCCCACAGCATCATGGGGAGCTCCCGGCCATGCTGAGTGCTGATCCTGGCAGCTGACAGAGTTCCTGTCCTGTGACAGAGTCCCCTGGGGTGCAGGGACCCTGCTCGGAGCCTGGGGCACCCCTGCATGCACCCCTGGGTTGACACCCCTGCAGCCATCCCTGAGAGGAGGTAGCCATCCTGCCCTGTCCCTCTGATGGTGCAGCAGGCAATTGCTGCCCTGGAGCATGTCCTCCTCCTCTGTACCATCAGAACTAGGTGAGCCGTCCTGACGGGTCCTGTAAGCTATGACATGTGTCAGGTCTAGGAGACACTTCCAGGAACAAATCTGCATTGCCCTGCAGCCAGAGACTTACTGCATCAGGGGCTGTGAAGGTGTCTCCCTCAGTGAGCTCTCAGCATCCTCCCACCCCAGACTGCTTTTAATGTCCCTCTCGCTCCTCTTGTCCACCCTTGGTGTCTGCAGGCAGTGCCCTCAGCCCTGCTGGGCTTCGCACAGGAGCTGTTCCTGGGCAGAGCTCTCTCTTTGCAGTGCTGTGCAGTTGCCACGAGATCCCTCCGTCCCAGGAGCCCAGTCCAGCTCAGCAGCAGAGGACCAGCCCCAGGCAGCGCTTTCTCTGTCCCCTCTGGGCTCCCTCCAGGTGTCCCTGGGGTTCCAGGTGAACTGGCTGTGAAACAGGCTGAAGTCATCACTGACGTTTCCTCCCTCAGCTGGGGAGAGACACTTCCTTCCAGCAGAGCCATTTCTCCTAATCAGAGAAGAGCTGGGCATGAGTCACTTTTTCTTGTCCCACTATGAGACAGGACACCCAGACAGTTACAGGGAAGGATGTCCTTCACCCCTGCTGAGGGAAGGGATTCTTCTCAGTCAATTGGGGCATCTGATCCTTGGTTTTCGGTCCTGGGGCTGAAAGAGGACTTTGCTCCCTTAGTGCCTGCCACAAACCCACCGGAGGCGAGATTCTTCTTCCCTCACTTCAGGTGGGCAGAAAACAGGATCATGCTGCCTGGGAGCTGCTGTGTCATCTCCCATGGTAATTACTGGAGACAGATGCCAGGAGTGACTTGTTCAGACTCAAACCCCTGGTGACACCTGAGGTACCAGAGGTGGTCTGAGATCCACGCAGGTGACTGAAAACGCTAACAGAGGAATTAACAGGAACAGGACAATATCTGGGAGTGTTGTCTTTGAGTCTATTGGCAGATTCCTTTGCCCAACTGAAACGACAGCAGGTGTCCCATGGGAAACTGAACCTGACCCTCCTGAGTACTTGCAGTCAGCCGGTGGAGCTGTACATCTGAGTCATGTTCCATAGAGAGAGCTAAATCTCCCTCTTATTTCCATCAGCTATATGTACTAAATCTCTGCTCAGTCTAATGGAAGATTTCTCACATTCATCCACGCATTCCTTTCCGGAATTCAGGGCAGCTCTCCAAAATAATGTTCTAGTCTGGACCCACATGGATGAGATGCCATGGCTGGCAGAGAAAGCACAGGAGACCTACAGAAAAGCAATTCCCATTCAGAGTGGGTGCATGACGGACACCCCAGACTGTATCACAGACACATTTGATGCCTTTGGTCACCAGATGCCATCAGCGCAGAGAATGGTGGTGAATGGAGTTAAATCCAGCTGGTGGCTGGTCATCAGTGGTGTTCCCCAGGGCTCAGTGTTGGGTCTGGTCTTGATTAACATCATTATCTATGATCTGGATGAGGGGATTGAGTGTTCCCTTAGTAAGTTTGCAGATGACGCTGAGTTGGGTGGGAGTGTCGATCTGCTTGAGGCTAGGAAGGCTCTGCAGAGGTATCTGGACAGGTTAGATCGATGGGTTGAGGCCAACAGTATGAGATTCAACAAGACCAAGTGCCGCATCCAGCACTTGTGTCACAACAACCCCATGCAACGCTGCAGGCTTGGGGAAGAGTGGCTGGAGAGCTGCCCGGCGGAAAAAGATCTTGGGGTGTTGGTCGACAGCCGGATAAAGATGAGCCAGTGGTGTGCCCAGGTGACAAAGAAGGCCAACAGCATCCTGGCTTGTATCAGGAGAAGTCTGGCCAGCAGGAGCAGCAGGAGCAGGGAGGTGATCGTGCCCCTGTACTCAGCACTGGTGAGGCAGCGCCTTGAGTGCTGTGCTCAGTTTTGGGTCCCTCACTACAAGACGGACATTGATGGGCTGGAGCGTGTCCAGAGAAGGGCAACGAGGCTGGTGAGGGGTCTAGAGAACAAGTCTGATGAGGAGCGACTGAGGGAGTTGGAGCTGTTTAGTCTAGAGAAGAGGAGGCTGAGGGGGGACCTTATTGCTCTCCACAACTACCTGAAAGGAGGTTGTAGTGAGGCAGGGGTTGGTCTCTTCTCCCAGGAAACTAGCAATAGGACGAGAGGCAATGGCCTCAAGTTGCATCAGGGCAGGTTTGGATTAGATAGTAGGAAAAATTTCTTTACTGGAAGAGTGGTCAGGCATTGGAATAGGCTTCCCAGGGAGGTGATTGAGTCATCAACCCTGGACATGTTCAAAAAAACATGTAGATCTTGCACTTTGGGATATGGTATAGCAGGCATGGTGGTATTGGGTTGACGGTTGGACTTGATGATCTTAGAGGTCTTTTCCAACCTATGATTCTATGATTCTGTGATTCCATTACAGTCTCCTCCAAGCACAGCAGTGCTCTATACCAAAACTCCATGGAAACTTGAAAAGGAAGGAACGTGTACCAAGATGAGTGGTTGTAATTTCAGAAACAGTTGAAAAAGTATCAAAGGTAATGTGGGACCCGTGCTGATTTAGTAAGAACAAGTGCAGACAGATTTGAGATACTCCATAGCCTCTTTGCCTCAGTTGCCACCTGCAAGGACTCCCAGGCTTTTATCGTTGAGGCAAGGTTCTGGAGGGCAAAAATGAGCCATGGGTAGGAATCTAGCCAGGCGTCACTTTTGCTAACTGTATGCTTTACAGCCCGTGTGACTACAGGGGATACATTCAAGTGTGCTGGGACAGTGTTCTTCATTCAGGAAGTGCTGGCCTGATACGATCCTGGGGAGGGACGTGCTGAGGTGATTTTGGAGCAGCAGCAGCGGTACGAGTATGTCCGTTTCAATGCTAGGTTATGGAGGGAGGGTGGAAGCAGGTCTGGGGCTGGGACACTTTGGGTGACAGAAGAGCAGTAGCAGGGCTTTGAAAGAAGTCAGACAGGTTGTGGGAACTCACAGGCAGTGGCAAATCCTCAGAAGAGCACAGCTTTGTGTTTGACGAGACGACAGAGAAACATCAGCAAAGCTTGGGTCATCATGCGTTCAGAGGGTGGTAGGGAAGCAGGAGAGTGGTTGGCATCTGTAATAAAGCAGGCAGAAGTATAGGACTGTATAGGGACAGTCTGTGGTGGAATGACTGAGGGTCTTGATGGGTCTGGGACCTCCAACCAGCAGAAAGAAGGTCCTTTGTCCTTGCTCTCTGCTGTCTCCTCCACTGATGCCAACAAGAAGATGTTGGTTCTTAAAAGCCACAGATCTTCATTGCCTCCTCATTCCCAATAAAGCTTGGAAGGTGTTATACCACTGTTCTGCACTCGGCATCACACCCCCCCAAATTCCACTGCCTCAAGGAAGACCCCTGACTGTCCTGCCAGGGAAATGATCACCCTTTCCTGTGGGTGGGGTCAGGGCTTGCCCATCCTGCTTAATGAAGCACATCAAAGGCTTAACTGGCTTCAGAGCCAAGCACACATTTGACTTTCCACCTCTGTCCATCACCTCTGACTTCCTTCTTTGGGGAGATCATCTCGTGAGCACTTTGTCTCCACAGTCTCTTCTGTGATGGCTCCGTGGGACTTGCTGATGCCATCAGAAACTTGGAGGTTTGCTTCTGACTTTTACTTCAGAGGCTTCTTCCATCTTTCAGGAGCTGCAGTTCAGGACCTTGGCACCAGAGGGCTCAAGAACATGGAAAATTCTCCAGCAGGCCAAGTCTCTGCATCACATTCATTACTTTCTCAACTCTTTTTGGTTAATTGGAGAGATTTCAGGAGTGTAGTCCAAGTATGAAGATTTCAGTAATAAACACCAAGAAGAAAGGATTTCTTTTTAAAATTCTCTTGATTTATCTGCTTACACATGAAGTGGTATCAGCAATTCTGCTTTCACTTGATACTGAAACAGAGCATCTCCAAAAGCAGTCTGAGTATGAAGGGAAATCAAAACCCTTTGTGTCAGACAGTCTATGGGCAATCTTCGTCACTATCCCCCAACCCCACAAATTCTCCCACCAGCCACCTGGGACTTACAGCAGCCATGCAACAATCTGAACTTTCTCTGCCAAAGTCTGTAGCTGCGTCTTTCAGCCCGTGAACACCAACTCCCCCCTCCTTTGCCTGGGGAACGAGCTGCACATGGACACAGGAGGATGTGTCTTAATTGCCAACAGACATAAACAAAGGCAGGCAGCGTTCAGGAAAAGAAAAAAGACGTTCCTCAGCTGTGTATTCAGTCTATGCTACCTCCACGGAGATCTGCCTTCCAAAGTGGACAGCCTTAGACTGATAGAGAATGTCTTTTGGTGTCAAGCACAGATCCCAAGACCACCCAAAGCACTCCCTTGCCGACCCACAGCTTACTGGCCTTTGGAAGGAGCGGAGTGGAGAGACAGCCCTGATGCTGTGCAAGCACTGCTCGGCCAGAGCCAAATCATCGGTGTGTTATCAACACCATTACAGCTACGAAAGCGAAGTGCGACGCTGCGTGTCTGCTACGGCGCAGATAACTGCATCCTAACCAATGCCAATGCAATCTTCACCCATTAGTCCACAGCATTTGCATCATGCTCAGATGCCACTTAATTTGAGACGTTGACATACCTTCTGGCCATCTCCTCGTACCTCTTGCTCATTCCTGAAATCCTCTCTTACTAACAGCTGCCACTTACACCTGTAGAAGACCGCTACAAATTTTGTCTCGACATTGTCATTGTCATCTCTTGCTGGAAAGAAACCACCACAACGACCTGCAGGAAAGCGCTTGCGCACAGAGTAGCCCGTGGACGGGCAAGAACGGACTTTTCTAAGCAGGCAGCACGCATGGCAGGAACTGCATGTATGTGGACATGCTCTGCCCATGTGCAAATGCCCCTATAGAGGGGCAGCACGTGGTCCTCGCCGCCCTCTCGCTCTCCTCCTCACCGCCTGGCTGCTGGGCCCTACTCTCGCCGGGGCTCCACGCCTGCACAGAGACCGAGCCCACTGGACATCGCTGGACATCGTCGAATCCGTGGTGGTGGTAACTGATCCTCTCCCCCCCGCACTTCTTTTCCTCGCCTGCTGGGGTTTTTACGACTTTACCCTTTTTTTTTTCTGTCTTGTCTTCTCCCCCCCCCCGCCCCGCTGCCGTCCCTGCCAGACCTCCGATTCCCGGTTCACCGAAAATAAAGTTTACAAGGTTGCACTGCATATGACTGCGTTTGCATCTTAATCTCATCTCCTGGGATCGAATCGAAACCTCCCTGATATCGGATCGGGACAACACCACATAGTTCAACCATTTTTATGCCCACCATACAGATTTATACATAATCCTAAACTCCTATCCCCGTTTCTTTAACAGGTAGATAGATATTTTTTTCCCAGTCCGTGGGCCTCTGCCACTTCGCAAAACGTCCAGAAGAACAAGCTATGACCTGGGTCTCATCTGCCAAGATGGTTGCTCAGGAAAGGAGAAGCAGCATGTTCAATTGTTGGGCGCCAACAGCAGCTTGGTTTAGGTCATTGATGCCCTCACCCAGTTCCTTGTGAAGCTTGCTCTTTGTTGTTTCAGGTAATCCCTGCTACATTACGACCTAAAACCTACAACTCACATCATGGATTGTTTTCCACCAAGGTAAAATCTCCCAGAGGCCAACACTGAATCTCCCCATCCTTCCCATGAATGGCATTGTCCCCTCTACACTGCCCTGGTGAGGCCTCATCTGGAGTCCTGTGTCCAGTTCTGGGCTCCCCAGTTCAAGAAAGATGAAGAGCTACTGGAGAGAGCCCAGCAGAGGGCTACAAGGATGAGGAGGGGACTGGAGCATCTCCCCTACGAGGAGAGGTTGAGGGAACTGGGCTTGTTCAGCCTGAAGAAGAGAAGGCTGCGAGGGGACCTTATAAATGCCTACAAATATCTGCAGGGTGGGTGTCAGGAGGATGGGGCCAAGCTCTGTCCAGTGGTGCCCAGTGACAGGACAAGGGGCAATGGGCACAAACTGAGGCACAGGAAGTTCCGTCTGAACCCGAGGAAGAACTTCTTCCCTCTGAGGGTGACGGAGCCCTGGCCCAGGCTGCCCAGGGAGGTTGTGGAGTCTCCTTCTCTGGAGATATTCCAGCCCCGCCTGGACAAGGTCCTGTGCAGCCTGCTCTGGGTGACCCTGCTTGGGCAGGAGGGTTGGGCTGGGGGACCCCCAGAGGTCCCTGCCAACCCCTACTATTCTGTGATTCTGTGATTCTGTGTCGCCCAGCGGCTGCTGGCGGGAAGGACAGCGCCCCACCACCCCATTCCCAGAAACTCCGCATCGGTTTTATGTATTTTTATAAAACTATTACAATTATTAAAATTACTAACGAAGCTGCTTTAACACTCCACTTGTAAGTCTCTCCGACTTTCCCTCCTCTCTCCTCTCCCGTGGTGGGGGACCAGGGGTTAACAGCGCGCATCTCCCCCTCCCGTTATCACTGCCCTGCTCCGAGCGCCTGCACGGCAGATCCAGCTTTCCGGAATGAAGTGGCAAGACGGGCGTCGTCGGAGCGCAATGGATGTGACCAACCAACAGCAGCTCCTCTCGGCACCCCGACTGCTAGTGCTGGGCTGGGTGCTTACCCAGAGGGTCCCCTCTGCACGTGGCGTCAGCTGCGTGGCGTGAAGCGAGCGGTTCGCGGTTCTTTGCGGTCGGGCTGGGCTAAACCACACCGCGGCGGAGTGGGGAAGGAGCTTTCTCCACCACCTCCGTCAGGTGGTTCCCATCGCAGCTTGGGGCCTGGAGCAGAGATACAGCCGGGGCTGCGAGCAGCTCGACATCTGGAGATCGCCGTCGTTCAGGAACAGACAAGGTCCTTCACCCCGCACCGGGATCCTGCCCCAAGGAGGAAAGACCCCACTGGCACCGGCAGCTCAGCGGTTGTCTCCTCGAACACCCGGAGGGGACAAGCGCTGCCCGCCAGGGACAGTCCCAGCAGACATGGCCCCCAGCGGAACGCTCTCCCCGCGGCCCCGGCTCCCAGCGAGACTCACGTCCGGTTGAAGCTGCTGCCGTCCACCCACCGCAGGCCCTCGCCCCGTCTCCGCAGCCCCAGCCAGTAATCATCGTTGCCCTTGAGGCGTGAGAGAAACTCCTGCGGAGGGGAGAGAGAAGCCAGCGGTCAGAAGCTGCAGCCAGCCCCACGCCGCGTCCCGGCCCAGCCCCACGCCGTGCCCCACAGCCAGCCCTGGGCTCCCCAGAACCCCCCCTTCACCCCCACCCAGACACAACAGCCCCTCGCTCACCATCTCCCACTCCCGCCGCAGCACAACCAGCGAGGCCCCGAGCGCGGAGCACTGCTGCTGGCTCCAGTCCCAGCTCCCCTCCGCCGTCGAGAGGTAGAAGCAGACCCTGCGGTGCCCGACCCAGCCGTCGGGACAGCCCAGCACCGCAGCCGGACGCTCCTCAGCTCTTCCCGCTGGAGAGGGAAGGGGAGAAGGGACAGAGGTCAGAGGATTCCCCTCCGCGGGGACGCAGCTCTGCGCCGAGGGGCCCGACGGAGGCGGCCGCTCCTCCCTTACCTGACAACACCACGACAGCCACGGTCAGAGCTGCGGTGAGACCCAGGAGCACAGCCACGAGCACAAACAGCACCACGACACGCACGGGATGGACCACGCGGAGCTTGCCTGAGGAGAGAAAAGCCACTCGTGTGAGGACAGTGCTGTCCCAGAGCAGGG
The DNA here is from genome assembly GCF_030867145.1 of Opisthocomus hoazin. NCBI lineage: Eukaryota > Metazoa > Chordata > Aves > Opisthocomiformes > Opisthocomidae > Opisthocomus > Opisthocomus hoazin. The sequence goes on along the minus strand of NC_134447.1, from coordinate 8,956 downwards.
ACAGCCCTCACATCCCCACCACGAGCTGCCCGGGGAACCCCCCTGCCAGGTGGGGATGGGGTGGGGGGGCTGCTGCAGACCCCCCCGCTGGGCCCAAGCGGAAGATGAGGCCTCTTCCCGGCAGCTGGAAGCAGCCTCACACTCCCCAGCCCCGGCCCTCGCGGGGTGATGCTGCCACGGGGACGCTGTCCCCTCCCCGCAGGCCACCGCCGTGGCCCCGCGCTCACCTCCGCGCGTCCTCGTGTCCGCACCCCCGGGCTTCGTGGGGTCGAGGGACGCCCCTTCGGCCCGGGGACCCAGGGGCTCCTCCACGCTCCCATCGCAGGAGCCGCTCTCCTCCCCTCGGCCCGCGGGAAACAGAGCCACCGAGTCTCTCGCCTCGAGCTCAGCGCCAGCTCGGGCCCGCGACATCGCAGCCGTCGGTGAAGCCTCTTCAAGCCACGCTCAGCTCCGGTCGCGCCCTCTCAGCGGCTGCCACCGTGCCGGGAGGTCGTGGTGAACACGGTGACGGTGACGACACGGCCGCCCGCGAGGTTTAATCGTGGCACCTGACCACAGCCGCTCCCGGCTTTCACAGCTCCGCAAGGCGACGCCGGCACCGTCCCGCCCTGCGTCCGGGCAGCGCAGCCAGGCCGCAGCACCTGGGGGGACAAACGCGGCTGCGGTCAGCTTGGACATGGCCCTCGTCCCCACCTGTCCCCAGCACCCCCCTCCCCAGTACCCCCCTCCCCAGCACCCTGCCCGCAAGGCGCTCGCCGGCTGGGAGCGTCCCCCTCGCCCTCGCCCGCAGAGGGAGGTGGGAACGGGGAGGGGGGGGGGGGGAGATGCCCCCCCGCCCCGGGACCACCCAAGGCCAGGCTGGCCGGGGCTGGGGGCACCCAGATCCGGCTGGAGCAGTGGAAGGGGGGTGGGGGGGTTGGACTGGGCGAGCTGTAAAGGTGTGTCCCCCCCCCGAGGGAAGCTGCGATGGGATGCGCCGAGGCCTGCTGGGGGGAAGCCAGCCCCCCTCGGCAGCCCCCCCCCCCAACTAAGGGACCAGCCCAGCCCGAGCCCCCCCCATCCCCCACAAGAGGGATCAGACCAGGCTGACCACCCTCCCCCCAGGGAGCAGCCTAAGTTGAGCCCCCCCCCGCCCCCCAAAAAAGGGATCAGCCCAGGCTGACACCCCCCCAGAAAGGGATCGGCACAAGCCCAGCCCCCCGAACCCCCAAGGGAGCGACCCAGGCTGAGCCCCCCCGTCCCCTCCCAAAATGGATCAGCCCAAGCCGAGCTCCCCCCCCCCGAGCCCCCCAAAAGGGACCAGCCCAGGCTGAGCCCCCCCATTTCCCCCCAAGGGATCGCCCCAGGCTGAGCCCCCCCGCCGCCCCCAATGGACCGGCCCCAGCCGGGACCCCCCCAGGCCTCAGCCTTGGTGCTGGGGGGGGCACCCGGCCGCTCCCATGAGGGGGGGGGGGAACCGGCGCCCCAGAACCCCCCCCAGCCCCCCGGTACCGACCTGGCCGGGCCCCGCGCTCCTCCGGGGGTCCCTTGGGGTGGGTCCCGCGGTCCCCGCTCGCTCCCGCCGCCCGCCCGGCTCTGCCCGCAGCAGCCGCCGCCGCCCGCCTTCGGCCCCTCGCTCCGCCCCGCCCCCCCCGCGCCCCACCCAATCAGCGCGCGGAACACCCGGGAGCGGCGGGGCGGGCGGCCAATCGCGGAGAGGCGCCGCGCTCTTTGGCGCCTCCCCGCAGCGGGAGGCGGAGCCGGCGGAGGCGCGCCCCCCCCCTCCTCCCTCCTCCTCCTCCCTCCCTCCCTCCCTCCCCCCCTCCTCCCTCCCTCCCTCCTCCCTCCCTCCCTCCCTCCCTCCTCCCTCCTCCCTCCTCCCTCCTCCCTCCTCCCTCCTCCCTCCTCCCTCCTCCCTCCTCCTCCTCCTCCTCCTCCTCCTCCTCCTCCTCCTCCTCCTCCTCCTCCTCCCGCGCGCCGTTTCGGGGCGGAATCCGGGCGGTTTGCACCCAAAAAGCGATGGGGGAGGGGGGAGTCCCTGTGCCACGTCCCCTGGGTCCCGTGTCCCCGTGTCCCCTGGGCCCTGTGTCCCCTCCGTCCCCAACCCCGGGATCCCCGCGGTCTCCTCGGTCCCTGGTCCCCTGTCCCTGGGTCCCCCCCCTCCCCATGTCCCCTGATCCCTGCTCCTGGTGTCCCCTGGGTCCCCTGTCCCCGTGTCCTCTTGTCCCCAGGTCCCCTCGGTCCCCGTGTCCCCTGGGTCCTTCGTCCCTGGTCTCCTTGGTCCCCTGTCCCCATGTCCCCTGTGTCCCTGCCCCCCGTGTCCCCAGGACCTTCACCCCTGATGTCCCCTGGGTCCCTTGTCCCCATGTCCTCTCAGTCCCTGGTCCCCATGTTCCCTTGGTCCCAACTCCCCGTGTCCCCTTGGCCCCCAACCCTGGCATCCCATGGGTCCCCAGGTCCCCTAGGTCCCTCCTTCCGATGTCCCCTCAGTCCCTGGGCCCCATGTCCCTTGGATCTTTGGTCCCTGTGTCCCCTGGGTCCCCACTCCCTGCGTCCTCTTGGTCCCCATGTCCCCTTGGTCCCACCTCCCCATGTCCCCTTGGTCCCCGTGTCCCCTGGGTCCCACCTCCCCACGTCCCCTTGGTCCCTGCTCCCAGCATCCCCTGGGTCCCCTGGCCCCACGTCCCCCTCGGCCCCACGTCCCCTGAGACGCTGCTCTGCACGGACGAGGACACTGGGAGCCAGGATGGGGACACTGGGGACAGGGATGGGGACATTGGGAGCCAGGATGGGGACAGCAGGGACAGGGATGGGGACAGTAGAAACCAGGATGGGGACACTGAGGGATGGGGACACTGGAGACAGGGAAGGGGACACCACAAACCAGGATGGGGACACTGAGGGTTGGGGACACCAGGCATGGAAACACCAAAAACCAGTGTGGGGACAACAGGGACTGGGATGGGGACACTGAGGAATGGGATGGGGCCACTGGGAACAGGGAAGGGGACACCAGGGACAGGGATGGGGACACTGAGAGCGGGAAGGGGGTCACTGAGGGTTGGGAACACCAAGGATGGGGACACCAGGGACAGGGATGGGGACACTGAGGGTTGGGGACACCAGGGATGGGGACACCATGAACCGAGGTGCGGACACCGGGGACAGGGATGGGGACAACAGGGATGGGGACACTGGGGACAGCAATGGGGACACCAGGAACAGCGATGGGGACACTACAAACCAGGATGGGGACACTGAGGGATGAGGACACCAGGAACAGGGATGGGGTCAGTGGGAGCTGGTATGGGACACACAGGGATGGGCTGGGGACACCAGGGACAATGAAGGGGACACCAGAAATCAGGATGGGGACACTGAGGGTTGGGGACACTGGGGATGGGGACACCACAAACCAGGGTGGGGACACCAGGGAACAGGGATGGGGACACCACAAACCAGGGTGGGGACACTGAGGGTTGGGGACATCAGGAGCTGTGACATGGGACTGTGAGAGCTGGGATGGGGAAGCACTGTGTGATGGCAACCACAGGAGCCACTGGGTGCCACTGGTCGGGTAGAATGGTGACCGGGAGGGTGGGAAGGTGGGAATGGGAATGGTGGGATGGGGACAGGGAGATGGACTGGGAATTGTGGGGGTGAGATGGGGACAGTGGGGACAGGACGGGATGGTGGGATGGGATGGGATGGTGGTCTTTGGGGTTCTCAAGATGAAGGCTTATACTCCTCATCACAATGTCTGCTGGTTGACCTTTGTTTCTGTGCAAACTCAGCTCTGAGATCACGTGTACCCTGTCCTTCCAGGGTGTTTTGCTCCGGTCTTGTTGCCCTCTTGGTGCCTCTTCCTCTCCATAGCTTGGTGTGTCTGCCCTCCCAAGGCCGAGCTGTCCAAAGAACATTATTTAGGAGTCTCTCTGTCTTGGAACTTTCCCGTCTTCTCAAAACAGCCCGTCAAGTTTGTCTGAGTAGTGTTATTTAGGAGCCTCTTTATCTTAGAGCTTTCCTGTCTTCTCAAAACAGCAAGGATCTCCTGGAGTTTAATTACAATCACTCTGGTAAGTGGAAATTTAACTTTTACGGGTATCAAAGGCCATCTCCTGCGGAAAGCGGACCTACGAGGAGGTGACATGGACTGAATATCCTGCTAAAGAGCGGCTTTTATTTTCTCCTGAACTCTGCCTGCCTTTGGTTTTGTTTGCTGGCGAGCGAGAAACCCCCTCCTGTGCCCGTGCGCCGCCCGTTCTCCACACAAACCAGTGCGAATCGGTGCCGAAACGCGGAGCTGCGGACTCCAGACTCCCGTTTCACGGCACCGCAGTAGTCCCAGGCGGTTGAAGATGGAAACGGTGGGGTTGGTGGCAGGGCCGAAGGCTGCCGTAAAGGGGCTTGGCTGCCTGACGTGCTCAGACTCCATTAGCTGAGGCTCTTTTTCAAAATCCATTGGAGCCTACAGCTCCCAGCATGCCCTGGGGACCAACATGGCTGCCCAACAGCCACTGCCCCAGGCCTAGAGTTCCCAGCATGCCCTGGAAACAAACATGGCCACCAACAGCTGGGTGCCCCAGGCCTACAGTTCCCAGCATGCCCTGGTAATCAACATGGCCACCCAGCAGTGCCATGCCCTTGGCATAGAGTTACCAGCATGCCCTGGGAACAGACATGGCCACCAAGCAGCACCATCCCGTTAGCCTAGAGCTCCCAGCATGCCCTGGGAACCAACATGGCTGCCCAGCAGTGCCATGCCCTTGGTCTACAGATCCCAGCATGCTCTGGGAACCAACATGGCTGCCCAACAGCCGCTGCCCCAGGCCTAGAGCTCCCAGCATGCTCTGGGAACCAACATGGCTGCCCAACAGCTGCTGCCCCAGGCCTGCAGCTCCCAGAATGGCCTGGAAGCTAACATGGCCACCCATCACCAGCATCCCCTTGGCCTAGAGCTCCCAGTATGCCCTGGGAACAAACATGGCCGCCCAACAGCCAAGTGCCCCAGGCCTAGAGCTCCCAGCATGCCCCAGGAACCAACATGGCTGCCCTGACCCGGGGGGTTTAGGGGTTCCTCTCTAGGGTCTGAACACGTGCCATGGGGCGCGGCGGGGCGAAACCTCCTTTTCTGCACGTCCAGGCAAAAAAAAAGTTCAAAAATCATGTTTTTTTGCCCACTTTTTGTGATTTTAAAATTTTTTTAAATTTAAAAAATTTAAATTTTAATCTTTTTAATTTTTAATATATTTTAAATTTTAATCTTTTCAAATTTTAATATTTTTAATTTTTAATATTTTTAATTTTTTAATTTCAGGCCACAGCCGCATCCGGAGCGTCTGAACGCTGGCAGGAGGGCCCAGAGCCCTCTCGCAAGGCTCAGCGCCGCCATGTTTGCTCCACAAGCTTCGTTTTTAGGGTTCGAAGCCCCATTTTGGGGCCCAAACCCCTCACTCGGGGCTCGCCGCCGCCTTTGCTCAGCCCCCAGAGCCTCGTTGCGAGCAGCCACAGACCCGTTCTTGGATGCAAATCCCAGTTTTTCGGGTCCAAAGCCGCCTTTTAGCACCCGTAGCCTTTGCGTGGGACCCACAGCTCCACTTTTAAGGTCCAAATCTGCATTTTTAGGGTCCAAACCCTCATTTACAATCTCCCAAATTTACACTTTCAAGGCCCAAAGGCTCATTTTCAGGGCCCGGAACGGCATTTTGAAGGCCCGAAGTCCGATTTGGAAGGTCCTTGCGTTTCTGTAGTCCCCGGGGAGAACACATCGAGATTTTCCTCGTTAAAAGAAAGATTAAATTAAATTAATGCAGAGTTTTCCAGCGGCGGAAGCGTTGAGGGCTCCCCCGAGAACAACCGCCTCTCGTCGCCTGTTTTCACGCGCGGCTTCGTGCCGCGGCTGCCATCTGTCAGCCCAGTGCCCATGAGAAGGCAGGAGTGCGGGTTATTGGCAGCAGGAAACTCCGTAACTGGGAGGCCATTTTGTGGCCTCGCCTGCTGCTCTGGCCACGCTCTGCAGCTTCGGGCCTGCCAAAGCGGACTTGGGGCTGGAAAAGTAACGCTCCGGGGCCCTTGAGGCTTTGGGCCTCAAGTGTAAACGTGGGAACTTCTAAACTTCTAAGTGAGGGCTTCTACCCTAACAATGAGGCTTTGAACCTTAAAAATGGGTCTTTTGGGCCTAGAATCAAGGATTTGGACCTTAACGAGGCTTTGAGCCTGAAAATGAGGCTTTTGGGCCTAGAATCAACGCTTTGGACCTTGATAACGAGGATCTGGACCCCAAAAGTGAGGCTTTTGGCCTAGAGTCAAAGCTTTAGACCTTGATGATGAGGTCCTTGAACGTTAAAATGGAGCTTTGGGGCCTAGAATTACAGATTTGGATCTTAATGAGGCTTTGAACCTTAAAAGTGAGGGTTTTGGGCCTAGAACCAAAGTTTTGGACCTTAATGATGAGGCTTTGAACCCTAAAAAAAGAGGCTTTGGGCATAGAACCAAAGGTTTGGACCTTGATGATGAGGTGTTGAACCCCAAAAATGAGGCTTTTGGGCCTAGAATCAAAGCTTGGGATCCTAAAAATGAGGCTTTTGGGCCTAGAATCAAAGCTTTAGGCCTTAACAACCAAGCTTTGAACCCTAAAAATGGGTCTTTTGGGCGTAGAATTAAACATTTGGACCTTAACGAGGAGCACTTGAACCCTAAAACTGAGGCCTTTGGGCCTAGAATCAAAGCTTTGGACCTTGAAGGTGAGGGTCTGAACTCCAAAAATGAGGATTTTGGGCCTAGAATCAAAGCTTTGGACCTTAATGAGGAGTTTTTAAACCCTAAACATGAGCTTTTTGGGCCTAGAATCAAAGATTTGGACCCTAATGAGTATTTTAACCCTAAAAATGTGACTTTTGAGCCAAGAATGAAAGATTTGGAAGTTAATGAGGAGCATTTGATCCCTAAAAATCAGGCTTTGGGCCTAGAATCTAAGCTTTGGACCTTGACAATGAAGTCTTAAACCCCAAAAATGGGGCTTTTGAGCCTGCATGAAAGATTTGGACCTTAATGAGGAGCATTTGAACCCCCAAAATGGGCTTTTGGGCATAGAATCAAAGCTTTGGACCTTGATGATGAGGCTTTGAACCCTAAAACTGGGGCTTTTGGGCCTAGAATCAAAGATTTGGACCTTAAGAAAAGACGCTTTCAAGCCCAAAAATGAGGCTTTTGGCCTAGAATCAAAGCTTTGTACCCTAAAAGTGAGGAACTGAACCCTAAAACATGAGGTTTTTGGCCTGGAATCAAAGCTTTGGACCTTGACGATGAGGTTTTGACCTCCAAAAATGAGGCTTTTGGGCCTAGAATCAAAGCTTTGAGGCTTTGAACCCTAAAAATGAGGATTTGGGGCCTAGAATGACAGATTTGGACCTTAATGAGGAGCATTTGAACCTTATAATGAGGCTTTTGGACCTAGAACCAAAGATTTTGGACCTTAAGGAAAGACGCTTTCAAGCCCAAAAATTAGGCTTTTGGCCTAGAATCAAGCTTTGGACCTTGACAATGAGCGTTTCAACCCTAAAAAGGAGGATTTGGAGCCTAGAATCAAAACTTGCACCTTAATAAAAGAGGCTTTGAACCCTAAAAATTAGGCTTTTGGGCCTAGAATCAAAGACTTGGACCTTAAGAAAAGATGTTTTGAACCCCCAAAATGAGGCTTTTGGGCCTACAATCAAAACTTTCGACCTCGATAATGAGGTTTTGAACCCTAAACATGGGGCTTTTGGGTCTAGAATCAAAGCTTTCAACCTTGACAATGAGGCTTTGAACTGTAAAAATGAGGCTTTTGGGCCTAGAATCAAAGGACCATGACGATGAGGTCTTGAACCCCCAGAATGAAGCTTTTGGGCCTAGAATTAACACTTTGGACCTGGGCCAGGTCCGAACGCTGGGCCAGGCGGGTGGAGGGGTGGAAGGCACCTCGCCCATGGCGCGCGCAGAAGAAGACCTTCCCCTCCCCCTGACTTCAAACGTCCTCCCACCACCCCCGCAGCCGCGCGATGAAGCGACCAGACTCCTCCCTTTCCTGAAGGACCTCCTGTAGGTCTCCCTCTTGTCACCTCTCCCCCTCCCCGGGGACAACCAAAGGTCCGGCAGCCCTCCCCCCACCGCATGTCCCCTTCCTCCACCGTGGTTTTCCTGCCCGCTTCCTCTTGCGTGAGGCCTTCCTGAGCGGGGCTGGGTGCAGGGGAGGTGGCACCCAACGGCCACGGCCACCCACCGGCGCCAGGGCCACCGAGCACCCACCAGCCAGGGCGGGGGGTCCAGGAAGGGACATGTGAGTCCCAGAGGTATGGACAGGAAGGCTGGGGGGTGACTGGGAGATCTTGGGGGGGCAACTGGGAGATCTGGGAGGTGGTGGCTTCAAGGTCTGGAGGGTGACTGGGAGGTTGGGGAGCAACTGAGAGATCTGGGAGATGGGGACTGGGAGGTCTTGGAGCAACTGGGAGATCTGGGAGATGGTGGCTTCAGTGTCTGGAGGGTGACTGGGAGGTTTGGGGGCAACTGGGAGATCTGGGAGATGGGGACTAGAAGTTCTGGAGGTGACTGGGAGGTCTGGGAGTGACTGGGAGATCTGGGAGATGCTGGCATCAAGGTCTGGAGGGTGACTGGGAGGTTGGGGGGGCAACTGGGAGACCTGGGAGATGATGACTGGGAGGTCTTGGGGGTGACTGGGAGATCTGGGAGATGGTAGCTTCAGTGTCTGGAGGGTGACTGGGAGGTTGGGGGGGCAACTGGGAGATCTGGGAGATGGGGACTAGAAAGTCTGGAGGGTGACTGGGAGGTTGGGGGGGCAACTGGGAGATCTGGGAGATGGTGGCTTCAAGACCTGGAGGGTGACTGGGAGGTCTTGGGGGTGACTGGGAGATCTGGGAGATGGGGACTTCAGGGTCTGGAGGGTGACTGGGAGGTTGGGGGGGCAACTGGGCGTTCTGGA